>NC_133531.1:7529423-7839987 GCF_048544455.1 Silene latifolia
CTCATAAGTGAAATTTGAGCACATGGTATAAGAGGAAGTACTTCGTGTGCATTATCCCACAACCGCGCACTTACGATATTAAGTTGTCGCCTATCTTTTTCTCGCTCGAGAAAAAACATCGTCATTGTTTTTTAGGTGCTTCTTAATTAATCACATGGAATTAAGAAGAGAAGAGATAAAATGAATAGTCATTTTCATGGGCTACAGTTTTCTTGTTAGTAGTCCCGTGAGTCCCATGAGGGAGTACTCCAAAATACTCCAAAATAGAAAGTTTAGAGTTATAACTTACAACTTCGATTAATGTGGCCGACTTCCATGAGTGAGTACTATGCTATTAATACTGATAGTTGGACCAACAGCATGCCATTAAAATACGTTAAAATGCATGAAATTACAGTGAACAAATATCAACAGGTAATGGTATAAGGAAAACACACAAAAAAAATGAAAATTTTAGCTAAAAACTTTGAAATTTTTATCCTTTAGTGGAGAAGAACGTCCCTATTATCATTCGATCCCCTAGCTTGACTGCTGATAATCACCCTTGGCGAGGTTAATGAAATGAATTCTATACGTTTACTTTCTGAGTACTATTCATAAGTTGGGGGAATCTTCGATACAACTTCTAATATATATTCTGTATCATAAATGATAGTCATGTGAGATCTTGTTTAAATTGTCTTACCGAGTACATACATTGTCAATATCAATTTTTTATAGTTTTTATTAATTTGTACGTAACTAAAGATATGAATAAAATAAAACGAGCATTGATATATGTGTATAAAGCAAATATATAGAATTGAATGAAATGGAGGAAATACGTGTTACATGCATGCTACTATTTCCACGGTGGAAGAGTGAATGGTTCAAGATGATGTTTATATTTCTAGGGTTCCAAAGGAGATTTTCCTATGGAGATGTGATGATGAATTGAAAGATGTATGTAATCTTTAGAAAATAAAGTAATAGATCGAAATATTTTTTAGTACTCCGCGTAGTCCGGAGGTATTAAGGGTTTTATTATTATTTAATTATTAATTGTGGATTTGTTGGCGGTTTTTCCAAAACTTGTGTAAAACGGTTTTACATTAATTGTGTAACATGGTTTCACTTTGTTTACTTATTCACAAAACTAACTAGTTATTATTTCCTTTATCTCATTGAATAGTTTATACTTGCTTTATTTTATAAAGGGAAAATAAAATAATACTAAACTATTGACTGGGACGGAGGGAGTGGTAAATTTATCAAAGTAGAATTAATTAACAAGCCGTTTTATTGGACAATTGTCAAGACAATATTATTCCGTTCAAATCATGCAATTCATTATTTTATTTTATTTGGTCAAGCGAAGCGGATTACATCCAAAAGAACTAGAACGAAACTAAACTAAAAAAGAAGCTAAAACTAGAACGGGAACATCGGAACAAAACGCGGCCAAGCTACACCTCCCATATCCTGTTGGATTAGATGGAATAGGTCCATCAGCATATTAGTGTGGTCTACCCGACATAGTTGATGTGGTTAAGACACCCCGAGGTTTGCCATCCAATCCGCACACTTATTTGCCTCTCGATAGATATGAATGATTTGAACTTGCCAACAAATTTGCATGAGATGTGAATGAGCCGTAGGGAACACTTCTTTATCTTCCATCACCTTAGCTTCTTTATCTTTCATTATTTCGACCATTATTTCTTCATCAAACTTGATTGATATTTGAAACATTACAAATGCTAAAATATTGACACAACCGGTAAATATACACGATAATTCACAAATTCATGGTTAAGAGTTAAAGACGACAATATCCCTCTTAGGCCCTGTTCTTTTGGACTGAAACGAATCTGATCTGAACTGAACTGAACTTATAGGATGGATATGAACTAAACTGAACTGAATTTATAGGATCTGAACTGAATTTATAGGATCTGAACTGATCTGAACTTATAGGATCTCGAATCGAATCGAACTTATAGAATCGAATCGAATCGAACTTATAGGATCTCGAATCGAATCGAACTTATAAGATCTGAACTTTTCTGAACTGAACTTATAGGAGCCGAACTTAACTTAATTTTATTTTATTTTATTTAACTTAACTATTATTATTATTATTATTATTATTATTATTATTATTATTATTATTATTATTATTATTATTATTATTACTTGCCAAGAGAGAACATTGATAAAAAAAAATTATAGTCTAAAATACAAGGTAAAATAATAACATTTTTCCGCTTTATATGCATTGGTTTGTTCATACATTATACTACGATTACAATACGATAACAAATAAATCACATATTATATCTTTTTTTCTAACCAATTATTTCCATATTATCATAATTCTCATCACTTTCATCTTCACTATCACTCTCAACAACGGATCCATTGCCTCGCCAAATGTTTTTGACTATGTTGTTTGGTACCTAATACATGGTCTTATTCCGCTTTTTATCAAACATGCCCAAATCTATTGTGACGCTAAAATTATTAATGAGATGAGTGATTTTTTTTTTAAATAATAATGTATGTATCGAATAATTAATGTCAAATATTTTTGTATCGGTCTTTAAAAATAATACTCCGTATATAGCTTTTCTGAACTAAATTTATAGGATCTGAATTTTTTTGAACTGAACTTATAGGATCTTAATCGAACCGAACTTATAGGATCGAATCGAACTTATTGGATCTCGAAATGAATCGAACTTATAGGATCTCGAATCGAATGAATCGAACTTATTGGATCGAATCGAACTTATAGGATCGAATCGAATCGAATCGAATCGAACTTATAAGATCTAAAGTGAACTGATATTAAGTGACTTTAAGTCCAAAAGAACAGGGCATTAAACTTAAAATAAATTAAGTATGATAGATGAGACAAAAAGAAGATACTTAATAACTAACAAAAGATAAACAAAGATAGACTTACATATGATTATTACTTCATGCGTTTTGAACCATTGTTTACCTTTATTATTTTTGTAAAGGATAACAAATAATTAGAATAGAATGATTAAGTATTTTACAAATTTGAAAAGGGTTTTAATTGATTGAGACGCTCGAAAATGAAACTCCTTATATATATACTAAAAGATTAACACATCTCCAAATTCTCCGGCTTAAATTTTCCGCCTAAGTGATATTTTGCTGGACAATATTTATTTCGTAATTAATTAGTCTTCACTATCTATATTTACTATTGAACAATATTTATCTCCTAATTAATTTTTTAACATAAATCATTGTTTAACATCTATCCTTGGGATTATATATGCAAATTTTCTAATATTTATATCTAAAATATCGTATATTTTTACGGGAGCTACACTAAGAGGTAAATAAATAATCGTGACGGAGGGACTAATTGTTTACTTCATACGGAGTACTATAATCATATACGTAATTGAACCTTGCTTCTAGAATTAGAACTACATACGGAGTATGTGCATGCATATTGCTAGCTATTCAATTTTTTTTACTATGATTTAACAGCCATACATTTAGCACGTGGTTAATTGGCAATTTCTTTTGGTCAGGATTAAAGGAGTACAATCCAACTTATATAACAATCGAATATGGGGTAATACTCCAAAATGCGGTTGCATTCATGCATCCAAATTATCCATGTTTTCTAACTATTCCCTTAATTATTACAAGTAGATAAATTTTTGTAAAGTAATACGGAGTAATATGTACTCCATATTTCATTGGCTATTTCATTTCGCAAATAACTGTGAAAACGGTCTCTTACTAATTTATCGAGAATTATTTTATGTGAAAACGGTCACATTTAATATTTAATACTGTAACCAAAAGTAGTGATGGAGTTAGGGGAGGGTTAGCAAAAGCGATTGCTCCTACTGAAGCATGAAAATATTAAAGTTTTTTTTTGTTAAAATTTCCAAATTTCTCTAATACTGTTAGTAGTTAAAATCCTGACTCTGCTACTAACTCAAAGTGGCTATTTGATCATTTTGTACATGTTTTCATAATTAGTGTACCTACTTAATCATTTTGTGCTCCGAATTATTTTATTTCAAGTTATAAAATAATTTCTTGGTAGTCACTGAGAGACAATCTCTCAAGAAACTGTTACTTTCAATGACAAATAGCAACATCTTGACCTTTTGTGCGTACATAGGAGCCTACAATGAAATAATTTCTGTATAATTTGTGTGGGTGATCCAAGATCCTTCGTTATGTACTTATGTTGTCATAATCTACCTCTTTAGCTAAATTGATCTACTTACCATATAATGATGATCGATATATTTACGTACAAATAATATTTATCATTTTTTAAAGTATGAAGTTCTAAGAATAAAATTTAAAGTGAACTAGTTTTAAACCCGTACAAAATTACACGAGTATGTATTTGGGCCGGTATTAATGTTTTTGGATGTATATTTGTTTTTACATTTCTATTGTACTTATCTAGTTGGTCTAAATCAACGGTCTACATAATTAATGTTTAAACTTGTTACAAACATGTGTTCACATGCACTGGTTTATGAGGAAATAACGTAATCTACTCTTGTAAATAAAAATTGCATACATAAAAAACTTTACATCTGGATAAAAGAAATATAATCTAATAATCAAGTTTAACATATGCAAGTTATTCTAAAAATTGAAAAATTCCATGGTACACGACATTAGTAGTCGTAGTAGAAGTACGCATATCTGAGTCACTTGTAAATTAAATTAAAATTTATTTGTTTTTTAGAGTA
Source organism: Silene latifolia (assembly GCF_048544455.1). Lineage (NCBI taxonomy): Eukaryota > Viridiplantae > Streptophyta > Magnoliopsida > Caryophyllales > Caryophyllaceae > Silene > Silene latifolia. Next base: position 7,534,172 of record NC_133531.1, read on the forward strand.
AAAAAAAATTAAAATTTGCTTTAAATGCTAGTTAAAGACTAAATTAACTCGGTTGTCTATCATTGTCAACTACCATTTTTTGTGTGTGCAGCTGATAGTTAAGTTGCCGAGTTTTATATTCCAAATAAATACTCCGCCATGATTGATTTTTTAAACAAAATTTTTTGTACCATGTAGTTTAAAAAAATTATGTATGTAATTCATTTGTATTTTATGTTCTATTCCGTATATAAATGTAATTCTTTCTCGTAATATAAATGTAATTCCTTCTCGTAATAATGTAATTTTATTATTATTTAATTTTGTTTTAAAAATTATGTAATTCAATTTCATTTACTCCCATTTATAATTCATTCTACTTACATGTTATTAATTTTATTTACACGAAATGTATAAAATTATTTCATAATATTAATTCGTAGAATTTTTTCATTATATTATTTCATAGAATTTGTTGCAAGACGGATTTTGTCGCATGTTTGAAAAGACGAAGATCTGAAGAAATAAATACATTGCACACTAAAGGGTCCCACCATAACATTAATTTCCAAAAAAAAAAACTGCATTAATGACGTGGCGCGCTGAGGATTAAGTATTGTCTTTTGTATTAATATAGATAAGATAAGATTGTTTTTTAAAGTATGCAATTGTTTTTGTTTGACTTTTAAATTCCGTTTTGACTTCTATCTACTAGATAGTTGTATAGAAAAGTTGCTAAACTAGCTAATTATTTTGTCAATTCTGTAAATTTATTTAATCCCCCCTACTACTAAGAGAATAAAAATTCTCTTAGTTTTCCCTCCAAAAAGCATCTAGCTAAATAAGGTAATAAATACAATTTTCTTTCATTACATTATCATCTTTTCAATAAATATATTCTTATAAATAAACTCTAATTTTTAAAATAAATTCAAATTATGATTTTTTCATTAAAATAAAATAAAATTGGTATTAAACTATAAAGTATAAGTTGCTAAATTTTTCAGTAATGAAATAATTATTACTGTAGAGATTAACTTGACACATCCTTACTATTAGCTTCGTGACAAAATAACACACTAAAAAAAATTCACAACTTAAATAATTTTTTTATTAGTTTTCCATTTTAATTTTTTTGTTTCCTATCAAAATACAATGGGGTGAACTGATAAATATTAATGAGGTACAAATTTAAAAAGTATAAATCCTCCTATATACTAAGAGAATACAACTTTTCTAAAGTTTTTCCTTCAAAGTGCCGAAACTTATATATGGAAACAAATTAGATTTTCATTTATTAAAATAATTTTCCATTTAAAATAATCTATACATAAAAATTGTATCTTCTATTATTAACTTCGTGACGAAAAAAGAATTTTTTTAAAAATAATTTGATGTAGTTAAAATATTTTCGTAAAAAACACAATTTATGGAATTATTCAATTCTTTTGATTAATTCGTGAGATAAAAATGAAAAATCTATAACTAATACACTAAAAATTAAAAGGCCTATATTTACCGCGCATTTGCGCGGGATCTACACTAGTTTAGTTCAACAGAAGAATGAACAAAATGAAAGTATTTAATGGCGTTCCCGCGTCATGTCTAAACATAGATATACGGGGTACTAAGCTACACAAAATTATTTACTGATACCGAATAAGTCTTATTCTAGTATTGTGCCCAATTTCGAATCTCATCCCTTTTATTGTAATGCGATTAAGTGTAGGTTTAATTGGACCAAATAAAATCATTGGTAAATACAACATTAAAATATTTTGGGAGTATATAATTATATATGCATCATTATGTTGTATAAAACTTTCTGAAGTTGATATATATGATCATTGTCAGACTTTTTTTTTTTCAGGACCTATATATCGGCCCGGTCCTAAGGGGTGGTTAAAGCATAATGGCCCAGAGCCCAAGCTTGAAAGAGACCCAATTTTCTAGAATTTAAAATGTATGAACATTTATGACCCTATAAATCGGACTAATCTTGAATGGAAGATTGCACATAATCCTTAGAAATTGGACTACTCTTAAAAGCGGTCCAATTTTAAAAGGGCCCAATCTTAACTTTTCTCTTTATGATAAAAATATTTTTTTTTCCAGAAAATTACACTATGTTCGGTTGAGAATCAACTCAACCTCACGATTGGAGTAACAACTAACAAAGCTCTTACCAATTAAGCTAACTTTTATTCTTATGAAAATAGGCTCATTTTCACTTGGTGCCTTGGTAGCTGAAAAGGTCTGAAGCACAATCAATTACTCACTATTGTACTACATAGCTGTTGACTAAGTTAAAAAATTGCATCACATGATACTTACAAGTTACAAAACTAACAAGAAAAGAGTTTATTCCGTCAAGGAACCCTAGAGGGGACAGTAGAAGTCCGACATCGTCTAAATTTGAATATTTCATGGTAATAAGATCAAATCTGATCCCCTGAAATAAGACTTTCTCAGGATTCAAACATGATAATTACTTAATTTTATAGTCAAGATCCGCCAATGCCCAATAATGCAATAACGACAAAACATTAGGCGCATTTTTATTCAAACACGATATTGCTTAATTCAAACACGGTACGAAATACCAACTTCTAATTCAAAAAATGAATTGTTTCTACATGTGACTATGTGAGAAATTGAGAATAGAAAGTATCAGAAATTGGAATTTATTTTTTTCAATACGAATGTCCAAATGACATGGTCCAATATTGCATACAATGGACTACTCGTATCTTTTACACCCAAAATAATGTGTACGAACTCAAGTTTAGTCACCAATAAAAAACAATGTAAACTCGTATGTACATACAACTAGTTTTAAACCAGTGTAAAAAATGCACGGGTCGTATAGCAATTGCTATTATTAAATACATGCGCATAAAAATGAGCGTGATCAAATGTGAAATGTCGTGACAATAAAAGTAGTTCACTATTGAAAATTCGACGTACATATAATTTCAGTTACTATTTACTAATCACTACCATACGATGCAAATTATGTGCTACAAATGTATAAATAATTTAAAATTTTATTAAATACTCAGAAATTTCATTGTAAACTACGATGGTTGTCGTACTCGATGTACGCTTATTATTGTCGCAAATCAATAGCTTCAGGCTTTGTTTGTTTGTAACCCTGGAGATAGGCACATAAAAGTGTCCATGAATGAAGACCGGTTTTGGAATATAAATGCTCACTTTAGGTAAGAATTGGCCATGACTTTTGCTTATTGTCATCGCAAACAAATAGCGATGGGGATTGCCTTCTATTGAAGTGGACTTAAAATTCACTAGAATCTGAAAGATAAGTGTAATGTGGGCAATATGCACTCTATCACTGTCATGGCTCCAGTTAAAACTATACACCTAACTACGCGAGTCCCTAAATCTATCACTATTAATATAAAATTTAATGCATTTAATACGGGTTATATGTACGAAAGATAAGTACCGAGTAAGTTAATAAAATAAATTTGAAATTTGGTAAACGCTGAACCGTGTATACCTGTTAAAGTTTGACCTAGCCCAACCTGTCATTTTGAAGGTCACGTCCGACAAAACTTGACTTAGGACCCAATTAGGCCGAAATAATACGTTAATTTAGGTTGAAACACCACCGACTCCCTGGATCAAAGATAAATGTATCTTAAATGTGAATTTAAAACATATAAGTCACTAATATAATTTTTAAAAGGCTAATATTTATATAATCTAATTGATATAATAATTAAATATTAATAGTAATACTTTAAATTATACAAATAAAAATTCAGTTTTATGATAATTCTTAAAAATCAAATGAATAAGAGTACTGATTAATCAAACAATGCTAGAAAATAATAATTTTTTCACATATTTCTCGGCGGTGTATTTCTCTTAATTAATAAGAGTACCGACTAATCAAACAATTCCCGAAAATAAAATTCCCCAACCCCATATATCCAATGCGGTTATTATGAGATAATCAAAATAAGTATGTATCTTATAAATGAAAATAAGAAAAACTTAATTTTTATATTTGTTTAACTAAAATAAACGTAAGCGATAAATCTGATTTAATTATTAATATTAGATTTAGTGCAATTTTTTTTTATAAAAAAAATCGATCCAAAAACTAGTATCAAAAACTCATTTTGACTCGTAAACTGATCCTAACTCGACTCGTAACTCGTATAATCTTACTTATACTTTCACCCGACCTATATAACGTCATTTATTTAAGGCAATAATTATATGTTTAGGTAAAACCCTAAACATATGTACTTGTCCATTCTAAAAATAAACAATGGGTTAATTAAGTCGGATAAGTCATGGGCTAGAATCAAAACAATGAAACATCACTTAAAAAATGGGTCAAATTTGCCAGCACGTACCCACTATAAAACCTAGTTGATCCACCTTATAGATAACCAATAAAACACACTCATTTCAATTGTTTTGATAATAGAAAAAAACCCTTGATAATAATACCACTCTTGATCATCTTATTGCCCTTTATTTCACTGCTATTATCATCCTTAGTCCATTTCTTAATTCTTTTCACCCAATTTAACTTGCTTCATTAAAAAAAAATTCTCATAATACCGATCCTAAAAAGGACTTAATACTTTGTCCAGATTTAATATTGCTTACTAATTATGTTACAGAGTATGTTTTTGGTGGATGTTTTCTTTTTCGGTGGATGTTTTCTTTTTCATTTTTTTTCTTGTTTTACAAAATTTCTTTATTAAGCAAGTTGAAGCACATGAAAAAAAATATAATTGTGCCAAACCTTCTGTTTCAATGGTTAGTAATTATAATACTTTTTTATTTTCAGATTTTAATGAGTGAAAAGATTGAGATCTGGTACTTGCATGTTTATAAGGTTTTTTTTTTACTGTTAATGTGAAGTATTTTTACGAAAATATGAGGATTTCACTTTTTTTTTCATAAAGTGTAATTAATGAAAGAAAAGGAGAGAGACTAATTAAAGATTGTGATGAACATGAAGGGCCCTACTTAAATAAAAGTTTTTCAAATCCTAAAAATTATTGGCTAATCAAAAAGCTTTAAAAAACCTAGCTTTTATATTAGGTAGATACAAATATACAATGTCAACCACGACTACGTAACGTTACGTACCTGGCCTACTATTTATTATTTCGTTGACTAAAACATGTCTAATCTTGCAAGATTAGGAACCGCCTTCAAACTACAACCCTTGGAAAAAAAAACACTTAGGTTCTGTTTGGCAAAACTACCTGAAAAGGTAGCTGAAACCTGAAAAGGCAGCTGAAAAATGAAAAACTAACTGAAACCTGTAAAGGTAACTGATAAGGTAACTGAAAATTAGGAGCTGATAAGGTAACTGATTATATAAAAATGTGTTTGGCAAACTAGCTGAAAAGGTAGCTGATTTTGGTAAAATGACCTAAAAAAAATGAAAATTATTTAATATTTTAGAATAAAGGGGTACAAAATGAAAATAAGTCATTTCAGGTACCTGGTTTCTCAAATGCTACATGAGGTAGCATTTCATTTCAGGTACCTTATTTGACCAAATAAGCTATTTGTCAAACACTTCCAAAAAAATCAGGTAGCTGAAATTTTGGTCAAATAAGCTACTTTGGTCAAATAAGCTACCTGAAGTGTCGTACGAAACGGAGCCTTAGACCTAGACCTGGCAAAACGGGTCACTCGGGTCGGGTACGGGTCGGGTCAGTTAGGGTCGGGTCATTTCAGGTCTGTCACATATTTCGGGTCGGGTTGGGTCGGGTCGGGTCACTTTCGGGTTTCAGGTCAATTTCGGGTGACCTGTTGTCGGGTCATTTCGGGTCGGGTCATTTTCGGGTATAAGTCATTTTGGGTCAGGTTGCTTTTGAGTTAATGGCTAAGCACTTAAGTTAATACTATTTTGATTAAGAAATACTATTTTACAAATTTAACTATTTATTAAGGATAATTGTAACCAATGAAACTTTATTTTGATATATACAGTATTAATATGAGTTAGTACTAGTCGTTTCGGATCATTTGGGGTCACTTCAAGTCATTTGGGATCAGGTCAGAGTCGGTTTTTTTCGGATTGGGTCACCTCGGGTCGGGTCAACATTGGGTCAGACAATGTTCGGGTCGGGTCTGGGTCGGGTCGGGTCAATTCGGGTTTCGGGCCATATTCGGGTCAAGCAAGTTCGGGTCATTTTCGGGTCTCGAGTCAGCCTTTTCGGGTCGGGTCATTCGGGTCTGACCCATTTTGTCAGGTCTACTTAGATCAAGCAATTACCAACAAGATGCCGTTTACACATACTATATAAAGCGGCAGGTTCAAAAGTCAAAACCATCATTCTATATATTGTACGGAGTAATATAATCATCAATTACAGAGTACTTCCTTATACTATTATTAAATATTAAATAGCAAAGAAATACCAATATTTTTTTTTTGGTACACAACAGAAATACCAATATTGATCTTCTTATTTTTGCATCAAGGACAAATATAAGTACCCTTCTATTTTTTTATATATGACTTTCTCACATTTCGAGACACTCCCTTCTCTCTTCAATATCTCTTAAAATATAAGACTAAATATTATGATATGTATACTCATATGAAAGAGTTTTTCGTAAGAAATTTAATGATACCATTTTTATATTTTTTGAACAAATATATTTTTGAAAATATTAAAGTCAAAGGCTTACCTCGTAAATGCAAAACGTCATATATAAAAAAGTGGAGGGAGTATTATATTTGCATTTATGGCTAAAAAATGCTAGTATTGATGATATTTGGACCAATTTGGTGACGATAAATTAAAATTGTTTATAAAATGAAAGTTTTGAATCAAATGAAGTATAAAATACAAATATATATACATCACTTCAAAAGATATATGAATCTCACGATTATATAACTATGATGATACCGAACTCAATCAATATTGGATAAACAAACTAAATTTTCCATGAAATTTATATACACAATCGATCAATATAACAACTACGGAGTAATAATATACTCCGTATTATTGAAATTGACCCGACCAAACCCAATAAAGAACTACTAATGATCAATTAAGATCCAATGTTGACCTTGAGTAGTAACCTTAAACCCATGAACACGAGCAAACAAATCCACGGCTCTCCTAACGCCTTTATTATCATTTCCATTAAAATAATCGTGTCCGAACATGACTCCACCCGGTTTTTTAAGTAACTTGTAACCCAAATTAATATCAGACCAGGCCGAATGAAAATCATGACCCGCATCAACCTCAATTAAATCTGCCAACACGCCCCACTCGCATAATTTTCCTAGACCGGACCCGGTCGAGAAAGGAACCGGGATGATGGACCCGGTCCGGTTCAGTGACACCACGTTTTGCATGAACTGATGGAGTAGTAAAACATCCCCGTTTACGGTTGGAACGTAGTTGGCTTCCGTGAACCCGGGCCAACCTCGGAAATCGTCAACGCAAAGGATTTGGGTTTCAAGACCGAGTTTTTCGGCTAATTCTGCCATGTGAGTTGCTGATGCGCCTAAGAAGGTACCTATTTCGATAATGGTTTTGGGTCGGGTTTTTATTATTAGGGTTTCGAAAACAGCCCCGTAGGATCCCCATCCTTTGACTTTTTTGGGTTCGAGGAGGTGGGCCACATGCTCGGGAGGGAAATTCTCATACGGTGAAATTCCCTCGAAAATCCGGTCTATTATCATGGACCGGATTAACTCGGGTTGAACCGGTTTTCCACATGGTTGGTTGAATTTGATATAGTCGTTATTGGCGGTTGGGCAGTTAGTAAGAGTGGTTAGGTCAGTTATTGTGGAGGTTGTTTTAACCGTGGTTAAAGGCGTAACCGGGGTTAATGGGGTAACCGTAGTTTCAATTTTAGACGGTGTTGATGAGGCGTGAAAATAACCAAGGGCGTAAGTTAGGAGAATTATGAGTATATATGAGACGGTTTTACGATAAGGGCGTACGCAATTAATGGTTTGTATCCATAAGTGCGGTCTTCTATGGTAGAAATTTGTAGAAGGATGATAACGATGATCGATATGATTATGATTATGATTATGATCGTCTTTCATGATTATGTGAAGTCTTGCTTGTTGTGGTATAGGTATGACGACTTAAAAGAAGTAAGTTAGGAAGATTGGACTTTGGAGTATTATATAGGTAAGGAAAAAAATAGAAAAACATCCATGTTGTAGTTATAAATTATCCAGATATAAAATCGTTTTAAACGGGTGTTATTTTAAAATCAAGTGTTTTAATGTTTTACCTAGATAACCTTGCTCTTTAAAATAACTTACATAAATCAATAAATAACTTCATTAGCACCAATTTTTAAGGTAAAATACTAAAACACCTGATTTTACAATAACTTAATTTAAAGAGCGAGGTTATTTAAGTGGAATCCGAGATAAATTAAAAGTAATAACACCATAAATCAAAAAAATTAGTCACCTATAAATTTAGGTCAATGCTTTTTATTAAAAAAAATTAATAATTTGTATTAACTTTTGTTTAGAATGGAAATTAGTTTTCTTAGCACGAATATTACACTTACACTTCTTTATTTTTCTCTAAATAATACTCCGTAAATAGTTTTGACATAATTGTAAATGAAAAAAAATATTTCTTACGATATTTATTCCGTCATTTACGTACATAATGCATATGATCTATGTAGCTCACACTAAGCGTGTGTTTGGATTAGGGGTATACACTAGGCTGGGCTGGGTTGGGACGGGCTTGGCTATCAATTTGTGGCCCAGGCCCGACACTAAAAAGGGGCCGGACTGGGCTGTGCCGGGCTGGGCTCCATAATGTCTGGCCCGGGCCTGGCCAATACAGTGTTTTTTTTGTGTTTTTTGAATTTTTAGCGGAACAAGCCGGGCTGGGCCGGAAATTTGGGGCACTGCCTTGGTAGAGGGGCGGGCTGGGCTGGCATGCGGGCTCGTTGGGCTAGAAAAAACCGTTGGAGGGAAAGGAAGGGGAGGGGGAAGGATGGAAGGGAAAGGGAGAGAACGAAAGGGGAGGGGGAATGGGGTGTGGGTGTTTGGATACAATTTCCTCCAAATCTTGCCTATTGTGGAGAGATTTTGATTAGGCTTGAAGGAGTGAAAATGAATCCTTCCAAATCTCTCCCCCTCCATTTCTCTCCACCCTTAGGCCTTGTTTGGATAGCAAAAGTGGAGGGAAAGGGAGGGGAGGGGGAAGGAGGGAAGGGAAAGGGAGAGAAGGGAAGGGGAGGGGGAATGGAGTGTGGTTGTTTGGATAACATTTCCCTCCAAATCTTGCCTATTGTGGAGAGATTTTGATTAGGCTAGGAGGAAGGAAATTGGATCTCTCCAAATCTCTCCCCATCCATTTCCCTCCACCCCCATTTGCCCTCCAAACTAGGGATTTTAAATCCCTTACTCTCCATCCCTTTCTTTTCCCTTCAAATCCCTCAATCCAAACACTTAGTTGCTATCCAAACAAGGGATTTTAAATCCCCTACTTTCCCTTCTTTTCTTTTCTCTCCAACTCTGTTAATCCAAACACACCCTAAGATTCTATCAACACTCAACAAGGTACACAAATTTTGTCCTCGTCGAACATTTATATGTTTTTTTTTATAAGGTAAGGAAACTAGGTTAATTGAAATTAACCCATAACATTCTTGCGGATGAAAGCGGTAAAAGAAAGACAACGGCTTTCATATTACCAATATCGAACCAAAATAACAAGGGAAAAAAACAAGACTCTCAAACGAAAGTCGAAATCTTTTAAAACCCCAAAAGAAAAAAAAATTGATGAGATTGAGATGGTTTGATCACTTATCATTGACTTATTATAATAAATGAATATTTATTTATTCTATTATTCTAGTAATAGACATACATCTAATACAAGTATAAAATGATTACGTCTGTCTTATGTACTCCCGTAGTTTATATTCAAATTTTACTTTATTTGAACTTACAAAAATTATATACGTACATGGTTTGGAAAAAAGATATTCATTATTATTAAAGTAATATGCGAGGTCTTTAAATTGTACTTTTCGTAGTGTTATTTCGCATTCGTATTTCTTTTATTTATAACTTTATAATTTAAGACTTGTAGACCGTAGTAAGAAGGAACACATAATAATGAATTAAAAATATCCCCATACGCATCAAACATCCCTGACTATAGTACTATACCATTAATAATAGCCTTATTAGCCTATACTCGGCGACTAAGATCTTGTTTTTCTGAACTGAAATTTTTCTGAGCCGAATTTAATGGAGACCTAGACTGAAACTAAACTTAGCAGAATTAAACTGATTAGATATGAACTGAATTTATTGGATTTGAACTAAACTGAACTTAATTTATAAGAACCGGAATTAATAAGTTCAAAACTTAAATAATGGTGTTTGTTAACAAGTGTCCATCCTATCAAGCGTGTTCCACTGACTAACTTGTAAGAATAAGCAACATGTTTAAGTTTTAACTAGATGTTAGTATGTTACCATCAGAAATCTTCAACTTCTTCCAAGAGATTGAACAATCGTCTCATTATTGTTAATATAATAATTCACAAGTAACTTTCTCGACGACCTATTCGTTTTAACAGTAATTTGTATAGTAGAGATAATCATTCCAATAATTTAACTCGGAAATGTCAATCTTACACGTATATATGAATGTGACATTGCCAAAACTCACAAAGGAAAAGGGAAGTCGAGTTACCGATGTCATATAATTAATCAGAAACTTGCAGCAAAGGATTAGGTATTGATTGCTCGAGTCTTGACCAACATGGTCCGCGGTTAAGTGCTAGGGCTCTCTATGATGATTTAGTTTTGGAACGAAATCTATTTGAGCCTACCGCCCTGTTCTTTTGGACTTAAAGTCACTTAACTTAAGTTCACTTCAGATCCTATAAGTTAAGTTAAGTTAAGTTCAGTTCAGATCCTATAAATTCAGATCCTATAAGTTCAATTCAGTTCAGTTCAGATCAGATCCGTTTCAGTCCAAAAGAACAGGGCCTACGACATGGTCATTATTTCCTTCTTTGCCCATGTCATGCATTTCATGTTGAGAATAGATCAAGTACCACTCCAAAAATGGAAAAAGGCGATAGGAGGCTAAACCTATGTCGAGATTTCATCACAAAAAAGAAGAAAGATTACAAGTATTAATCCCTTCAAGAAAAGACGATCTTACTCATAGAGAAGGATCCCTTCAAAGAAAAAGGCAGTCTTGACTGTCGATTAAGACGACCTTGAATTGATAAACTGGATTTCATTTTCAACAAAATGCCAATTCTGAACAAGCGCTTCCACAGTTCATCTTTTGCTAAACTTTTCTCGACTACTACAACCGAAGAAGATAGACAACAAAGGTAACTCCATACCAACCCAACTAAAGTACACTCAACAACTAAACCTTAAAGGCTGGGTGACGAGAAATGACCAACCGCCATTCACAATTGAAACTGTGAAAGGCGGCGTTTGCTAGACTTCATCTCAATAACATCCCAGAACTCGAGTCTAAACAACACAACACTCCTACATTCCCTACTACACTTTCACTACTAATGGAAACAAACGAAAAGACGAATTTTAGTCTATGTCAAACTTACCACAGATGAGGCCAGGGATAGATGGCGCTACATCTTGTATAAGTAATCCTACTTATAAACAATCACACACTAATACACGGAAAAGGCATCACTTTTGTTCTTCGCCACTTGCAGCAGAACTTCCTTGTCCATCACCTCTGGACACGGATTCGGTGCCTTCTTGCTTATTAGGCCCACGAGCATCGCTTGCATGGGCAGGTTTATTGTGGCCACCTCCAAGGGAGGCTTCGGATTGCATTGCATGCATTCCGTTATTTGGCCCTGTGGGCCTGAAGTTCATTTGGCTCGGCATTGTTTGCTGGTGTTGCTGGTGCACCTGATGTTGCTGTTGCGGTTGCTGTTCATGCATTTGAAGTGGACTACTAAATTGTGCATGTGAGGGCATCCTCGGAGGGAATGCATTTGGCTGTTGAGCCATTGCAGCAGCTTGCTGCTGCATATAATATGCACCTTGTTGCATTGCAGGATGAGGAGTCATCTGCAGGTAGAACTTTCTTAGAAAGTGTAAAGAACATACATACACATAAACAGCATTACGCCGTCACCCATTGCCTCAGTGGCTCCCGCCTATGGCAAGGTAGTTGGATAAATGTAACATTACAGTTCAAAGCACAAAGATTGTCTCCAAATGAACTATGTTGGAAACTGCATTGTGAATTGCATCGAAAGACAGCTTAGTAAGCCATTTAGCTTTCATCCATCATATTTCAGAGACCGAGAATATCAAGTCCTTTGGCTCCAATGTAACTAGAAATTAAATGGCACAAAAATAAAGGGCAGAAAAATCAATGAATCATCATCATATGGAGATATTGCAAGCCAGCATACCTGGGCAGGCATGGTTGCCACTTGGGGCTGAGCATCGGCAATAGCAGCAAGATACATCAAGTTTTTCTGAAGCTGTGCTTGATATCTGCAACATTTAAATGTCGGCTGTTCAGGTGAAACTTGAAAGTAAACATTAATCGTGGGCCAAACAGTATGTATAATCGAATCTTAAATTATTAATTGCCACCAAAACAATCAGATACCACCAAGTACAAAATAAAGTGACACAAGCCTCCTCAAACATTACTTAAGGCCTCAATAATAAATCTAATAATCGTAGGCGGGATCCCTGATGAAGACATATTTTACCAAAAGGGATATGCAAACATCTTTGAGAAAATTGCTTTAAGTTTACTATCCAAAGTGGTTCATACCATTTGAGGATCACTCTAAACTCTTTAGACAGCCATATCCTTACACGGTCTTAAATAATACCACCAATTTTCTGTGTTATTACTTATTAGTTACTCGTACTCCCTCCGTCCCGGTCAATTGTTGTCCTTTGGTTTTGGCACAAAGACCAAGGAAAGAGGTGAGGGTCAATAACTAAATGACAAGTGGACCAAATTTAGTGTGAATGATCAAATTGCTTATCAAACGCATTCTTAAAATAGAAAGGGCAACAATTGACCCAGACACCCCAAAATGGAGTAGGACAACAAATGACCGGGACAGAGGGAGTACTTCTTAGTTATTGGCACTCTTCTATTATTGGTGTAGGCAACGACACTGGGTCATGACTCATGACCAATCCTTTGTAGGCTATGTGAAGCCCTAAAACCATTTGAGGATCACTCTAAACTCTTTAAACACCCATTCCTGTACGGCTGTACTCATTTCAAAAGAATACTTCTCCAAAAAAAAATTGGGATCACTGCAGGAAGAGCCTTAGAGAGACGAAGATGGGAAGTCAGCTTTCAGGACCCTCTCTTGTGTTAAAAGCTTGAAGTTATGCCAACAACAAATTACATATTGCGAACTTCCCAAATAAGCTACTCTTCATAACTTTGGCTATTACAGTGCAATCACACATTCACACGGGATAATTAATTAATTACATAGGAGCCCAAAACTTTAAAATAAGGGTATCTTAGCTTTTGCACATAAAGAAAAGAAAGGAAAGCAACTTCAAAATTCCATTTCCTATCTGGATTAGCAGAGATGATACAAAAGTTCTAACTGGAAGTAGCTTGTCTTATTCCCTATTCAGGCAGAAAAAAGCTTTTATAGGGGATGAGCAGTGAGCCGTACCAATCTTAGACCAAGTGAGTGACAAATAAAAAATATAGACACTAAATTAAAACCGAGAATTGCAACAACAAAATCACCTCAGCGCCTCAAGGGATGTAACAAATTGCGGGGTAATGATAGTCATATATACAACCTTAACCCTTTGTTAGCAACAAAAAGAGAGAGTTTTGAATAGACACTAAATTAAAACCGAGAATTGCACCAAATGACCGTTAGTCCCCACTCAGATAAAGGTAGTGATTGGTTAAAATAAAATAAGTAACAGCAGCAGGTAGAAAATAAAACTACAGCAACTTACTGGGCACATTCAGCAAGTTTGCCAAGATTTTGATTATCCATTATAGCTAGGATCAACTTTTTGTTCTCATCAAGATACTGCATCAAACTCAGAAAAGTCAGCCGAGAAAAAACGTTTGTTTTGGGTCTATTAAGGTGGGTTCTGGATCTGTGAATGACAAAAAAAATGAAATCCAGTCATATTCAAAACTGAAAGCGGTCAACTAGTATGCAACTCTGCACTGTGTAGCCAATAGTCTAAGGATTTTGGTAGCATGCACAATTTGCAAGACAACTAAACTCAGCACGTATATTGTACTAACAATTCACAAGTATATTAGGCAGCTTCTCATGTACCTCCCTAGTCCCACTTAACGACACTGAGATAAATTACTCTTTTAAAAACCCGTTTGAATGGTTGGCTCACGCCCACATGAGATATGCTATTGCTTAGGAACATTGTTTTCAGGGAAGTCCAAGGAAACGAGCTGATTTTAGAAAGTTCAAATCTCATAAAATTTGTCATTTTTGTCAGCAGTATTAATTTCTGGTCTACCAATTTGTACTTACTGACTTTCCTACTATGTCATACTGCCGATGCATATTTTGAAAGAGGACCGTAATGATAAAGATACCATAAAAAAAAATACATAGCGATATTTTTGGTCCATCTCTTCCCCCTTCGCCCTTTTCAAAAGATTGATAGCATAGTCATCCAAGGCCTATAAGGGTTCCGGTGTCTCTGTTCCTCTTCAAGAGAACAACGTGTTTCCAAATCAGCATCATTATAACCCCATTCAGTCAATAATTCAGTGATTTTTTATCAGCCACCATTCTACTTCCATGATCCATGGTTTCTTCAGTAAATAATTCCCATACAACATCACGGATTCAAAGTCAAGCAGTCTGAGGCTCTTGCTTGATATGACATCAATCCACAAACAAGATTCATGTATCTCGTATAAAACTTAAACTTCTTCACTTGCGTTCAATTCCTCCCCATGACCTTCCTAGCAAGAGTAACCACCACTGCTATCCCCTCGATTCCTCGAATGACAAAAAATAAAGAGGTCCTCCACAAGGTTATGGTTAATATTTACGGTGTGTTAAGATAGCATTTGAAGAGGAAAAGGGAGATGAAAGGAAGGGACGGATGGTGAATAGAACAAATGCGGTTATGCTTTCAAATCTTTTCCATATTGAAGGGATTTTGACTAGATTTAGTGAATAGAAAATAGATCCCTCCATTTCTCTCCCGCTCCATTTCTTCCAACCGTATTTGCTAACTAAACAAGAAAAATTATCCAAAAAAAAAACCCGAGTCATAAAAGCGTGATCTTTCTTAGATTGGTACTACATATAAGCGTTACCGGGTCGGAACAGAATCAACAAGCTAATTCAGCTACTTCATTAATCAAACATTTCCCATATATTTTCAACTAGTGATATTCAACTTCTACCCACTTGGATTTTACCTATTCTTCGCAAGTGTCATATGACGTTCTATTAATAAACTCGTATCGACAACACAATCAAAATCAACCTCAAAAACAAAACAAAAAATTACCTTTTGAATCTGTTCAGTGGTGATATTAGCCGGAGGAAACGAAGACATAACCGGCATCATCGAAGGCGAAGCTTGTTGTTGCATTATTCCCCTTTAATAATTAATTAATCCAATAATCTGCAAAAATCAAACAAACCCTAAACCCTAAATCCAAAACCATAAAACCCTAATTAAAAGCAATAATCAGCAATTAAACAGCGAGTAGATGGTTGAATTAGAGAGAAGGAGAAGTTGAGTACCTTAATTTGGGGAAAAATCGTGGAGAATTTAGGGAATTGAAGAGAGAGAAAGTGTAAAAATGCAGAGGGGTTTAGATAAAGAAGATGATTAGTGCAAAACACGGCGAAATGCACGGCATTGTTTGTTTCTCACTGTCTACACGCACGTGCTCTTCTCAGTTCTGTCTCAATTCCTCTACCCCCCTCTTCACGAGTTCACACACATCCGACAAACCTTTTATGGAAGTGGTCTCGGATTATTTTCGAATCAATTATTATCAAGTTATTTGTGACACGAGTCATAATGGTCAACTTATAACAATATATATGGGGCGGAGTTATACACCTCTCACCAGTGGCGTTTTTAGGACCTTATCGAGACGAAAATTGAGAAAGATTTGAACTCCTATCCCCTAATCTAAAACAAACTAGCAATCTCATATAAACCACTGCACACGGCACCCATGAACCCTACTAAAAACGCTCATGCCTCTCACTAATTCTGGACCTTATGTTAAGTTTGGCTATATGTTAAGCTCGGGTCTTCACTTCAGGTGTTGTTTAGGTACGAGTTGGGTACTCAGTTCAGATTACCTGTGATCGAAGGTGGGAATCCATAAGAGTTGAAGAAGTTATGCAACATATAGGAAAAATGTCGGAATTGAAAGAAAACTTAAACAAACTATTAGTGGAATGGACTAAGGTTTACCTCATACTAAGAAAAGCCGTTAACTGCATTCTACCATGTTAAATTTGACAATATATGTGTTACACATTACTCTTTTAGTCTATGCCTTAGACGATGGATCTTGTCTCATAATGAAATACCATGTCGGAACACATTACTCTTTTACTCTCTGCCTTAGCCGTTAACTGCATTCTACCATGTACTATGATTCCAATTTTTTAAATGTGATTATACCAAATTCATCCCAGCAATTATGAAATAATTTTTTTTTTTTTCATCTCTTTTGTAGCCAACAGCCCAACACTAGCAATCTAGCATAAACTTTTATCTAAATCTATAGCTACGCATTTACAGCTCTACGCTACTATTATATCCTACTAAATATGAAAACAATTGAATTTTTTTTATTAGTAACCATTCAAAAAGACTCGTTTTAGTTATAAAATGGATACGCTCACGATACTAACCGTTTTTTTTTTTTTGACGAGAGAACCCGCAGCCACTACCTTCAGTGCTGACATGCTCGAAGTATATTAGGCATGGACTCAGGTCAAGAATGCTCCACAAAATTTTGATCTTGGGAGGTTTGAACCCGAGTCTCTTAGAAATTTCACCCAAATTTTAACCACTAGACTCCACCCTTACGGGCTATTAACCGAAATTTTAATTTTAATTTTTTTTTTTTTTTTTTGCAAAGTCACCTACCTATCACAACGGTAAAACGGCTGCAAACAGTAAAAAAGGAGTCAACCGTCATTCAACTGATGAAACAAACAAACCCTAACTTTATTCCCCAATTTTGCCACCACAAAATTCCCAAATCATTACTCTTTACACCTTAATAATCAAATTAAAAAACTACCCAACTCCCAAAATATACCTTCCTTCAAAACCCAATTCCCAATTTTCAATCAAACCTGGCTTCTGAAATCTGGAAATCATTCTTCAAACCCAGAAACATCCACCATAATCATCCTCTAATACTTCCAGAATTCGGGTCAACCCGGAAACAACCCACCACACCCATGGCTTTCAACCCGTTTAAGTACTGTTCCGGGTTACGGTACTTGGGTTACTTGATGATCTTTATGGTTCTGGGTATTATTGTTATTAGTTATTGGGCTGTTGTTGTTATTTCTTGGGGACCCAAATTGGTTCATGGTGGTGTTCATGCTGTTCCTTCTGCATTCATCATTGTTGTTTTTCACATTTTGGTTAGTTTTTTATTTTTATATTCTGCAAGTTTATTGTGTAAAGTTGATTACTTTGAAAGTTTGAATGTATTTGCGCTTAATTATTGTGTAAGACCGTTGTACAATTGGAAGTCATAAAGTTTATTACTTTCAAATTTTGTAATTTAAATGCAGCATTGTAGTGGGAATGTGTGGTTTGTTGTTGTGATTATTGCTACTTTGAAGCTGTGAATGGTCATTTTTAAGTTACATTTAGTGAGTTTCGAGTTTTTCCTGGTGTAATTTTGTTGTTGGTTTTTGGTTTCATGTATAAAGTTGGTTACTTTGAGGGTTTTATGATTTGGATGTGAATTGTGGTAAATATATGTTTTGTTGTTGTGTGATTATTGCTATTTTTGAAGTTGTCAAGAGTTAGTTATGTGTATGTAGCCTGCATTCCAATGCCATTGCCATCTTCGGTTTCAGTCAGACATCAAATAGTTTTCTGTTATCTTGTGGATTAGTGCACAAGCAAAGATGTATCCAAAGTTTAGGTAGGATGAGTTTTTTTTTCTATCTAGAAATGGTTTTTTGAATACAACCCCTCGGATGCCGTCTAGCCCGTCTTACTATAACATAGAGGGCACCATCTTTTCCAATTGATCTTTGAGGCTTATTGATGAAATTTAGTTTGCACTAGTAAAAGTATCGGAATTGTTGCGAGTTAGCTACTTGATTCATTTTCAGTGTATATGAAGTTTTCGGTTTGAGATGCTTTGTTGGTTGACCATTTTTTCGGACATATGCTCTACCCTTTGATAGTACTTGGTTTAGTGAAAAAGAGGGAAGGAGAGGGGAGTAAAATGGAGGAGCTTAAAAATAACATAATGGAAGGCACTAAGGCCGTCAGGGCAGGCAAGGGACATGGTTGGAACCACACAATATTTCCCTCCTTCATTCGTAATCATTTTCCTTGCGAAGTTCCGAGCAGTATAAATCTCGAGGGGAATGTCTCCTCTTTTTCCACTATCCTTCGTAATGGGACGTCTCTCCCTCCCCTTTCTTTCTCTTCCATTTGGAGGTAATCCAAATCAGGATTTTCTCTCTTCTTTCCCCTTCCGTCACAAGATATTCTACCCCTTTTTTTCTTTCCCTTAGTAGTTAAGCAAAGGGTTGTTTGTTGAGTATGCTACATGTTCAATCACTCATTTCGCCTTTTTTTCTAATTTTATGTAGACCACTTATTTTGTAGCTTGTACTGTTAACCTGGAGCTACTTTATGGTTGTATTTCAAGACCCTGGCTCTGTTCCTCAAAACTGGAGACCAATATTTGAAGGTGATTTGGAGGAGGGCTCTTCATCTTCCCAGGCACATAATGTTCCTACCGAGTCGTTAGCATCTACATGGCCACCATCAGGTGGAAGACCAGCTGTGGCTTATTGTACGAAATGCCAAAATGCAAAGCCACCTCGTTGCCACCATTGTTCTGTGTGTAAGCTACTCGATCTGTTTTTGAATTGGTTCACTTTCATGAGTTTGTAAAGTGACCTTCCTTGTAACTATGCTGACTTGCTTTCTTTAGGCTGAAATGTTAGTTTCCTCGAACGAAAATGCTATGTCCACTCTGTTCATACTGTTGGACATATTTGAACTTGTAAATGCTCAAACAAAAATGTAAATAAAAATGAATTCAACGCTTATTGATGTGTAAATTTAGACAACAGTTGTTGTCAGTCCACTGAGAAATGTTGAGCAAATTATCATTGTTTTTTGACTTTCAGTGAGATCGTTTAGCTGATTACATTCTTCTGTTTTCTGTAGGCCAAAGGTGCATTCTCAAGATGGATCACCACTGTGTATGGGTGGTGAATTGTGTTGGTGCACGCAACTACAAGTTCTTCCTGTTGTTCCTTGTAAGGCCACGTCTTGCAGAAAGGATATTTATATATTATTATGGATCTTACGTAGTTGTCTAAAGAAACTGCGCATTCAACTCGTCTTAGTAGTATATTAGGTCTTTAGGCAGTCGTACTGCAGGGAAAGAATGTTTTGCCCTCAGAGTCCTGCTTTATAGTCAAAATGAAAAACATGTGTAAATACTTGAGATGAAACGAAATAATTGATATCTTGACATTATCATTATGAGTTAATTTGGCAATGAGACCTCTGTGTTATTGATCTTCCTCAACTCATCAGATTGAGAGAACCCGAAATATTTTTTGAAACTTTGATAGTAAATGAAAAGTTGAAAATATCAATATTTATCTGGGGAGGACAGAAAATTGTGAAAATTGCCAACTTCATCATTCCTTGAGGTTCACTTAGATTTATTTTCACAGAAAGCATGAAATGAATTATTTGATCTATGAAATCCACATTCTTTCTTCATTTTCATCATCTAATTTTTTTTTCCAGGTTTATACCCTCCTAGAGACGACATTGGACACACTAGTATTGCTTCCTAATATTATTAACCTACTTGGCGAAGCAAGTAAGCGTTCTGGCTCTCCGGGGAATCTTGCTGTCATGGTTTTGGCATTTGGTATGTTCTTTTCTCTTCATCTGGCATGACCATGCCAATTCACATGAAATGTAAACTCATTGGAATTTCGACTTACTAGACATTTGCATCCTTCTGGGCCGTTCTGGCATATCTCACAGTATGTTTTACTTTAATTGCAGTTCTTAATTTGGCTTTTGCCCTCAGTATGCTCTGTTTCGTTGTTATGCATGCAACTCTTATCTGGAGCAATACAACTACTATTGAGGTACAGAACATAAAATATCTCATGTCTACAATCCGTTCTTTAAAATTAACTGCATTAGGTTCTACTGTAGATGAAAGATGAAATGTCTTAAAAAAAACTTCGTCACTTCCTTTCTCTGTAAATATGATCTTAGTAAGATACGTAATCTTGTACACATAACCTAACTTCTATTTACAGGTTTATGAGAAGAAGCGAGAGAAGAAGGAAACAGCAAGCAGGTGGAAGTATGATTTGGGTTGGAAAAGGAATTTTGAGCAGGTAATAGTATAATACACCACTCTTGTAGCTTCTGATCTTCTCATGTTGGTATGTTTGGAAACCTTTTGATTTGGCGTATTTTCCACCAAATCGTACTTGTCGCATGCTTCATCTGTATAATTCGTACTAGACTTGGCAAAAACTAATGCTACCAGACCCATACCTGAGCAGAGAATAACGAGAATGTGATGGAAAACCTAATTAACCCAATCGGACTTTGGACCCGAATTTTGATGATCTTGGATAGACCTTTATCTTTAAATGGCTCAATAATTCCTTACCTGTAACAAAAATGACTTGACCCTATTCGAATCTGAGTACAGAACTACAGACATACCTGACCCAACGAGATAATGAGCCATTTCTGCCTACTTTTTACCATACATGACGAGGAATTTAAGCTTTTAGATAGAAGCAAAACCCTAATTCTTCGGTGATTGATCTCTTTTTTCCCCCTCAATATGTGATTTTTTTCTGTTTTCTTAAATTTCAGGTCTTTGGCACGAAAAAGGCGTTGTGGTTTCTACCGGTGTTCTCAAAGGACGATTTGGGCAGTATCCCCTCATTACAAGGCACATATTTTCCAATGCGGGATGATGTTGAGTCATAGTAAACTGGTGAGTGTAAATTACCTGTACTCAAATCATATTAGATCTCCCGCTAGCCAGACAATCCCCTTTGTGATTTTTTGACAAGGGTGGATTCTTCAATGTAAGGCTGAGGTGGCTTCAGCTACAATTGTACCATAGTATACCAGTTTGTGTGATTATTCCCGTCTTATTATACTCGTTTCATCCATTCTTGGGACTTACCATAGTATAGTTTTCCTTCTAGTCCCTTGGGTTAGATACGTCTTCTGCTCGTATTTTTTTTTTGCTACCATGAAAAAACAACAGGCAGTCTACTAAAAATATATTTTCTTTTTTCCTATTTAACTTAGAAGAATAGTACTAAACTCTTGAGTTGAGACCTCAAATTAGAAATCTAGATGCTAGCACCGTCCCTTTCTGGCTAGATGACAATTATACGAACAATTGAGTCTTGTATAAGATGGTCTCGCACAAGTGAGTGAGATCAACTTAGATCCATATATTTTCTTCATATCCTCATGTGGACATCTTAACTGATCCATATTACGCAGCACTCACATTTCTTCGTTGCCTTGTTTTTAGCGGGTTGTGGCCTTGTTATTGATACGAGACGTCTCGCATGAGACTGGTTTATTAATCACAGGGTTAATGGGTTGGTTGACCGTCTTATATTGGTTTTCGTGCTTGACAAAAGTATCACGAGTATTATTTTAAGCAACAGGTTGGTTCAATGTCCTTGTTTATGCAAGGGGTAAATTCGTCTTTGTGATTTTGTGATAATGTGAAGCTGCCTTAGTTAGACCTGTCCTTTACAAAGGGACCCTTGAAGATTAAAGCCTATTTGTAATTAAGTTTACGATAATGATTTGGTTTAATTAGTTTCGATTAGCATAGGAGATTAGGAGAGCATTCAACTGGGGAAGGCAGGGACAATAAGGCCTTTTTGGAGCTTAATCTATGAATGTTCCCTGCACACTTTGTCACTTATGCTGTTTGCCTCACTTTTTGTTGTTTAACTTTCTCCTTTCTCTTCTTTTGTAGGGAATTTTAGTTCTTTTAACATAAGCTTGATTTAATTTCCGACAGTTAGTCTTGTGTAAGACCGTTATATGATATGATAGATATTCCTATAAATATCACTATATATGGTTCATACTTCATAACACACTTTTGCGCGCTTCACTCGTCAAGTCTAACGTGAGCCGTGAGGTAAGTTAAGCTATATAAGTATATAATCGTTAACTAGGTTGCAACCATGAACTCGAATTTTTGGCTGATATGATTCTCTTGCAACAGTTGAACTCTCATGTGATGGGTTATAAAATGTGACGGAGGAAATGTGATCTTTTTATGATAAAAGTAACCGTTCACAACTTCTTATTTATCATGTAATAGTTCAAATTATAGTTTCATTTTATCATAAAATGATTTCATTTCTCGGTCACAAGCTTGTGACACTTTACAAATGAGAATTTGTGTTTTCCTAAATAACACTAATCATTCAAGCCAAATAGTTATTCAGATTGGTAAAGTTATGCAAGGCCAAACACCGACTTATAAAGAGGGAAATGATAATGTCATTGCATTTTTTTGTTAATGCCACAAGTCCACAACCATATAAGCTAAGTTTAAGGGCATGTTACTATTCACCGTATTACAAACAGGAGTGGCATAGTAATTTCGGAGTGACGTTATGCCTTCCCTATAAAGAATCCATCAATCATGACTTCGCTATGCTGTCTGTAATATGATTAGGCTAGTTTATTAAGCATGTTATTACATATCTATTCTCTATTCAAAACATTTATTTACCTTCAATTAAAATATCTGCATAAAGAATAAGAAAGGTAAACAAATAAGTTCAAATTCTTCTAAAAACATAAAATTATATATAACTAAGTCATGATTTCAGTTGGAGTTGTCACTTGTAATGCCACCCATCTATTGTCGATGGATATAATAGAACAACAACAACAACAATATTATCAAAGCCTTAATCCCAAAATAATTTGGGGTCGGCTGACATGAATCATCCTTTAGAACGTCTGCTAAAAATAGAAACGTAAAATTATCTCATTAGTCATTCCTATGAACGTAATGCTAAAAATAGGTCTCACCTAATATGTTAGAGACTGAAAAATATGTCAAATTACACACTCCGACTCAATAACCTCTTAGGCTTAACTCAATTTCAGTATGAAATGACCTAAGTTCAAATCTCGTCTTTATATAATTACATTGGACTAACCGAAATACAAAACATTTCTCATATACACATAATCAAAAATATTCATGAACTACATAAAAGTATAAAACATTACCAAGTTCACACAACTCACATAATCCATCTCATCATATATCATAAATTCATAAGATCACTTCCTCTATGATATGATCAATGTCTTCCAGGGTTGGTTTGTCGAACATCATCGTCGAGTTGTTCTCCCATGGGACAACAAGCATCAACACCAATGGAGATGAGCAAAAGAAGAAGAGGTGTAGTAAAAATTACTAAACCTAAAGGCACCATCCATAACTCCTTATTTCTTGGGTGAAATTTTATTTGCCAGAATACCAAAATTACCCCTCCAATTATGCTCACTAAAAACATGCATAAACATGTTATATATCTGTTCCAACTTTTTTTTGTGATTTTATTTACTACATTCCTCTCAATTCCCATGAATGGCTTGGAGTTTTCGTCTAGGCCGAAAAATCGGCACAATGTAGGAGATGTTAATTTGTGATGTATATGATTTTGGAAATTTAAATATTTATTACTAGAGTTTTATGTTGCCTTGAGATTCATAAAGAAAGAATGAAAAACTTAAGAGAAAAAGGCATGGAGGTGTAGGTCTAAAACTTAGGGGGGGTATTATAAGACAATATTTTCAATAAAGTTTTGTTTTATTAATGATAAAAATCTACAAAAGTCGACGACATAAAGCCGTCGTACCAATTTATATAGAGAAAATGATCATGTAAAATACCATGATATGATATAGACTAGAGCGATTTTAATTCTGACGTGATTTGAATCCAATTCACAAGTACCAATTTTTGTAGTTTCATGGGGTTACCAACTAAGCTAGTTGATATTGTTTTGCGGATTATGTTAGATCGCATATGGCCTGGGCCGCGCCCGTCTAGGAGGAGAGAGTGTCCGCTTTATAAGTTCAAAGATGTTCCATCTCAAAACCAATTGACAATAAGAAGAGTAACCCCTTAAATTATAAACTAGATCACTCTTCTCTATTTATCCGATGTGGGAGAACTACATGTGATTTTTCACAAATTACAATACAATTGTCTTAGTAATGTTTACTAAACTGACTTTTTAACCGTTGTGGATTTTTTTTTTTTTTTTTTTAATTTTTTTTGTGGACAATTGTGGATTTTGATGGAATAAAAGACTTGGCTATTGGATGAGGAAAGGAAAATGAGATAGCGACACCTGGTGTTACCGACTTTGGGTAACACCGAGGGTAATTTTGTAAATGTAGTGACATTTTAATATTTTTCCAAAGATCAGTCAAATCAATTGTCTAAGGGCATAAATGGAATACTACATCCTTATAATAGTGACATCTTCAATTAAACGCTCTTCAACGCCAACCACCATACCCATCGCCACCGTCATAAGGTTAATAATATATTATGCAAAATTTTATTTTTTCTTATAGACGAGCAAACTATGCAAAATATACTTATTCAACTGGAATGTGATAATAAAAAATACCACGCAAATCAAATCACAATTAATTGATCAAACTTAAATTATTAATAAAATTGCACGGTGACGGTTATTGGAGAAACCGATTCCATTAAATTCATGGTCAAATACTTGTTTGCTTGTAGTAGTAAATTATAGCTATTTTTGTATTCAATATTTGAATTCCATGATCAGATGTGTATGAACCTTGTATAGTTGTATGAGGAAGAAAGATTGGATGGATATGTATGTATGATTGTATAAACTTTGTATAAGAACAGAACAGGCGAAGGACTTGATCTAAATTCAGTGTTAATCTTAGGCTCTTGGAAATAGAGATAAAATAGGATTACTTTTCTGCCCCTCCATATTGTACGCATAAATCTCAACTAACTTGAATATCTATAATTATTTGATTATTTTAATTAGGGTGTTACCGAGATTGTGTAACACCCGGTGTCGCCGTAGCATTGTCCATGAGGAAACAATTAGTTCCCAAAGGGTTCATCTTTCGTTCTAATGGTTGTTTTCAAGCTAAACTCCGGCTATATCTGGGGAGATATCATTTGAATTTTCTTCATTTATGTTGGTTTAATATTCTTCTACGGAAAATTCTCCTTTGCTTATTTTTGAAATAAAACAAACTTGTTAGTCATTCATTACTCACATTTGGTCTAAGACCCCGTTCTTTTGGACTTAAAGTCACTTAACTAAAGTCGACTTCAGATCCTATAAGTTCAGTTCAAATCCTATAAATTTAGTTCAGATCCTAAAAGTTCAGTTCAGTTCAATTCAGATTCTATAATTTCAGTTCAGTTCAGATCATATAAGTTCAGTTCAGTTCAGATCCTATAAATCCAGTTCAGTTCAATACAATTCAGATCAGGTCAGTTTTAATCCAAGAGAATAGGGTCTAAGACTTCTAATATCTCAAAATTACTCGACACAATTTAATAATAGTTCAACATATGACCAACTACGATAGTTGGTTAGCCATATAAACTTATTTGTCCATATGCAGTTTTACATATTAGAGCACCCACATTGAAGAGGATGGATCATCCTCTTAGATGAGAGAGAGTACTAAGAGAATGTCCTCTTCAATGTGGGTACATACTCTTAGCATCCTCTTTGAAGAGGCAGACATCCTCTATAAATAGAAGATGTTCTTGTCTTGGCCCTTGTGCCAAATAAGAGAAAAAATTGTATTTAAATGGTGAAAGAGGAGAGGAGGGTAACATCCTCTTTGATGTAGGTACAAAGAGAAAAAGAGGAAGGAGATAGTGGAAGTGGGGTAAAAGAAAGAGAGTATGATGTATCAAAAATATAGAATGAAAGAGAAGAAATAAGAGGATGAAATCATACTCTTTAATGTGCATGCTATGCTCTTTGAGGAAGTCACTCTTTTATTTCATTGAGGAAGTCACTAGTAAAACCGTTACCCTTACGGCCTTACTGCTTTACCCCTTTTTCAGTTTTTTTGTGAATTGAAAAATAAAATAATAAATATAAACTTAACTTCTAGAAAATGCATGTAATTGTTTTGCGTGTTTTCAAAATATGTGAGTAGAATTTTAAAAATGTAAACAATTCAATAAAACAGATGGAGTATATATACTTTGCACCATGTCATGTAATTGGACACCTTTCCTTGAACGAGGCAATCGGTCCAACGTAATAATGTAAAATACCATCAATAAACCATGAACAATAAGTATACCAAAGCCTATGATTGCAAGTTAGTGAAAATTGAATTGTACGAAATTATTTACCCATTTATAGAGGGTTGATAACAATTCAACATATAATAAATTGATTATACGGAAATCACAAATTGTTTTACAGGAATGTCTTATAGCATAAGACCAGCCCATAACCCAAACAACTAACTTATAAACCCCTTTTTTAATCAAATAACCAAAAACTCCGAAAAATTAGTTGATAGACTTGTAAGAAAAATATTTTATTTTGATAACCTAAAATTTTATATTAATAACTTGTATATTTAAATATGTTAGCTTTTATCATAAAATTTCGTGTTGTTAAACTAATTTTAAATTAAATTAAATGTTATGTTTAAGCGTCTCGTCTTTTGGGTCAATCTTATGCTATAAAACGATCCTATAGAAAAGCTGCTGGACGAAAATATATCCGCGACTCGGAAATCCAATTTACTTTATTATTGTCCCAACCTTTCCAATGCAAACTTAAATCCCTGGTTTTATTTGCCAACACACAAAAATCCAATCCACATAAATATCCATATACACAATGGACCATATGCATGAGTAGCAGGGTGTACTGGGCCAAACACAAGGCCTACTTATGATTGGGCCAACCGAATACCAGAATTAAATTCATTTGGGCCTTCTGAAGTTTGTGTTCAATTCATCTCTTACGAAAGTACTAAAAATATACTCCGCAATTATAATACAAAAAATAGTAAAAATATAGCAATTATAAAACAATTATATAGCAATTCATCATTTATTAAACAAAAAATACTAAAAATATAGCAATTATAAAACAATTTTTTTAAAATAAATAAAAAATAAAATAAACTAGCGGGGTTTGGGTGAGTGGGCCAGGCGCGCCACAGCACGGCCAGCCCAATATCTGTGCTTGGATCGGGCCAATTTTGGAGGAAAACACGATGGGCCAGCACGTGGGTCGGCCCAGCACGGCCAATTGCCAACTCTAGCTCAGCTTCATTAAGTTTAATTCGGGTGAGCTTCTTTCAGCTAAAAATAACCGAACCTTAGAATTGTGTCCATTTTATCAGCTTATTTAGTGGATAAAATAATTGAGTAATTCAAATATCTAAATCGAGTTTGATAATTTTACATTAACTTGGTCACTTTTAATTAAGTTTACTTATTTCACGTGAGACGTAACTTACATCGTAAAATAGTCTACTTATAATGAATTTACTCAGAGATCGTCTTTCAAATGACGTCCTCTAATATAAGTGGAATGAAGAGTATATGGATGGTTGAGTCTAAAAAGAGTAAAAGGTCATAGACTCTTAGTAATATAATACAAAATCTCATTTGTAACGGAGACTTCAGTAAATCTTCCTTATAACGGGTCAAATATTATTCACATGGTTTTTTTTATACTCGTATAATTTACAAGGGTGAGCATGTGTGCCATCTTCTTTAGTAGTTTAGTATACTCTATAGCCAGTAGGGCTGAGAATTGGTCCAAGATTAGACTAAATAGGACCAGACCGAAGATCGAAAATAAAAATTTAGTAGACCGAAAACCGGACCTAAAACTTTCGGTCTTGGACAGGACCAAACCCGAAATATTTGGTCCGGTCTTGGACCGAAATGAACCTAAAATTAGTTTTTTCACTATTTCTTATACGATATTACATTTTAATTCCGCTAAATAAAATACATTTAAATAATTAGACTCTTTTTATGTAAATTATTGGCAATACTAATTTATAATGTCTTTTAAATATTAAATATTAATTTGACTCATACTATTTTAATGTTGCGTCATTAAAAACGTGAAATTTGGTCCATTCGGCCTGGACCTAAATTAACCGGTCTTCGACCGAAGACCAAACCTTGAAAAAATGAGGAGAAGACCGGACCAAAATAATTCCGTCCGGGTTTGGTTCAGATCAAATGGTCCGATCCTGTTTATTTTTCCGGTCCGGACCTAAATTTGCACACCCCTATCTATAGGAGTACAAATTTGAAAATTTGCTTAAAAATGTCGAAAACGGAGAGGGGATTAATTATTTAATTTTATGATGGATGTTGACGAGATGCACATTTGCAAACAAAGAATTTACGGAGTATTCATGATCGTAATAAAAATCAGGCACTTTTAATTTGACGTAAATTGAAACAAGAATCAACATTTATCTGCAAGATTACATCGAAACAGACAAACAGTCACTACCTCAGGTTGATTCTTGTCTCAATTTACGTCAAATTAAAATGGTTCAACTTGATATCAACATTTTTATTTGCTTTAAAAGTATCTAATTAATCAACATTTATCTGCAAGATTACATCGAAACAGACAAAAAGTATTTGCTTTAAAGTATCATGTAAAAATCAACTTATATCAACATTTTTTTTCTTTAAAGCAAATACTTTTTTTTTTTTGTTTTGGGAGTACATAACTACACCCTACATATTATGTTAAATTCAACGACGGGCCTGAACCGCACCCAAACGGAGAAGAAAGAGTTCACAACGTAAGCTCAAGATGGTTCAACTCTAAAACCAATTGGCAATAGAGGCGCTTATCTTATAAAGTGGTAATTTTTCTCCTATTTTATCAATGTGGGACAACCCTCACATGTGTAAATTTGGGTTTCTTCACATATTATTAAGTAAACTTTTTCGCACTTTTTATAATCATAAATTATAAATAAAACCATCTCGTACATGATTTGAACCTAGATTATGAATACCGTCTCTCATTAATTTAATAAGTTTGTTAGTTGACGGTAGTCGGGCATCTGCATGTAGAGGCATAGAGCCGTCAACCGCGTCGGCTTCAGATTAGGTCATTTTAGGTTTTGCGAGAATTTGGGTTAGTTCGGGTAAGGTCTGGTCTTTTTGGGTCCATGTCATTTTCTTTCAAATCTATGAGGCTATTATTATCAAGTTCTTTCGAATAGCACAAAACATTTGGGTCGAGTCTTATTGATTCGGGTCGATTACAGATCATTCCCGAGTCCTAAATTCGGGTTTATTAATGCTTGATTGTATACAATGAATATTTTTAGTGTTTTAGGACATTGCAACTTAGAATACACGCAAAATTCATTTACCAAATACACACAATGTTGTGACCCATACGACCGTACCAACAAGCATTAAAAACGAACAATGTATTAGGATGATGGTTTTCTCTCATACAACATCCTAACTATAAATTCTAAAGTCAAATAGTATGGGCCGGTGATCACGGCCCATATTAGCCTACCCATAACCTCCGTTGACCTTGTTCGGTATTCATTACATATATTGTACACCGACAACACGGTACACCCTCAGCTTCATGTAGTGATGATATCGAAGATGTCTTGATTCAGTGATTAGTACACACGGAGGTACAAAACTACAAATGTGCAATGGACGTTAGTTCCCAGAATCGAATCTCTCCAAATACGTAAAACCCTATAAGAACTTCTCAGAATTGTTAATTATTAGTTGAAAATTTTAATTTTTTTTTTTCTAATTTACTTTATTACATTAGTAGTAGAGAGTATTTTGCTATGTTCAAAATTTCTCAGACCCCCTAACGTCAGCTTTCAGCTCCGCCGCTTTAGAAAACAATTGAACTTGCATGTTGCACGTAGTAAAAAGTCTTGAAGATTAAGATCAGTAAATCTCTCTTGTGACGGATACCATGATAGATCAATAGATCTCTCCTGTGACGGATATATCCGTCACAAACTTGTGACGGTTCAAGTACCACTCATATTGTTAGAAAAAACAAGAGTAAAGTTGCTTAAGGAATTACAAAAGGCTTGTCTTAATCTATGCAAGTGAGTTTTATTTGACCCGTTACAAGGTTGTGACGGATATTACTCGTCACAAATGAGAATTTGTGATGATAGATAATTAATGTATACGATGTTGAACCATGTCAGTGCATGTGCGAACTACATACTCTACTTGATAAGACTACGTCCTAAGCAATTTGGTATTAGTAGATTCAGTGTGGACTTAGTCTTTACTCGTTGTTTCGCATATTCAACTGCTTTCACACTATCAAGTACAGAGTATGGACTATCAACTGTCAACTAAACGTGGCCATGTCTACTAAAAAATACACATGCATGATGTATGTGATGACCAAATGTGCAAATATATGGATAATAAATCTCCCCATGTCGGGAATATTTTCACAAACTTGTAACAGGTTAAATACAACTCACGTAGATAGATAACAAAATAAAAGCACCTACTCATAAGTCATAACGTATAGTGGAGAGACTTTGAGATATGATACTCGCTCCGTCCTAATTATTTATTTATCCTTAATTAAAATATCTCTTATAAATAACATGAAAATATAATTAAATAAATAACTGGAATGGTGAGTGTATATACAAATAAAAGTTGCATAGAGCAATAATAATAAAAGAACTTTATATAAAGTTCTTTCTATGCTGTTTCATATTTTATTAGTTCTAACGTTTGGTTAGCTACTTAACGCACAACTAACTCCATAATGTAGCAATAATAAAGATGGGGGAGCTCGTTTGACAAACAAGTACTGTAAATAAGATTGGATCAATTTCCCAAATCAACGTAACTAACTAATTGGCCGGAATACGTTGACCTAAGACCTAAGTATTTTAATTTCCAAAAGTAAATAAACTACTCCGTATTATATAATTCAATTTAAGAGTGATAACGAGTCAGTCATTTGTTTATTCTTTTTAATCAAAAGTAAACAAACGATTAGAACAGAAGGTGTACATAATCAATCAGGTTCGTAATCAGGTACATATAATTTCGGGTTTCAGGTGTATATAACCGAATCCTTTAATCATTTTCTACGCCATTCAAATTAAAACCCCACAAAAAATTCGAATTGAATGCTCTACAATAAAACCAGTCACCTAAAACCCACCCACCAACAGGGAGGACTTCTACTTGTACACCTCTCATTTTCTCCACTTGAAAGGTCAAATAAAAGTCTTATGTAATATGCTCTTTATTTAATTAATAAACTTATATAACTTAAAGTCTTAAACGTTGCTTATAAAAACTACCGTGTGGGTCCATTATCAACTTGAGCATGTTTTTTTTTTAGGTAAAGAAAACCATAAATGTGGATATATTCTTGACCGAAAATGAATCTAAATAATACTCGTAAGTACATACTATTACCTTTTATGACTTCACCCGCTAACAAACATGTTACAATAATTAAACAAATTGCTTTTGTGATTTTGTTCCTACAATCACACCACGTAAATAGTCGAAATCCTGTAAAGCTGCTGATTTATATCGGTATGCATAATATTGTTAAGTAATTATTGCTTTTCAAAGAAAAACAAGTTTAATATTAAATGAACTCGTTATATTATTCAAAAGTAATTAATGGTGTCGAAAAAGTCTTATTATGTGTAGAAAGGGTTGACCCGTCAAGTTATTATACGAGATATGCTTACAATCTAAAAAATTAACTCTCATCGCAATTTTATTTGTCCAAAACAATTTTTTCACATATATATATTGTGATTAAAATGTATTTCACAAAAAAAAGAAAAAAGGTAAATATGAAGTAAGAGTTAGCTCAATTGAATGAAGCTGAAATAAGATTTAATTTATGAAGAAATTAACTTAACTGAGCTAGGAATCAATGGGAGAATGGCAAATTGGTAAATGAACTGTATATACTAAAGTAAACTGAATAGAGCTGAGATATCGATGAACTGAAATTAAGTCAGAACGAACAACGCCTGTATCACCAAAAACATTCACAATTTTACCCCCTTATAGAAAATGACACCAATGTAAAAGCTAAGCCAAATTATTGTTCTTACTTCCAGGCTTACTTGAACGAAATCTATTGTTTTAGCTATTCCTTCTACACAAACACTTTTCCTTGGTCAATTGCTTATTTGCTTCCACTTTTCTTACATGTCACACTCCCAACATATTCTATTTTTTAACCTAGCTAATGTTTTTATTATTATAATTTTATTTTTACAAACAACATTTCAAACCTTAAACCTTAGTAGTTTACCTATTTTATGGTCAAAAAAATAAAATAAAAAATTAAGCTTGTGTTTCAAAGTTATATATAGTGGTTGAGCTATCTATCCAATTCCGAAACTACCCACATTTAATTCCTTACATACCATACATTTTCTCCAGCTTTCTTGCAGCTCATCTTCTATTTTATACAACACACAATAAATCACCTTATACTTATATATACTCCTATATATATGAACCCTAATATACCTCACAATTTCACAACATTTCCTCTTTTATCACTTCTCTCACTCATTTTTTTCTTCCTTTCTATATATATAACATCAATATAAATCAAATTATTATATAGTCACATACATTTGATTATTGGACTATCATTAACGTAAAGTCGTAAACACATTATTATTTGCTCTATATATCTTTGTTTAAAGATTTATAAAAAAATTTCTCCTAGACAAAAAGTTAAGAAATCACAAAAAATGACGAGTATAAACATGGAGAAGGAGAGATTAATGGCGGAGATGGATTTCAAAGACGAATCGTCGATTGTAATCAAAATCCGTCGTAAATTACCCGATTTTTTACAGTCGGTAAAGCTTAAGTACGTGAAATTAGGGTACGGGAGTTACTCATGCAAAGCTCCTACTACTATCATTATTTTCCTAGTTGCTCTGCCTCTTTTAATTTCAACTTTGGTTCAACTTACCGGTCTAAGAAGGGACCGGGTTTCTGATTTATGGATGAACCGGGATACGGCTACCGGTCTTACCGGTTTTGTTGTGTTGATTATAGCTCTTGGTCTATATTGGGTTAAGAGGCCTAGACCGGTCTATTTAGTTGATTTTGCATGCTACAAACCCGAAGACCAAAGAAAATTGTCGACCGAGTCATTCGTGAAATTAACTGAAGATAGCGGTGGGTTCGAGGAAGAAACCGTAAATTTTCAAAAGAAAATTGCGAGGAGGTCCGGTTTAGGGGACGAGACGTATTGCGCTAAGGGTATTACTTCTAAACCGCCTAATTTTTCGATGTCCTCAGCTCGTGCTGAGTCGGAGTCTGTCATCTTTAATACGGTCGATGCACTCCTAGAAAAAACCGGTGTCCGACCCGAGGATATTGACATATTAATAGTGAATTGTAGTCTATTTAACCCGAACCCGTCACTTTCTTCAATGATAGTGAACCGGTATAAGCTTAAACCCACAATTAAGACATTTAACCTAGGTGGAATGGGTTGTAGTGCGGGTCTAATATCGATCGACTTAGCCAAACATTTATTACGGGCCAACCCGAATTCTTATGCATTGGTCTTTAGTACCGAAAATATTACGCAAAATTGGTATTTTGGTAACGACCGGTCCATGTTATTATGTAACTGTATATTTCGAATGGGTGGGGCCGCTGTTTTATTGTCTAATAAGGCAGAAGATAAGTCAAGGTCAAAGTACGAGCTGGTTCACACTGTCCGGACCCACAAGGGTTCGGACGCAAATAGTTTCAATTGTGTGTATCAAAAAGAAGATGACAAGGGGTTCATTGGCGTGTCCCTAGCACGTGAATTGATGGCGGTTGCAGGGGATGCACTTAAAACTAACATAACTACGCTCGGACCACTTGTGTTACCCTGGTCCGAGCAATTTATGTTTTTTGTCACATTGGTTCGGAGAAAAGTCCTAAAACATGTTAAGGTTAAGCCTTACATTCCGGACTTTAAATTAGCGTTTGAACATTTTTGTATACACGCGGGTGGGCGAGCGGTCCTAGACGAAATGCAAAAGAACATGCAATTAAGTGATTGGCACATGGAACCATCAAGAATGACACTTCATAGGTTCGGTAACACGTCTAGTAGTTCGTTATGGTATGAATTGAGTTACACTGAAGCTAAGGGACGAGTGAAGCGTGGTGATCGAGTTTGGCAGATTGCGTTTGGGTCGGGTTTTAAGTGTAATAGCGCGGTTTGGAAGGCGTTGAGAGAAGTTGAGGTGGGTATGTCTAAGACAAACCCATGGCTTGATTCAATTGACAAGTATCCTGTGAAGATAGCTCTTTGAGTAGAAAAGGGAATTGGTAAGAATGTTGTAATAATAACTATTGTTGGTGGGAAAAAAATGTTTGGTATTTCCCAAGAAATTAGATGATCTATACTCATAATTGTTGGTCGGAAAATTGTTTGGTTTTTTTTTTATTTGGCATTTATTATGCCTTGCTTGTATGAATATTTTTTAGTAGTAAATAATTGTTTGGAAGTGGTGTTCAAGGAAGATTCATTCACAAGTGTATAATATGCTTGAATTGTGGAGTTAGTTTTAAATTGTATAAGATGATTTTACGCTAATATAATTAATAGATTTAAATAAATCAGATTAATGTAAAAATGGTTACTAAAAAATTTCATTGCGAGAAATTTGTATAAAACTGTCTTACATAAATATTTGTGTGAATTGAATAACAACATATTCACATACTACTCCATGCATGTTGACTAAATGTAAGATAATGAAACAATTTTCTTACCTACTTATGATAAATGGGTAAATTAATTTAATTTCAGATAGAGTAAGTTGACTCGATTTGAGCTAGCTTTAGTTTAAGTTTTCGTTCAATTCAAGACTTCATTTTGTTCAATTTCTTTTATTAGATTAAATCA
Source organism: Silene latifolia (assembly GCF_048544455.1). Classification (NCBI taxonomy): domain Eukaryota; kingdom Viridiplantae; phylum Streptophyta; class Magnoliopsida; order Caryophyllales; family Caryophyllaceae; genus Silene; species Silene latifolia. Next base: position 7,569,458 of record NC_133531.1, read on the forward strand.
CACCCCTTTTGTATTTGTTACGCTTCTAGACATTACAAATTTGTGTTAGGCAATGCATATCAGATATCTTATTTGGTCAAAGTAGCTTATTTGACAAAAAATTTAGGCAACTTATTTTCTTGTAAACATTTGCCAAGTAGCTTATTGAACCGAATAAGCTACTTGAAATGAAATGATATCTAGAGTAGCATTTGAGATTTCAGGTACCTGATTTGATTTGATTTGATTTTCCTTTTCCCCCTTAAATCTATACTAAGGAGTATTAAATAATTATCATATATTTTTACGTCATTTCATCAAAGTCAGTTATCTTTTCAATTAGTTTGTCAAACATTTTTTGTATATAATCAGTTTATCTTATCAATTCCTAATTTTCAGTTACCTTATCAGTTACATTTTCAGATTTTAGTTAGTTTTTCAGTTTCCAGTTACATTTTTAGTTAGTTTAATCAAATAGAGCCTGATTTTATCCTTTTTATTTCTTTCTTTAATATTCCCTATATTTCATTGACTTAATGTACATAATAAAAAAAAATTAATGATCTAACAAAATAAAGTTGAATTATCGAATTAATGATTTTTTATATATTACTAAGCGGTAACTAATAACGAAAACCAATTAATAACGATTTAAATTAGAACAAAGAGTTGATGATTAAGAACGAAAAAAACTTTAAACGACCATAACTATGCTGGCATGTCCGTTTTTGACAAATTTTTTCTTCACAAGACGAACGTAATGGAAAAAGAAAAATTGAAAAAAAAAAAATCCTGGTCCTTTCGTGTGAGAAACACGAAATTGGCCTTGGCCATTTGATGTGGTTTACACATTACGAACCAGTCATGACCAATTCATGTATACCACATAAACTGGCCTAAACCCATTTCCGTAAAATTTAATAGCTATATAAAATAACTATATTTAAAAACATGAAAAATTATATGTTGTGAGGAAATATGGATTAGAGCCGCCAGCATTACAGGTGAACATTCATTTAATCTGAATACAAATAGAAAAACTTGAAACTTTTAGGTGTTAAATTGCGGCAAAAGTAACATTATCTAGCTGATAGTGATTTGGAATTTATAAGTAGGCTTGTAGGGTAATGATAGCAAATTCTGGGTGTCATTTGGTGCAATCTAATTACAAATTAAATGCAAAAGCTAAATTTGTTGACTTATGTAGTATACTCCGTATAACATAGGCTAATTTCCCTTCAAAAAGAAAAAAAAAAACATAGGCTAATTTATGGGTCCCTTTAGAATCACACCCTAGCTGTGTTAGGTTGTTTGAGAACGATTTAATTGAAGGAGACAGTCGTCTATGTTCACACTTTTTTCTTTTGTGGATCCAAATCATCCTTTGTAAATTTCGTGCTATTTTGGCTACGCCTCTGACAGACCCGATTTATAACAAATTTAAAAGGTTCTAAAAATGGGTGTAAACACACTCTTAATTTCACATTACAATTAGGGTTCATAAAGCCATCATCCACCGCAAAGATTGAAGGCTACTGTGCTAATAAAGTTATGGGAAGTATTAGTCATGACTAAGGTTCAAATCGTGTTAGGGTTTTTTCAGCACATGTTAAGATGCTAAGAAAGGAAGGTTTTACAACAATAATTCTCTAAGTATGATAATCATGCATGAGTTTGGATTTCAATTTCTCATGATATAAACATGTTAGAAAAACCGATCTTGTTAACATCAAATTTGTCCTTATACTTCTTTTAAAACGCCATATAGTAACACAGCGTAACAATAATGTACCATAACTAACCCATTTTCAGTTGAGCCTGAGTAGGGTTGAGCATCAGTCCAAAATCGAACTGGACCCAAAACAGGAAAAAAATATTTAGGTGAAAATATATAAGACCGGAGCTAAAAAATTTGGTACAGTTGACTAGTCCTAATCATATATGTAAGGTTGCGAGTAGGGATGACAATGGAGAGAAGGACCCAGATCCATATCCGCCACACCAACGTTGGATCCATATCCAACCCATATCCAGTGGATCCAAATTTTCCAGATCCATATCCAGATCCATCTTCAAATAAGTGGATCCATATCCAACCCATATCTACGGGGTCCGAAAAACTATGATCCATATCGTACCCATCAGGGTCTGGATCCGCGGATCTGGATAGGGTCCAGGATCCGTTGCCATCTCTAAGTCTTACAACTTGTGTATTGTGTTTGTGTAATGTTAGTAGGGATGACAATGGACCTGATCTGGGTAGGGTCCGATAGGATCCAAATCCATATCCGCCACACCAACGTTGGATCCATATCCGACCCATATCCGGCGGATCCAAATTTTCCAGATCCATATCCAGATCCATTTTCAAATAAGTGGATCCATATCCAACCCATATCCACGGGGTCCAAAAAATTAGGATCCATATCCTACCCATAAGGGTCCGGATCCGCGGATCTGGATAGGGTCCAGGATCCGTTGCCATCTCTAGTTGCGAGTTGCAAGGAAACGAGTTAGACCGTGGGCCATAGCCAACCGGGCTCGTGTGGTCCAAAGCTCGTTGAAGAATGGAATGGGCCAACCCCGGTCCATCCATCATGTTTTGTCTCGGGTCGTCTAGGCTCCAAAACTGGCCCAACCACCAAAGCACACTCTGCTGTGCCGTTGAAAATGATTTCCTTTTTAATTTCTTCATTCATCTTTGTGTCAAAAGTATAGTCAAACATATAATGGAGCCGGAATAAGTATAAAATTATCAAAACCTGTTTCCGAAGAAAAAATCCAGGCAAACGTGCATATCATAACCACATTCGATGTACGACATTAATATAGATAAGATAAATTATGCAGAAAATGAAGGGAGACCTTGTCACAAAGAGTACAGTTGTGTTCTTCTCTTTCTCATTTTTTAAATAAATTTACGCTTACCTGCACATTACCTGGTGAAACTATAAGTAGAGGACGACCTACATAAATTTCCGGCATCACATACATACATACATACATACATACATACATACATACATACATACATACAGCGCAATGGGAAAGCACTTTAGTGGGATGATGATCGTGGTAGCTTTCGTTGTTGCCTGCTTTGCTATTCATGCTTTTACAGCTACTGCTCAACCATCAGCAGCCGAAGCTGAAGGTACATACCTAATTACTTGCTTCTTTATAGCCAACTAGTTATACGACCACAATGTACTACTTTTTCCGTCTCAGTTATTTGAGAGGTGTTTTAATCAAAGGCAAACAAATGATTGAGACGAAAAGAAGCTTACGACACCAACATATTTTTGTTTTCTTTGAAAGTTTAGTAGGAAATTGGGCCGAAATCCGAATAATGTTTTTGAATTACTCTGTATATTATACTCCGTGTTAATAAGTTTGTAATTTAATTCATCAACTTGGTTTGATGAAGCTGCGTTGCGGGAATGCATAACACAGAAGGTCGATGACAGTGAGAATGGAGATTTGCTTGGGCTTTGCGATCAAATAGTGAATAAAATCAACGACTTCAGCTCCGAAGATATCCAGAATTGCATTACAAATGCAGCAAGCAGTACCAACAATTGCAATAACCAAGAGCTGCGTATGATAGCTACGAGTCAGGCCAATAGCAATTGCGTAAAAAAATATAACGAGTTACGTAAGTCTTGCACACCATCCTAACAGCCTAACCCAAGGCGTCCGATTTTGGAGTTCGAGTCAACTATAATTTTTTCAAAGGGAATTAGCAAGATGTTTAATTAAATCCAGTATTATTCTACTCATGTTAAAGTTTTAGGAGTAATATTCTAGGCCGAGTATGACAATATTGGATAATAGTTTTATCCAATATTGTCATACTCGCCTAGAATATTACTTAGTGACGCAATTTTATTGTTCTAAGTTACTATGTGTGTGAACGTCGAGATGGCTCTTTGCGTGCCTAGACGTTAGTATGGTGTTCAACGATTTGATTTTTATCAGAGGGTTGTTGTAACTTTTAAGAATATTAAGGTTATCGTATATAATATTCTTTTATTATATTTTGATCCTACTGAAAATGACTTCGAAATCTTTATTCGAAACCGATCCTCTTTCTAAATATATGTCCTTATATATACAAGTCACTAATTATATAAGGTGATAACATATTAATGAAAGATCATATTATTGTTCGCCCTAAAAGGGCAATATGAATACAAATAAAAGTGGGCAGTGCTAGTGGATGGGAAATGGGTACTCCGACTTGCTCTCCCATTTTAATTTTGTGAGAGGGCCACTATCCGTCTATCGCTATAAACGGATAGTGGCCGTTTATAATGAGACAGACTGTTTTGTTATATAACAGTTTTCCAATAAGTCTTATTGGTTTTCCGTATCTCCGTGTGTTGGAGATTTTGATGTAGTTATAAGGTAAGGAAGGGCATTGTAAGATTTTGATGGAGTTGTACAACAACCTAATTATTCCTTACTAATTTGAAAGCAGTTATATATTTATATACTCTCATGGTCCACATATTTTATTGTCCCTTGACTCGGTTCTATTCAAATTGAAAAAAGAGGAGATAATTGTCTACGCTATAGAGCTACATACTTCAGTCGTTGCTAACTGTTTTGGCCAAATTCTGCATATTAGGCCAAAGGGGGATTAGGCCTGTTGGAACTTGTATGATGAATTGGGCCGAGAAAACTAATGGCCATAAGGAGCCCGCACGCTAAATATGGTCAGGGAGATTTTAGGGAGATCAGGAAGAATATAGTCCTAGATAGCGGATTGTGGAAAGAAGCCCAGTAAGACCTGAATACGCAAGGAAACTGGACATTATTAGGGTTATTACCCTATAAATAGTCATATAATCCATTGCCTCGAGTCCTCGACTACTGACCGAGACACAATCGTCAATCCGATACACAACCCTGTGTTGGCTGGGTCTTGTGTCAACAAATTAATTAGGCAAAATCTTGTGTAACGTGGTTTTATACAAGAGTTATCTATCTAATCGAGGTCCTAATCCAGAACGAACACTTGGGCCAAGTCAACAAGCAGCCCATTAATTTACATGGAGGCCTTATTGGCCTATTGTCAGCATGGAAGAAGTGATGTTATTTGGGCTTTAGAAAACAATAAAGCATTGATTAGTACTCACTCAGTTTTAATTAGTTTTATTTTGGGAAATTTTCATTTGTACCCTCTGGTATTGAGTAATTTCGTTTGTACCTCCTTTTTTTTTTGGAAAAAGATCATTATCATTTATAAAAAGTCATACGACATTTACAGCATATGCCAAGCTCAATCGGATACAAATCGATTACAACCATAGGAAATAAATTCTTGTTCAAAGAATGAAACACTGCAATAGAGTCTCTATCATCGATTCGCCGCAAAAGGCTTTCATCCATAAAAGGGTCTCCGAATCTTCCTTGACGAGTATCCATTTCTTCTGACGTGATTGATTGTAGCCATGAATCGGACAAAATATGTAAAACCATAGAACGATCTATAACGACGCTGATCTTCTGCTGACTTATTATAAAACTGCAAACGAACCAGAAAACGAAAGCTCTCAAACTGAGAGAAGGACACCACCGATAGACGGGGACGGAGCCTTCAGAAAGAGAGACGAAACAAAAACGAAAGCGGAAATTAAGCAAAAACATAAAGGAAACAAAGCGGAACACAGGAAAAAAAGCGGAAGCCACCGCCTCCCTACCAACCCACAACACCGCCAGATCCAAGCACCACCCTGCCACACCACCTCAACAAACTCGTCCGATAAGACCCGAAAAGCCCACATACACCACGCAGGCCCGAGAGGAAGGCGGCACCCGTACGATCCAGAACCGGGTGTGGGTAAGAAAGGGGAGGAGGGTTAATCGGAAGAGAGGAGACGGGTCGCCGGAGAAAGGTCTTGAGAGACCCCATCCCCGGCGACAAGATAGGGGGTTAATGGGTGGCGGTGGGAGGAAGGAGGAGAACGACGGCAACAAAGAGGGAGGATTTAGGCCTTTGTTTTTTAGAGAGAAAGGGGAGAGAAAACTAGAGAGAGAGACCTTGAAATTATTCTCAAAACTGTACGTACCCCTTCTTTTTAGAAAAGTTCAACTTGTATCCTTCAACTTTCTAGTTATTCTTATACCTTTAAGTATAGTAAATGATGAATGTTGAGGATAAAGTGGGGAAGAAGGGGAAAAGATGAATATTGAAGATGAAGTGGGGTTATATAAAATGAATTTGAATGGAAAACGATGTTTGTTGAAAAGAAAACAAATATTTCAATTTGGTTATGCTTTTTCTTATTGTTTACGAAGCCTTTAACATCTTACTTGACGCCTTAAATTAATGGTTGAAGAAAACAAATATTTCAATTTGGTTATGCTTTTTCTTATTCGTACTTGACGCCTTAAATTAACGGTTTAACATCTTACCGGGACAAAGAGAGTAATAAATATCTGATAGAACCCTAAAATAATGGTTGAAGTTCAACTATTATATTTATTCCTATTTTTATCATTTAACATACTCAAATATTCTGAAATGACAAAGTTATACCTTTTTTGAGAAGAAAAATTCCATGTAACCGTTCGTGCACAACATTAACGCATTAAAAGTACAATGATAAAGACAGAAATTCAGAAGATGGAGAGCTCGTTACAAAGAGTAGAAACTTTCTTCTTCTTTAAATACATTTTTATACATTCTTTAACGTCTACAAGTAGACGACACCTACATAAGTTTCCGGCATTACATACATACATACATACCGATTATTAGATAACAAACATTATCAAGCGAAATGGGAAAACACTTTAGTGGGACGATTGTAGCAACTTTCGTTGTTGCCTGGTTTGCTATTCTTCTTCTAACGGCTATTGCCCAACCAACAGAAGGTATCTAACTACTTCTTTGTATAGTCAATTAGTTGTACTTCATATCAATTTTTGCGTCTTATTCGAGATTTAACTAAATGAAGATTAGAATCGAGAGTACAATAATGGTATTACGATATATATATTTTGATAATTTTGGTATGTCGTATCTTTTGTATTTAGGTAAGATATAGGGTTTGTAGTCTTGGTGTATCCTATATATACGTCATTGTAAATTGTTTTCGAAACAAGGCAGTAATACACAAAATCATATTTCCAAAATACTATTCTGTTATTTTACATGGTATCAGAGCCCAAGGCAAAAAAGACCTGGGTCTCGTGTTTAAAACTGAGCCTTTATGTGCACCGACCCGCCGTGAGGATGTCCAGTCCCTCCGGCCAAAGATGAGGAAGTCCAGTCCCTCGGGTCGAGTGAGCACTGTGACGGCTGTGAGGATGTCCAGTCCCTCCAGACCGATCTTTTAGTGGGCTCACAAGTGAGGGGGTGTGTTGGAGTATAAATCCACTTGTGAGTCCCACATCGGTGAAAAAGAGAGAGATTGTCTATCTTATAAGGCCTAGGGGTGTTTCTCCCATTGCCAATTGGTTTTGGGAGATAAGAGCATTCTTGGGCTTGTGAGTTAGACATCTCTCCTCCACCGCGGGTAAGGCCAGACCCATCTCGTGTTTATTATGGTATCAGAGCTAGGGTTTTCTAGCATCTTATGAGTGGTGACGCCGACGTTCCAATTGTCACGACCGTCGACGATAATCCGAATACAGGCGATAGTTCTTACGTCAAAGAATTCCGATTCTGAATCTGAGGAGATGAAGCCTGGTGAGAAATTAAGTCCCTATTTCCTTTCCACTGCCGACAAGTCAGGCGATAAATTAATCGTCGTCGAATTGAAAGGAGACAACTACGATGAATGGTCTGTCAAAATGCGAGGTGCTCTTCGCTCAAAGAAGAAGGTGGGTTTTATCGACGGCACGCTGAAAAGACCGGCAGAGGATTCCGAGGACCTTGAAGATTGGTACATGGTGAACGCCATGATAGTAAATTGGATTTTCAATACGATTGAACCGGGTCTTGGTTCATCGATTACTTATGTTGAAGAAGCCAAAGTTTTGTGGGACGATATCCACAATCGATTCAGTGTTGGGAATGGTCCGAAATTGCATCGTATTAAGGGTGCGATAGCTACTTGCAAGCATGGAGACAAAGAGACGGTCACTGATTATTATGGCCGTATCAAGAAACTTTGGGATGATCTTGACAAGTACGATCGTAATCCCGTGTGTAGTTGCGGTGGTTGTAAGTGTGGCATAAATAAACAATTAGACACGAAGCGGGACGAAAGCAAAGTTCACGATTTCCTTTTAGGAATTTCATCTGTTTATTCTACTGTGGCTTCTAATTTGCTTTTGCAGGAACCCTTACCGTCACTTAATAAAGCCTATGCCACTATCATTCAAGAAGAAGGCGTGAAAGGAAAAACGGTGACTGATTTGGGTGCTAGAGGAGGCGAGAACAGAGGCGAACCTATGGGATTTGCAGCCAGGTTCGTGCCCTCGCCTGTTCCTGCCAAGGTAGATGATGCGGTGAAGCCAGAAGGAGACGCTCAAGGTGGAAGGCCTAGGTGTGAGAAATGCAAAAAATTTGGCCATACTATTTCTCGCTGTTTTGATATTATCGGTTACCCGAAAGGGTGGCGTGAGAGAGGAGCAGGTCGTGGCGGAAATAGAGGAGGTCATGGAGGTTACGGAGCTAGCAGAGGTGGTTCTGGCGGTTCTGCTAATGCGACACAAAGTGCGTCGAATGATCCGAATCATGAGTCTAAAGAGAACTATGTCACAGTACCAAAGGAGCAATGGGAGGCCTATGTCAATCAAAATAAAGCTTCCACTTCGAATGTGCGAATGAATGGTAAGACGGATAATAATGATTGTTGGTTGGTTGATTCCGGAGCTACTCACCATATGACAGGAAGTCTAGATAAATTGCAACAAATTAAAAATATTTCGCCCCGTAATGTGAGTTTGCCCAACGGGAAAACCGCCATTGCATCCAAAGAAGGGACTGTTAGTTTGAGCGATACATTGATTTTACGCCATGTCCTATTTGTCCCTGATTTTACTTGTAATCTAATATCTGTCTATCAATTAAATGTCGAACTTGATTGTGAGGTGCATCTCACTGGTAAATCTTGTGTGATACAGGACCGCACAACGAAGAGGACGATTGGTACGTGTGAGCAAAAGGGAAGGCTATATGTGCTTGAGGGAGCAACAACACACACAGTTCTTGCTGCCAAGACGGGTGAAGATGACGCTGGTATTTGGCATCGTAGACTTGGGCATGCATCCTTCAAGTCGGGTAGTTCAATTTTTGCCTTTCGTCAATAAAAAGTGTGATAAAAACAATTCCTCTTCTATTTGTGATATTTGCTTGAAAGCAAAACAAACTCGTGATAAGTTTGTTGTTAGTCGAAATAAAGCAAAAAATATTTTTGAATTGGTGCACTGTGATTTATGGGGTGATTATCGTACACCTTCGTCTTGTGGTAGTTTCTATTTCCTTACTATTGTCGATGATTTTTCCCGTGCTATTTGGGTTTATTTGATACGAAAAAAGGATGAAGTTGCTCAGTTATTACGAAATTTTGTTGCTATGGCTAAACGACAATTTAGTAAGGATGTCAAAGTGGTGCGTACTGATAATGGTACGGAGTTTATGTGTTTGAAATCTTATTTTAATACGCTTGGAATAATACACCAAACCACGGTTGTCGGTACTTCGCAGCAAAATGGTCGAGTGGAACGAAAACATCGTCATATTCTTAACGTGGCCCGTGCTTTACGTTTCCAAGCAAATTTGCCCATTAAATTTTGGGGCGAATGTATTTTAGCTGCTGCATATTTGATTAATCGAACTCCTTCCGTCCTTTTAGAAGGAAAAACTCCTTTTGAAATATTGTTTGGAAAACAGGCAGATTATGATAACTTGAAGGTTTTTGGTTGTTTATGTTATGCCCGACATCCTCGAAAGGATGGTGACAAGTTCGCCCCGCGTAGTCGGCGATGTGTTTTTATTGGCTATCCTTTTGGTAAGAAAGGTTGGGAAGTATTTGATTTGGATTCTCATGAATTTTTTGTTTCCCGAGGTGTGGTTTTCGATGAATCTTCTTTTCCTTTGCGTGCTGATGTCTCGACCGGTCAACCACGAGTCGACATTATTAATGACTCGATTGGAGACGCTGAGATTATTCTTGGTGATGTTGGAGGGGTGGAGAAGGTTACACCTTCTACTGACACGGTCACAGAGGATGGAGCTGATATGGTGTCAACGGATATTGTACAGCCGCATGTTGAGCCCTCTGAGGAAGAATTGGGCCGAGGTAAACGTCCACATGTTCCTTGGTCTCGATATAGCCGTGATGAATATGTGTCGAGTGGTGCTCGTGTTCTCCCTTCCGTTCAAAGCAATAGCCTTTCCTTGAGCTCGTCACGCCACACGTCCTCTTCAGGTATGCCATTCCCGTTAGCCCATGTTTTGTCTAGCGATAAATTTTCTTTGGCACACCGTGTTTTCATTGCTGCAGTTGATGATCATGTGGAACCCACAAGTTTCCGTGAAGCAATGAAGGATGTGCGTTGGCAAGAAGCTATGAATTCCGAGATTGCAGCTTTAATTCGCAATGGCACTTGGGAAATTGTCGATCTTCCCCGTGACAAAAAGGCCATTGGAAATAAATGGGTTTATAAAATAAAATTGCGTGCCGATGGGACAGTCGAACGTTACAAGGCACGCCTCGTGATACTCGGAAATAGGCAAACAGAGGGAGTTGATTATTTTGACACTTTTGCTCCGACTGCCAAAATGGTCACCGTTCGTATTTTTCTTGCTATTGCTGCAGCTCGGAAATGGGAATTGCACCAAATGGATGTCCATAATGCTTTCCTTCATGGTGATTTGGAGGAGGAAGTATATATGAAACTGCCTCTTGGTTATTCCGTTGATGCGCCAGGTAAAGTATGCCGCCTTAAAAAATCCTTATATGGTCTTCGTCAAGCCTCACGTTGTTGGTTTGCTAAACTCTCGGCTTCGCTTTTGGCTTATGGTTTCGTGCAATGTTTGTCCGATTATTCCTTATTTTCTTATCGTGTCTCTGGTGTCGAGATATATATTTTGATATACGTCGATGATCTCGTTATTGGTGGTAATAACGAGGAAGCTATTCACCATGTCAAGGAATATTTGAGTTCTTGTTTCTACATGAAAGACCTCGGCAAATTGAAATATTTTCTGGGGCTTGAAGTTGCGCGAAATTCGAGTGGTATTTTTCTTTGTCAACGTAAATATGCGCTGGATATTTTGACGGAGACGGGTTTGATTGGGAGTAAGCCGGCTAGTGTTCCTTTAGAGCAGCGTCATACTTTAGCCATGGCTAATGATGCCGTGCTCAAAAATCCGGAGTCGTATCGTCGTTTGGTTGGCCGCCTTATTTATCTAACTAATACACGGCCGGATCTCTCCTATAGTGTCCACATTCTGTCATGTTTTATGCACGAGCCACGAGAGACGCATTGGAATGCAGCATTGCGCGTAGTTCGTTACTTGAAAAATAGCCCCGGTCAAGGTCTGTTTTTTAAGTCCAATTCGTCTCTCGATTTGTCCGTCTATTGTGATGCCGATTATTCCAGCTGTCCTTTGACCCGTCGGTCATTGACCGCATACTGCATTTTTTTGGGCACTTCTGCCGTTTCTTGGAAAACTAAGAAACAACATACCGTATCTCTTTCTTCCGCTGAGTCTGAGTATCGGGCAATGGCCGCGGCAACATGTGAAGTCAAATGGTTGCGTGGCATTCTCAAGTTTCTTGATGTCCCTGTTAATAGTCCTGCCATTATGCATTGTGATAATCAAGCGGCTCTTCATCTTGCGCGCAATCCCGTGTTCCATGAGCGTAGTAAACACATTGAGGTTGATTGTCATTTCGTGCGCGATGCTATACAAGATGGATTGATCCTGCCGACTTATGTGCACACGTCTGATCAAGTAGCTGATCTCCTCACCAAAGCTTTAGGCGTGCGCGAGTTCTTGCATTTGTTATCCAAGTTGGGCGTTATTGATCCACACGCTCCAACTTGAGGGGGGGTATTACGATATATATATTTTGATAATTTTGGTATGTCGTATCTTTTGTATTTAGGTAAGATATAGGGTTTGTAGTCTTGGTGTATCCTATATATACGTCATTGTAAATTGTTTTCGAAACAAGGCAGTAATACACAAAATCATATTTCCAAAATACTATTATGTTATTTTACAAATGGTTTAAATTATTACAGCACCATAAAAATTCCAATTCATCATCTTAATTTACCTTCGTATAATCGTATACACTATAATATTATAAATCTTTTACGTACAAAGGAGTACATATGCATTAAGGCTCTCTTTGGCAAAACTATCTAAAAAGGTAGCTGAAAACTGAAAAGTTAACTGAAACCTGAAAAAGTAACTGATAAGGTAGCTGAAAATTAGGAGCTGATAAGGTAACTGATTATATAAAAATGTGTTTGGCAAACTAGCTAAAAAGGTAGCTGATTTTGGTAAAATGACGTAAAAGGATATGAAAATTATTTAATATTATAGAATAAAGGGTACACAATGGAAAATAAGTCATTTCAGGTACCTGATTTCTCAAATGCTACCCGATGTAGCATTTCATTTCAGGTACCTTATTTGACCAAATAAGCTATTTGCCAAACAGTTGCAAAAAAATCAGGTAACTGAAATTTTGATCAAATATGTTACTTTAGTCAAATAAGCTAACTGAAGTGTCGTGCCAAACGGAGCCTAAATTTCACTGGCGGATCTAGTATAGGTCACACCAGCAAAAAGGAGATAAAGTTCATTTCAAAAGCCCAAAGAATTTTCCTTACAAACACATCTCCCCTACTACTAAGAGAATAAAAATTCTCTTAGTTTTCCCGCCTAAAGAACTTCTATTCAGTTGGGCCTATTTTTCTGGATACTAACACCATAACATTAGATGGATTGTAAATTGTGGACCCTATAAATAACCCACTTTTTTTCTATCCCACCTGTCGAAGTAAAAGCTATTAATAGCCCAAATTTTTGAATTAGCCCACTATTTTTACCGATTTTTGCTTTAAGGTCAATACGCGTTTTAATTAGATTATACAACTAACTTAATTGTATTATTAATGTCATAAATTAGTTGCATGTAATGATATTAACATTATTTTTAATAGTAATAAAATAACTTACTTAAATGTCTTTTGATGACAGCAAACTTTTTTTTAGCTCTTATTAATATTATATTTAGTACATTATAACATTTAATTAAAACTATAGTTCATTTATACAAATAATTTATTTGAGAACGTCTCTTTATAAAATAAATTCGAAAATTACCGTGCTTTAGCACGGGAACTACACTAGTTGATATAATAAGTGGAATAATTTCTAATTCTATATTGTTCAACTGTTTCTAATTCAACAATGTGGTACTTCTATTTGGGTTGGAGTCGGTAGAGCACCTTAGTTATGCAGGCGGCCCTGCCCCGCTTGGTTTTCATATATCAATTTAAAACTATTCCATCATTTTAACCCCGTTAGTTTCGATCAACTTAAATATTGAAATCTCAGTCCGCCATATTGTTTACTCTAAGATCCGTCATTGGCCGGAGCTATCTTCAATATGATATCCCATAGAGTTATAGCATTTGAGAAGTATTTTGCACAAGTTTTTAGAATTGGGGCCCATAATATAAAGAGCTTTAAAATGCTTAGGCTCGGTTTGTCAATGTATTTTATGTACCTTATTTGGTCAAAATAACTATTTGATCAAATTTTTAGGTATTTTATTTTTTGTAAGCGTTTGACAATTAGCTTATTTAGCCAAATAAGCTATCTGAAATGAAATACTACCTAAACTAGCATTTGAGATTTCAGCCTTTCAGGTACCTCATTTGATTTGATTTTTCCTTTTTACCCCTTAAATCTATATTATTAAATAACTATCATATCTTTTTTACGTCATTTTACCAAATCAGTTACCTTTTCAATTAATTTGCCAAACATTTTTTATATATATAATCAGTTAGCTTATCAGCTCCTAATTTTCAGCTATCTTATTAGTTACCTTTTCAGGTTTCAGTTAGCTTTTCAATTTCCAGCTACCTTTTCAGGTTTCAGTTCCCTTTTCAGTTAGTTTGATTAAAAAAAAGCATTATTCAAGAGAAGAGTTTTTCTAAAATATGCCTAATAGGCACATGATAAGAAATAGTTTAGGCATAAGTTAATCTTAATTGTTTCATTAAGTTTTTCAAATTTCCTAAATTGTCTTAATTACAATCACTCCTTCCTGATTTTTCTCCACAAATGATTGGGTGAGGAAATATTCTAAGAGAGAGAATAGATTAATTATGACAACTATTTTATATTTGAATAAGTCTTATCATATACCCTTTGAGCACATTTTAGAAAAACCCTTAATAGAAAGCTTAATTTTATCTTTTAAAAAATGTTTTAATATTATGTAGTCTTGTATTTTTCTTAAGAAAAACATTTTTATTTGATTAAGTAATTAAAGATAATAGTAATAATGAAAAAAGAAATTTTGTATTGCTTTATACAAAAATATATAATACGACCTCCTTATATTTTACGGGGCCTCATTTTGACATTTAGAACAGAGCCTCTCAAACGCATTAGACAAGAGGGTTACATTTGCACTCCTATCATCTTATTTGTGCTGTGTTTATTTGTTTACTCGATGTTACATTTAAGATTTAATTATAAAATACAATTTGAATATGTAATCTAATTGATCATCTTGGTTTTAATGAAGATGAGGTGAAAAAATGCATAACAATGAATATGAAGAGCACAAGTGAGCGTCGTGTGTTTAGGAACTGCGATGACGACAGAATGGAACAAATCATTCGTGCATTGGATTATTTCAGCTCGGAAGATATCCAGAACTGCATTATAGATTGGACAAAGATCGACGATTGCAGAAACCGAGACATAATTATTATAGGTGGGCAGCTAACATATCGCGCTTGCGCACAAAGATATCTCGAAATACGTGACTCTTGCATGGCGTCCCCCGGACCGGTGAGTGCGGTGACCGATGTTATAATCCCTTGACAACTCTATAACTAATCCGTGTACTCCCTCCATTCCGAAATCATCTTCCTATTTTTGTTTTTTTTTAGCCATTCCAAATAATTTCCCTCTCAATACGTAAAACGGTTTTCTAAAATGTATTTTAAGGGTACATATTAATTAAGACAATTAAAAAGTGTTAAGATTATAGAGAGAGATATGAATGCATAAGGGAATTGTATTGATTGATAATAATGTTGTTGTGTTATTGATATCATTAGAATGATCGGTATTTATAATACCTTACAAGAAACTCTAAGCATTACTAAAACCCTAGGACGTAGCCGTCACTACCAAAGCTTAGATGATAGCCAGCCCTAATGGGCCTAGTATCCTAATACCCTCCCGCAATAGTAAAGGTACGAACTTTACGATTGAAGAAACACAAAAGAAATAATATAAAAAGAAAAAAAAATGAAATCTTCAATTTCTTCGATCTTCGGTAATCTTCTTCTTCGTCTTCAAAGGTAGGTAAGATAAACGAGTATAAGACTCGTAGAAAATTTATTCGAACAAGAACGTTAAGCTTTTCGGACTTGTCGAATATCAAATAATTTGCTAGGAACACTAATCGGACCTAAACAAATTTCAGTCAAACGGAAAATTATCCGTCAATTTCAATATTTGGAGAACGCTAAGTTTTTCGAACTCCAAATAGATCTAAACCACCATCATGGTGATTAAAATTGCGTAACTCGCCAGTCAATTTTTTGTACCATCTTAAACGAAGTAGAAGACTTGTAAATTTCAAAGAGGATAGAAGATTCTTAATCAGTATAAAATCTCACACCATAGAAGGGAAAATAAGGAAAGCATTCTTGTGCTTAGAAAAACTAAGTGCTGACAATTGAAACGCGGCATCAAACAAACAAAGATCATTATTGTTATTTTTTTTTTTTGAAGTTTATAGTACTAGGATATATCCCGCCGGTGAGCGTTATTCATGTTCGCTCACCGGCAAGATAGCGGAAACAAATTTTTAGAGTCCTCAAGAAAGAGGCTCTAATACCATGTTAAATCATGCCGTCGTAACTTGTAACCTAACCCTAATGATAGTCGGACCTAATGGGCCTAATATCCTATTAAAAGGAAATTGACAATATAACATTGGAAATTAAAAAAGTGTTATTATTTCGATTTTCCATGATATTTATTATAAAAAATTTCATTTTAGTTCTCTTAACACGTGTCTTTAAAGCAAAGGGAACATTTTAGAGAAATAGTGGAACTTATTACTACCATTTAATGGCGCAATTTTATTGTTTTACTATTTAAGTGGAAGTTTGCATGGCTTTCTGCTAGCTTAGACTTTAGTCTGAGCTTTGTTTATTACGGAGTGGCTGTATGAACTTGTAAGAATATTTTAATACAACTTTTTTTTTCTGAAATGACGGGATATTACGAGGATAACTTTAAATATATCAATGTCTTATATCAACGAATTAGAAGAGCATCTACTAGCTTATAAACCAAGAAACTACTTCTATTGTCAGTTGATATAAGGTTGAAATTGTTGAGTTTATAGACCATGTGCTTAAGAGCCGGAGGGGGATGGGATGAATTAAGTACAATTTAAAAACTTTAAGCGAGCAAAGACGACGCCAATTGCGATTCTGTAACCAGTACACAAGTAATATGAACAGTTGTAACTAGACCTGGCAAACAGATTGAGTCGTGTCGAGTTCGTGTTCGTGTCACATGTAAACGGGTCACAAACCTTTCAACCCAAACCCGACCTATTTAAATTTCGTGTCGTGTTCGTGCCGACCCACTTACATAAATGGATCATCAAGGTTCAACCCTAACCCGTTAATTTCATGTCGTATTTTTGTAACACCCTCACATACAAAGGTGCCTTATTAAGACCACCCTAGCATGAGAGACTGCTACCATCTCGGTTTCCCGAGACTAGTATATCAAAGTTACCATTCCAAAACATTTAATTAAGTATAAAGTTAAAGTTAACGATTACAAGTTCCAAAAACCAAACCAAAGAAATGTTTACTACCACTCAAAACAACTGAAATCTAAAACAGCTAATCTCGTGATAATGGAAGCTAAACTCGAAGTGATGACTCCCCATCTCGTCCCCATAGCTAAATACCATCATTACCTGTCACAATCTGCTCACCGTCTCCGAATAGATCACCACAGATTTTACAAAACAACAACGGGGTCAGTTCACTGCATAAATAAAATAAGACAAAGTACGATAAAGATAAACAGATGATCACAATCCATCTCCAACTCCCAATCTCATCATGTAACTGACTACACACTAAAGTGTGTAGCCCTGCCAGTAGGGGACCGCGGTCGTACCCATCTAAGCCCCTCTCATCAACGAGCGATAATCCTGTTCATTAATCTGCACATCCCCTCCTGTGGCGGCTTCCACAGAGGGCGAGAAGCCACTCCCGCAAATGACTTCACTCAGCCGAGGACCCACCTCGCGAACATCATCATCAACCATCACAACGCCAACACCAAACTCCAATCCGAGAACAACAGTTAATCACAATATCAATCGTACAAACTGTAATACTACGATTTTCCTAGGTTGGCTGTAATACTCCGTATTTTGTGTGCTGATAGGGACCATAATTTACGTGACTATATATAATCTTCTTAGTGGAGAGGGTGATATTGTATGGTGGTCGCATGGCGGCTATTGCGGTGGTGGATGAGTGGGCCGGGTTTATGATGGACTAATGGTGGTGGATGGTGGCACTGCGGCGGGGGTGAGATATATGATGTGATAATATGAAAGTATGTGCTTTAATTAACATGAGGGGGGAGGGGTAGTTTGGGAATAAAAAATAAGATCTTAGGAGGGAAATTTGAAAATCACAAGTTTAATGAGGTTTTCCGGCCATTTGATAGTGATACTAGGTCGGAGTCAATATGTTGGTAGTGATTTTGGAAGTTTTTTTAAGTTGGTAGTGATTATGAAAATGAGAAGTTAAGTTAGTAGTTTTTATCAATTAACCCTTAAATTTATATTTTCATGTAAAAATAAATATTATTCGGAAATTTCCCATGGTACCCTCGAACTTTGGCAGATTACACATGGTACCCCTCATTTTAAGTTTCTACATATGGTACCCCTGTATTTACGTTTTTCTTTCCCAAAATACCCTTGGCAGAGATCCGTCATAACACCGTTAGTATTATTGACTTATGATGCCTTTTTTTATTATTTTTTTGTTATTAAATACACTAATGCTTATATTATCTAACAAATAAACAAACCTCAACCTTAATCCCACTCATCCCTTACCACCACACCATCACACCATCACACCATCACCACAAGACTCCCACGACTACCACTCATAGTCATAACTGGAGCGCCGACACCGACAAAGGTCTTGTGCGCGTCCTTGTATTCCGCCCAGCACCATATTAGCCACCATTATCATCTTAATTTTCTCCCACCATCATAATCAATTAATCATCCCTCCACCTCCCCCAAGAAGAACCATTAAATCCGACCACCTCGACACAAATCCGACCACTGTACTGCTTCCCTTTTCCCGGCGAGTCACTCTAGCGTATTGTCGCCGTCCATAAGCCCACCTCAAACCGCATATCCCTTCTCTATCGAGTTAGTTATTTTAAGCTCTAAAAAATATGATTTTAATTTTAGATCTACAAAAAATGGAGTACAATTTTGAATAAGTAATCGTGATAATGGCTTAGACAGATGATTTTAAGTCGGGAATTGTCTTTGTCGGCCAAATTTGAGTCTAGTGGTGGGGAAGGAAGAACAGCGATGCTGATATGGTGTTTGTCGATGATTGGGAACGGTGACCAGGGCCGGCCCAATGGGTGTTCAACCCGTGCGGCGGAACAGGGCCCCCAAATTTGGGGGGCCCAATATGACGCTGAGTTATTTAATAACAATACTATATTATAGTTGCGCGCTAATTGTTCATCAAATCTTTGCCGTCTCAGTGGTAGAATTGTTTCCACATTTCCTAACAACCAGGGTTCGAGCCCTTATACTGGCAATTTTCAATTTTAATTTTTCATTTAAAAATTAATAAACCCGCTGCCACCAAGGATCGAACCTCTGCATCTTTATGTGAAATTTTGTACACTCAACCACGATTACTACGGGTGTTTAGTGATGTGCTATAGAAGTATAACATTATTTAACTTTATCAACTGTTTTTTTAGTATTTATTAAGAATTAAATAAATTCTATAAATTTATGTAGGTCTATTATTAATATATAAGTCAATTAATAACTACTCTCTTTTACGTACTAGGTTTCAAAAATAAGTCCCTTTTAATTTTCTTTTTAAAATTCCTCCCTTAAGATATACTTTTATCAAAAATTGTTTCAAAACTCAAATTAGGTTACTTATTCCGTCTGTTTTTGAACTTATTATCCATTGTTATAGCTTTCAAAGTATAAATTGACTGAGTCACAAACGTAATAAGTTCATAAATAGACGGAATAAATGGCTGAAGTTGGAGTTTGAAGCAATTTGACATGCATCTTAATCTTAAGAGAGTAATTTAGAAAAAAAATTATAAAAGGGGCCTATTTTAAAAACTGGTAAGTAATAAAAGCGGTAATTTCTAATTTACTCTTAATATATAGGGGCCTATATTTTCTATATCGCACAGGGCCCCCAAAATGCCAGGGACGGCCCTGATGGTGACGGACTGGCTCAAATGGTATGTTACGATTGGGTATGTCGAATGGGGATGTGGTTGTGATAAGGATTTTAAGTGGTAGGGGTGGGTTGGGGCTGACTTGTGCGTGGTTAGTCTGACGTGTTCAATGGCGCGCGTGGTGTTCGTCGGAGTTTGGTGGTGATGGTATGGTGGTAGTGAGGGATGGATGATTTTATGATTGATGTGTATTTATTTGTTTGATAAAATAAGGATTAGTGTATTAGATAACAAAAAAAAAAAACAAAAAAAAGCATCTCAAGTCAATAATACTAACGGTGTTATGACGGAAGTCTGTCAAGGGTATTTTGGGAAAGAAAAACGTAAATACAGGGGTACCATATGTAGAAACTTAAAATGAGGGGTACCATGTGTAATCTGCCAAAATTCGAGGGTACCATGGGAAATTTCCGAATATTATATTTTCCTTGGGACATCCAGAAGAAAATTTTCCAAATTCGCTTTTGCATGTAGACATATAACCAAGACATAATGAATGAGTAAATTATCAAAATTTATATCTTCGAATATGCTTTTTTATTAGAGGGGTGTTACCAACCTTCTCTCCAACCTTCTTCCTTCACCCTCTCACAACTAACTTAATTAATATATATCGAGTAGGGTCACAAGACAAGTAGTCAAGCAAAATAAATGATATTTTAATTGTGAGAGGAAAAGGTAGAAAAGAAGGTTGGATGGAAAAAGTAGATATATTTCTCTTTTTTATTATAATGACAAAAGTCAACCTATTTCGGAAGAAAATATCCACGCAAACATGGACATCATTAACACATTCGTAAGTACGACTTTAATATAGATAACTAGGTTATAACCCGTGAAATTCACGGGTCTTCTTTTAAAATTTAGATAAATATGATTAATAATAGCAAAGATAAAATATTGTGTTCAGTTATTATATTTTTTTAAAAATTATATCTTTAATTACATATTATTATTTATATTGTGTTTAGTACTATGATCAAGACTTACAATAAAATTAGTACACATTTAATTATCTATTGCACCATTTTTAAAATATGTAAAATAGTCGTACAATAAAATTTGTGTATTACAAATTATTAAAAGACTCGAATAATAAAAATATCAACATTAAGTTGTGTTAAAAACTTAAATTTGGGCTATGTTTGATAAGACATTTCAGGTACCTGATTTGACCAAGCAACCTGATTTGACTAATATTTCAGATAGTTGTTTTACCTAGTGCTGTTTGGTAAAGTCATTTTAAGTATTGAAATGACTTTTCAGGTACCTGAAATGAAAAACTACTCCAGGTAGCTTTTTAAAGTTTCAGGTAGCTGAAATGTTCTACTTTACATATTTACCCTTTATTTAAATTAATTTATTATAATTAGTAATGTCCTTTTATGTCATTTTACAAAAAATCAGTTACCTTTTTCAGTTAGTTTATCAAACACTTTACAATTAATCAGCTACCTTATCAGTTTACAATTTTCAGCTAGCTTTTCAGGTACCTTTTTAATTTCAGTCACCTTATCAGGTTTCATGTACCTTTTCAGGTTTCAGGTACCTTTTTAGTCAGTTTTACCAAACAGAACCCTGATATATTTCTCTTTTTATTGTAATGACAAAAGTCAACCGAAAATATCCACGCAAACATGGTCATCATTAACACATTTGTAAGTACGACTTTAATATACTCCTAGATAATACTCCCTCTTATTCACTATATTCTTCCCATTTTCTTTTTGCACAAGAAATAAGAAAGTGAATTTGGACCGCACAAAACACACTACCCCACATGCAATTTAATTTGAACCACACAAATCAACCCAAAAAAGAAAATAGGGAAGAAAACCCTAATAATCCGAATAAGGAAATAAGGAAGAATATAGTGAATAGGAGAGAGTATTACGTATAAATATACTCAGAAGGTCCGTGAGGATAGAGTCTAGTGGTTAAAATTTGGGTGAAATTCCCAAGGAACTCAGATTTAAGCCTCTCCAAGATCAATGTTGTGTATGTTTATAGCCTGAACTATGCCTTATACATTTCGAATCTGTCACTCTCGAATATTTTACCTTTTATACATAATTTGCAAGCAATTATATAAATCGGGATTTTATTCAGTGCACAAAAACTAACTGGGAGACCTTGTCACAATAAGTAGCCACCATTGTTGTCTTATTTTCCTCTTCTCCTCCTTAGTCAGAAGAATAGTTGGACATTTTGGATCATTAATGTCTCCATTCTCATCTACATCATCATCTGAATCCTCTTCAAAGGTTTCGTTATTAGAAACCCTAAAGCCGTATCCATGGTTAACCGCAAAAGACGGGGATGATCCAAAATTCAAAGAATCCTTGTACGAGTGTTTAAACCCTTGACTATTTGTATTGTTTCCATGGGATAACCTTTCAGACGGTTGAGCATCCATTTCCATGGGGCTGATAGGTTGTTCTTGTAATACTCCGTATTTATGTCTTGGGGGGTACTCTATCGAGTAGCCCTTACTCTGTCGAGTAAGGGCAAGTTGCGAAGATAAATAGTTTCTGACCTGTTGGGCACTCGATCGAGTAGTGGGGCACTCGATCGAGAGAAGGTACTCGATCGAGTACCTTGGGTACTCGATCGAGTGTCCAGGTTTATCGGGGTTTTTCTCGGGTTTTGTTAATTACGCGATTTAGGTATTTAAACATATTCGTCTTTATTCTAAATCACTTTTTACAAAACCTAAAACCTGTTTAAGAGAGAAAGCAATCGGTTCTTCTTCCTAATCGCGTTCTTGACAATTCCGGAGTTCGGGACGGTCGGTTTGTATCGTAGTTCGCGTCGTTGGATTCCTTGCGTCGAGGGTAAGCTTCTAGCATAATTTTTATAATGTTTTGCTAGGTTTGGTCAAACCCTAATTTAGGGTTTGGGGGTTTTATGAGTAGTAAGTAATTGGTAGTCTTTATGTGTTATGTATGATAGGAGGAGAATTCGTAGAGGAGCCGTTTTGATACATCATTTGTAGGTACCGTCTGCGTGTTGTGCTTTCCGGTAGGATTTCTACTCGTATTAGTCCCATAATGGGATATTGGTAATGTCTTTGTAGTTAGTTGTTTGATATGATGATTGTGTTTGTGATTGTGATTGTGTGTGGTTTCTTTGGCTCTCGAGATGCGTTCTCGGCTGAGTGGGGTCACTTGCGGGAGTGATCTCACGCCCTAGTTTCGCCTTCGTGGAACCCGCCACGAGAGGGGATGTGCACATTAATGGACAGGGTTATCGCTCGTACGATGAGCGGGGCTTAGGTGGGAACGGCTGCGGTCCCCCAGCGTGGTGGTCCAGTGGACGGTCGAGTATTGAGATGATGGGAGTTGGTGGTGTGTGTGTGTGTGTGGCGTCATTTGTCATCTGTTTGTCTTATTATTGTTATCTATATTGATTGTGTGATTAGTACTGACCCCGGTGTTGTTTTGTAAAACCTGCGGTGATCCATTCGGGGATGGTGAGCAGATATTGAGCAGGTATAGAGATGAGTACGGGGATAGATGGGATGGCCACGACATGACGATAGAGTCTTCCGCTGTAGTTTAGCTTTTATTTACATTTCGATTGAGAACGAGATAGTTTGGAATAATGTATTGTACTTTGATTTGGTTTCGAGGATTGTATTCATCATTAAACTATTTATAATAAATGTTGTCTCCGTTTTGTCTATTTGATTATCATACCTCAGGCGCGACCGAGATGGTGATGTCTTCATACCCGAGTGGTCTGGTAAGGCACTTGGAGTATGGGGGTGTTACAAATGGTATCAGAGCGACGATCCTGAAACCTGTAACCAATGAACTTAATGAACATAGGGAGTCAATTAAAATGAACCCGGGGTAAAAGTCGTAGGAGCTAGTGCAAAGGCTTGGGAGACGTCCTAAAGTCGCAAGGGGTCGCCCTACAACTTTGAACCGGTCACATGGGGGAATGTGTGTGTTGAGTCATGTGTGTGCTTAGTAACTTGCGTAACAATGTGATGGAATGTGTTGATGGTCGTATGTTCGAATTGGAAGTTGATGAGATAAAAGAAAAGTGATGTTATATATATATATAGACATTGTTGATGAAATGATAGCATGATGGAATGTTTACAACGTGGCAATTAATAGCATGATTGATATGATATAATGTGATTTATAAAGTTAGCATGTTAGTATATGACGTAATATGCGGGTAGCTATTACGTATGGGTGGTACTTGATCGTGTGAGGCTGACTCGATCGGGTAGGTTTTTGACGATTTTGAGTCCAGAATCGCGTTTTGGGGCACTCGATCGAGTAACTAGGGGTACTCGATCGAGTGAAAATCACTCGATCGAGTAGCCTAGATACTCGATCGAGTGGGTTAGAGATCAGAAGGTCTTTTTGGTTCTGGAGTTTGGGTACTCGATCGAGTACATGGGGGCACTCGATCGAGTAGCCCGTTACTCGATCGAGTGGGTTTGGATACTCGATCGAGTAGGTGCTGGGCAACGCGTTTTCGTGTTTTGAGGTCTAGTACGTGTGTTTATGTTTATCCCTTTCTTGTATAGCTTCAAGATGCCGCCCAAGAGAAATGCCTTGTATGCGAGAGCTGAGCTTATGACTACGGACGACATCGTCAAGATGTTAGAGCACCAGGACGCTCTTACTGAGACCCTGAAGAGAGTGAATGAGGACAAGGATAAGAGTAAGGAGAAGGAGGTTGACCATGCTAAAGTCAGCCTCTATATTGCGAGGTTTAACCCGAAGGAGTACAAGGGGGTTGAGGGACCTAATCTTCTAGATAGTTGGCTGAGGGAGATGGAGAACATACTAGATTTAGTTCGTTGTCCTGATGAGATGAGAGTGGATCAGGCTGCATTTTATCTGAGGGAGGCAGCTGGCAAGTGGTGGGACTCAGTGAAAGTGAGTGCCAAGGAGATATATACCAACCAGGGGTTACCTGCTATACCTTGGGAGGAGTTTCGTAGGGCTGTGAGGAAGGAGTTCGTGCTGGAACATGTGAGGAGTAAGTTGAGAGAGGAGTTCGACAAGTTTAAGATGACTCGCCGAGATGTCGTGGGTGAGTACTACAGGCAGTTCAATGAGAAATCTAGATATCGAGGATATGGGTTTGAGTGAGGAGAATCGGCTTTGAGGTTTGAGAGAGGGCTAACCACGAAAATTATGGATAAGTTACCCGTGGGAGTCCTTCCTGATGTAAAGGAAGCATATGAGAGGCCGGGAGAGCCGAGAGGCTAGTGGAGATGGCTCGGGAGAGGTCGGTGGAGAGAAGAGGAAGTCGAGAGCGAGGGTGGTGGCCAATCTAATTTCAAGAAAGGCAACCACAATCAATCTAAGGGGTTTTTTCTTCGGGTCCGGGTTTAGTCTTTGGAACTTCCTTTGGGAGAGGCCGTGGGAGTGTGAGCAATAGCTGGGGAGTGACTGCTTTGGTTGTGGTGGCGTAGGCCACAAGAGACATGAGTGCACAAGTGCACCGGGATCTTTCCGGAGACTGCGCAGAGCTTCGCGAGCAACGAGACCGGCGGGATCATGGCCAAACCGGGAGGTCGAGCTACCAGAGTGGAGGCAACCGCAACGGCGGTAATTCTTATCGGAAGACACCGACGAACAACAACAACAATCAAGGGTCGGGTGCTAAGCCGACCGCATCGCCCGATCTTGTCCGGGAGGTGGGCGGAAGACCGATGGCAAGTTGTTCATGATGGACAAGAAGGCAGCTGAGGAAGATGCGCACGTTATCACCGGTACATTTCTTGTTAATGGTGTTCCTACGGTTGTTTTGTTTGATTCAGGGGCTTCTCAGTCGTTTGTGTCTTCGAGTCATGTAAAACAGTTGGGTTTGAGAGTATATGAGTTTGGAATAATGTATTGTACTTTCAGTTTGGTTTCGAGGATTGTATTCATCATTAAACTATTTATAATAAATGTTGTCTCCGTTTTGTCTATTTGATTATCATACCTCGGGCGACCGAGATGGTGATGTCTTCATACCTGAGTGGTCCTGGTAAGGCACTTGGAGTATGGGGGTGTTACAGTTCTTGATGCATCTTAACTTTCTTAGTTGATCGGGTGGCTTGATCGTCCTCCGGCGTTGAGGCGCTAGGGTTTTCTTGTTGAGAGAGCATTTTCTCTCTCTAAAGCCGTATACATTGGAATGATACTCTTATCATCAAAATGTTTGATAAGAACATAGGCTACTTTACTTTACTCCGTCAGTTGAAGAAGAAATGGTCTCTGAAGGGAGGTCTCACCCTCATGGATGTAGGGCATGCCTATTATGTGGCTCGATTTACCAATAGCGAGGATTATGAATTTGTTATAACGCAAGGTCCATGGATGATAGGGGATCACTACCTCACCATAAGGAAATGGGTTCCTAATTTCATTGCAACTGATGAACCCATCAAGCAATTAACGACATGGATTCGAATTCCTCACCTCTCAGTAGAATATTATCATGAAGACATTTTGAGGAAAATAGGGGAGAAAGTAGGAAAGGTGATAAGAATTGACAAACCTACTGCACTTGCGGAAAGAGGTCAATTCATTCGAATGAGTGTCGAGGTGGATTTGTCGAAGCCATTGTTATCCAAATTTCGCATGAATGGTAAAGTTTGGATAATTCAATATGAGGGCCTGAGACAAATATGCTACAAGTGTGGAAGATTAGGACATAACGAAAACATTTGTCCACAATTCAGTCCCAATTCCGAAGAGGCCTCAGCACAGGAAAGGGGTAATGTAGGTGAAGGGGAGAGATTAAGAGTTCAAACAGGTGCAAACCAGCAGAGAGTTGTCCCTACTGAGACGTTTGGATCTTGGATGCACGTCAAAAAACCAATCCGTCGCAAGAGTACGGGAATAGAACCCACAAAAAAGAGCATTGATCAAGTGGTGCAACCGGAGAAGCAACCTGTGCAAATTCTCCAAAACCCAAACAGAGCATCAACTTCAAGGACGATCCATTTAAACAATGGTAAGGCAATTAAGCAGGGGAGTAGGGCGGCAGAGCCACTGAGGGAGAAGGCTAAGGGAGTCTCTGGGTCGAGATATGACGTTTTGGGTCAACTTGAAGCAGAGGAACAGAGCAGCAACCATGATGCAATTCAAGTGGAAGAACAAAATGGTCGAACCGATGTGGAAGCGGATATGGGTCAGGATAATTTTTTGGCAAGTCAAACCGAATCTTTAGGAAATCCAAAATCTTTATCAAATATTTCCATCAATGTGGAAGAATCAATTCCGAAGATTATTATACCAGCTAACAAGGAAAGTTTAAGCAAAGAAGGAAGCCAATCCCTGGATTTAGGAAATAATCTTAAGAATAAAGATACAATTATTCCTATGATTAGGATGGCAGTGAATGAAGACGAATTTTTTGAAGATACCAGCTTGGTGCAAATTCCTGTAAAATCGGTTAACAATCTTTTTGTTAAGGATTCGGCTCAGTCAAAATTCCCAAAAAACAATTTCCCATCAAGTAGAACTCAAATTCCTAGACATCCCAATTTTAATAAGGAAAATAGGGATAGTAATAGGAAGATATCTTTGGCCTATAAAATTGTCAAAAAACCTCTAAAGAAAACTGCACAAAACCGACTAGTTCTCTCCTCAATTTCGAATAACCATGAACCACAATTACCCAGTACCAGTAACCCATTACTCCCTTATACCCCCATCCAAGATCCTGTTCATAGACTCCCCGATGGACAACCCAGCGATGACGGTAGCAATCCCACTAGCTCACATGATAGAGGTGGAGACAGAGGCAGTCCTTCCTCCAATTTCGATCTCGGCCGACCTATTCATGGAAGTAAAGGTCCCTCCTCAGCTGATGAGGGTACTCAACAAATTATCTGAGGCGTATCTGTCCTCGGTCACGAAACCCCATACTGTTTTTATGGATCGTTTTTCTAACCATCTTAATCAACGTCCACCCTTAAGTCTTATGACGTTGAACGTGCAAGGAGCAGAAAGCCCGGCTTTTTTATCCATGCTTAAGGAGCTAATCCGCATCAACAAACCTCAAGTGTTAGCTCTTGTTGAAACACATATCAGTGGTGCAACAGCACAAAGAGTCTGTGACAAAATCAATTTTGGTGGAAAGACTCGGGTTGAAGCAGAAGGTTTCAGTGGTGGCATTTGGCTTTTTTGGAGGCCCGAGGAGGTAAATGTCAACCCTATTATTCACAATTCTCAACATATTACTGTCGAGATATCACGTACTGGCGAAATACCGTGGTTTTACACGGCAGTCTATGCAAGTCCAGACTATATTAAAAAAGAAGAATTATGGAAAAACCTGGAAGATTTTGCCAAATCCCATAACCGACCTTGGTTAATTATGGGAGATTTTAATGATACCCGCTTTGTACATGAGAGGAACAGTAATAGTGACGGGATGAGAAGAAGATGCGCCAGATTTAATGCATGGTTGGAGACCAACGAGTTAATGGACATTGATTACTCGGGACCAGCTTATACTTGGACTAGAGGCAATACCCCAGCCACGAGAAGTTGGGCAAGACTGGATAGAGCTGTGTGCAATTCGGCTTGGAGGGTTTTGTTTGCTAAGGGGTCCCTTCGGCATCTTATACAAAACCAATCGGATCATTGTCCAATTTTAATTAACACGAACGGTTTTGCACCTATTCCTTCAATGCTTAAGCCATTTCGTTTCCAAGCAGCGTGGATGTGCCATGAAAAATTCACTCAATTTGTCACTGATAATTGGCAAAATGAACAACCTCTTATTCCATTTGTCTATGCTTTCGCGGATAAATTGCAAAATTGGAATAAACAGGTTTTTGGAAATATTTTTGAACGTAAAAGGAGCCTGGAACGAAGGCTATTAGGCGTCCAAAATAGATTATCGAGAGGAGAACCTAATTATCTTTTCAAATATGAAATGAAACTCAAAGCACAATTGGATGAAGTCCTTAAACAGGAGGAGCTACTATGGTTCCAAAAATCCCGAATGGAAGCGATTTGTGACGGGGATCGAAACACAAGATTTTTCCACCTTAGTACAATCATAAGGAGGAAACAAAATCGTATTGAAGGCCTACAAGATAATGAGGGCAGATGGATTTGGAACACAACGGAGATCAAGAATTTGGTCCTAAGTTTTTTCAAAGAATCATTTGCAGGACCAGTGTCACAAGTCAATTTGGATGGCATATTAACTGGTTCATTCCCACAATTGACATTGGAGGAACAAAGAGGACTTGCTCGAGACTATTCGGTAACGGAGATACAGAGTGCCCTAAATCCAATGTCCCCATATAAGGCGCCGGGTCCGGATGGTTTTCAAGCAATTTTCTACCAATCCCAATGGGAGATTGTGTCACCGAGCCTGTGCCGAATGGTGTTTCAAGCACTACATGAGGAGATTTTCCCTGATGGTTTATGTGAGACCTTCCTTACTCTGATTCCGAAGGTTGAACACCCACACACGGCGTCTCAGTTCAGACCGATTGGTCTTTGTAATGTATCTTTTAAGATCATTACGAAGATGATAGTCAATCGGTTAAAATCAGTCCTACCCGTGCTCATTAGTCCGATGCAATGCAGTTTTGTTCCCCGAAGACAAATCACGGACAATATCATTTTGGTTCAGGAAGTTTTGCACTCAATGAGAGGGAAAAGGGGCCGTCGAGGTTATATGGCCATTAAGCTAGATTTGGCAAAGGCTTATGATCGACTTGAATGGCCGTTCATAGAACATACACTGGCTGATATGAACCTTCCACAAAGGATGCAGCGGGTCATAATGAAATGCATCAAATCCTCATCTTTAAATGTACTTTGGAATGGAGAAAGAACTGAAAATTTTACTCCGACTAGAGGAATTCGACAAGGTGATCCGCTCTCACCATACATGTTCACGATGTGTATGGAAAAATTGAGCCAATTAATTATGGAAGCACATCGCCTAGACAATTGGAAAGGGTTCAAAACTAGTCGCGAGGGACCGTCCTTAACTCATTTATTTTTCGCCGATGATATTATCCTCTTTGGAGAAGCCTCAATGATGCAGGCCGTGTGTATTAAAAATATCTTGGACGAATTCTGTTTAGCCTCGGGTCAAAAAGTCAGCTGCGATAAATCACGGATTTATTTCTCGGCTAATACAGATGATGAGGTTGCAGCAGGTATTTCGAATACTTTACAAATAGAGAGGACGGAGGATTTGGGTATGTACTTGGGTATGCCAACAATAAATGGCCGAGTTACGAGGGACACTTTTGATTATATTGTCCAAAAGGTAGATAAACGGCTGACAGGTTGGAAAGCGAAGCATATCTCGTTAGCAGGTAGAGCGACACTTATCCAATCCACTATATCCACCATTCCAGCCTATGCGATGCAGACGGCATGGCTACCCCGTACGACTTGCAATGATCTGGATAAGAAGGCAAGGAGATTTCTTTGGGGAGGGGACCAAGAGAAGAGAGGACTTAGCCTTGTTTCCTGGGATGTTATCACGAAAGAAAAAGAGGAGGGTGGCCTCGGAATTCGATCTATGAGACAAGCGAATACGGCGTTCATGGCCAAACTTGGATGGCGTATACTAGCTGAGCCTAATCCTTTGTGGGCTCGGGTACTTCGTCACAAATACTGCCAAGGGAGATGCGACTTGGGTATGTTCGAACCCAAACAATCATGCTCTAATGTTTGGAGAGGAATTGTTGAAGGGGTGGATACACTACGAAAGGGAATAAGTGCAGACATCGGGAATGGACGCAACCCCCTTTTCTGGGATCAACGTTGGGCTTTAAATCGTCCTCTGTGTGAATTTGTGATAACTGAAATTCCAGTAGAAGTGCAAAATTATCATGTGGATGAAATGTGGGATGAGCACACAGGTTGGAAATGGGAATTATTTGCGGATCTCCTCCCGAATAATATTTTACAGACTATTGCATCATATGAGGTAATCACAGATATTAATAATGACGATGCTCTGTACTGGTCACCTACACCATCGGGTCGATTTTCTATTAAGTCGGCTATTAGACTCATTCGTGATGAACCTAATGATGGGCATGAGGATTTTTGGAAGCTACCTTGGAAGACATGGGCACCCCAAAGACTTAGACTGTTTTTATGGCTCCTTCTACATGATAGAGTTATGTCTAATGTCAATCGAGCTAAGCGAGGCTTCTGTGATGACCCCGTATGTGGTGGGTGCGGTGAAGAAGAGGAAACAACACTCCACCTGGTGCGGGATTGTAGGGAAGCAAGGAAGGTGTGGAATCTGCTTCTGAATTCCATACCGAGCAACTTTTTTGAAGCTAATTCAGTACGGTCTTGGGTCGTGTCGAACCTCAGTGTCCGGAAAACGATTGGCATGGATACATGGCCGACGTGTTTTGCAATCATTGTCTGGTGGATTTGGAGGTGGCGGAACTATAGGACTTTTGGTCGAGCAGGGGAGATACCCAACAATATTTTTTCTTTCCTTATGCAGAGAATTTGGGAAATTAGGCATGCAAAAGAATCACGGGACTTAATTGCGGAGACCAATAAAGTGCGATATAAGGAGATTTTTGTCCGCTGGGTAGCGCCACCGGAGGGTTGGATTGTACTCAATATTGATGGGGCTTCCAAAGGAAATCCCCCACCGGGAGCGGGGGGCATATTTCGAGACACAAGTGTAATGCGTTGCTCGCGTTTGCAGAGAACTTGGGAGTGGCGACGGTAACGAGAGCGGAACTAATGGCTTTGAAACGAGGATTGATGCTTGCTAAGGAACATGAGATTGGGCGCCTTATCATTCAGACGGATTCAAGTGTGGTAGTCTCAATGTTAGATGCACGAGACGAGTTGCCTACAGCTCATGCGCATATGGTTCAAATATGCAAGTGCTTCTTGAATGATCATCCATGGAGGATTGAGATACATCACATTTATAGAGAGGCTAACAATTGTGCCGATTGGCTGGCGAATGTGGGAGTGGAACAAGACCAACAAACGGTCATTTGGGAACCGAACATTCTACCTGTTCAATTAACTCGTTTAATGCAGCAAGACATTGGTGGTGTCGCTTGGCCGAGAATCGTCCCGATGGAGAAGCCTTATGTTTAATTTTATGCTTTGCTTAAGACGTTTGTTTTTTGTTTTGTTTTTGCTTTCTTTCTTAGTTCCCGTTTATCTTGTTTTGGGTTGAACCCGCTTCTTGTAACCAAAAAAAAAAAAATAAGTAGCCACCATGTCTGTGTCAATTGTCATACAGTTGTATTCTTCTCTTTCACTTTTTTTAAATATATTTACTCTTAACTCCACGCTAACTGGTGAAACTATAAGTAGAGGACGACTTACACACATTTCCCTCATTGCATACATACATACATACATACATACATACATACATACATACATACATACATACATACATACATACATATATACATCTAGCACAATGGGAAAGCACTTTAGTGGGATGATGGTAGTAACTTTTGTTGTTGCCTGCAGCTTTGCTATTCATGTTCTTACAGCTACTGCCCAACCAACAGCAACTACCAAAGCCGAAGTTGAAGGTAAACTAACTACTTTTCTACCTTAGTCATTTATTTATCTATTATGTTCATAAATACTTACAATCATGAATAATAGCATACAATTCAATAGTTTATCTACAATGTACATTCATGTTTCATTTGGAGTAGTGTTCTTCATCTACAAAAATACATGAATATGATGTAACAATCAACATTCAGTCAGTGGTGGAGCTAGGGGGGGCTAGCAGGGGCGGTCGCCCCCTGGCGGATGAAATTTTCGAAGTTATTAGTTAAATTTTTCGAAATTTTTTCGGGGTGCCTTATGAAATTAGTCGTTCGCCCCCCCTAAAAATTTTCGCCCCCTAAGTTCAAATCCTGGCTCCGCCACTGCATTCAGTTAATTAATAATCATACACGTGTAGATTTCACCTACGCTGAATAATACCGAATTTGATTGATTCCACAATTGATTTTTTTTTTTAACTTCTAATCATAATTTCTAATATTTGATTTTAATTACATCCTTGACCTTTGTAATTTTGGCGTTTTATACGGAGTAATATTTAACTTACTTACATTCTTGACTTTTATAATCTTTTTTTTTTTTTACAACGGTAAAGAAAGGTTCTCATACATGTGGCATTTGACTCATTTGGTCAAACGCACTTATATAATTAACACGGTAAACTAGGATAACAAAGTAGCTACATCGGGTCATAGTAGTGTGTTGGTGACGTACGGTTGACTGGACACGGAAGACAATTTCACCATCCACAACAGTCTTGAATGGACGAACAGCGTTGGTCGAAGGATAATACTTATCTTTACTTTTCTTAATTGATGAAGCTTCGGAGAAAAACCTGCAACAAGACCCAAAAAAGTGTCTCGGAGACCTTTATAATCTTAAAGTAAAAATTAAAGCTTAAAACTTTCATTATATTTATTATATTATTTTAAATTAGGGTGGTACTGATATCCGTACCAACCTATTTAGGGAGACTAAATAAACAACTTACTCATATTTTCAGGAATTAAAGTTTAAAGAAATTACAATTTATTACTCCCTCCTATTCTTTATCTTCTTCCACATTGGTTTTTGGGGTGTTTTTAAGAGGAGTGAAATATGTGGAGGAAAATGGAGGAAAATAAAAGTAAGAGAGAAAAAGTGGGGTCACAACTTATAAGAACCACAAATTATAGACAAATAAGGAAAGTGGAAGATTTTAGTGAATTTGTTGTTTTAGGAAATGTGGAAGATGTTAGAGAATAAGAGGGAGTATATGTTTTTGTAAGAGCATCATAAAAGTTATTTGTGTGCGTGCAGATGTAACCCTCCGATTATCTTATGTGTGCTGTGTTTATTTGTTTACTCGATGTTACATATAAGATTTAATTATAAAATACAATTTGAAATTGTAATCTAATTTATAAATCTACGTTTTGATGAAGATGAGGTGAAGGAATGCATGACACATTATCTCAAGTTTGACTATTTGGTAGCGAACTGTGGTCGCATAATGGACAAAGTCATTAGTAATATTAATAAACTAGGTTTGATGCCCGGCTACGCCCGGGCTACCTTTATTTACAATTTAAAATTTATTTTATATGAAATATGATTCACTAAATTTGTTAACACATACATTTACAATTTATATCTTGAAATTATGATGAGATGTAAAATTAATCAACAAATTATGAGACACATTCACCACTTCCTCTGTTAATATTAGTATTACTTTCACTACATCCCCTGTTAATACTATTACGTTCAGTACTTTTTTTGGTTACGGTTGTTTCTTTAACTACCTACTATTTTTACGATTAATCCGTTAGTTTTGTCAAACTCATATATTTAAATAAATTAATAATCGAATTGTTAATTAATTTTTCATACTCTCTCCGTTGTTTCTATTGTTACTTTCATTGCATATGTTGCGACTACTATTACTTTCATTACTCCCGCCCTCATTATTTTTTCTTTCACTACTCCCGCATTTATTACTGTTAATTTCACTACTCTCGTTGCTAATAGTATGACTTTCACTACTGTTTCTACTATTGTTGCTTTTACTACTTACATGGGTGGTTACTATCATATTAGTTGATGATTATATAGTTGTATTAAAGTTATATACTTAAATAAATCTGAAATATTAGATTAGAATATTATTTAAGAGCAATTATTATTATTTACTAATTAAATTACAAATCTAATGAATTATGGGAATATTATTTTTTTTGAAAATCTAAAATGATTTATTTATTTTTTAATAATTTCCAAAATATAACGACTTATATTATATTTGTATATGTTAAATAATTAACATCTTTATCTTTATACTAATTAATACCATAAGTATGGCCTGTTTATTTAAGGAAACTCACCATATTCTGATGTTCTCTAAATTTATACTTCAACTCAAAACTATATAATATTTACATTGAAGTCCCTTGTTCAGGTCCATCACACGGCGCTAGTGATTAAAAACTATATAGTATAATTAATTTGTGTAGATTTATTTAATTACATTGAAGTCCCTTGATTTCTGGAATTAATATATAATATTGATTGGAGTCTTCGAAGTTAGTACAATACTGCAATACAGATGAGACCAGCGAATATTGCAAAGCCCGTGTCGCGATTGATGCAAGTAAGAAATTTCGGTATTGCACAAAAGAGTATCTCAACCTACGGGAGTTTTGCATGCAGACCCAGGACCCAAAGTGACCGATATGTTTCAATGCCTTGGACACCCGTCTCTAACGACTTTGTCGCTTCTTCCATCCCGATATAATCTTCCTATTTTATTTTAGCAATTCCAAAATAATACTCCGTAATTCTTTTCAATATATATGTTACATTATTGGTTTTCGCGTAAATCAAATTACCAGACTTGTCTCTACTTTTCGTTACTTGATTATATTAATCGTTTTCGATCAGCTTATTATTTAACAACCGAGAAGATAAATTTGAACTTGTAAGAGTAGGGAGTATAATTTTGTATCTAAATTGGCCGAAAAGCCGAAATTGATTAAGGTTCATTGTAACCTGTATAAGGCATTCAAGCTCTACTTATTTTAATATGTTAAATTTGGTTCAATTTTGATAGCATTGCTTAAATTATAAGTCAAACAAACATAGAGAAATATAATTGCAAACATATTATCATGAATGGTACGATTTGCTAGGTAAGGATAGAAAAAAGAGGATGAAATTATCTAAAATAAAACGGTTGTGGCATGATGAATAACACTGTCCTAAATTTGAATTTGTCCTGTCATTTACACACGACTTATTAACAATCGACCCAAAGTTACACAACCCCGTACTTATTAGGAGTCCATTCCATTATTTGGACTCCTAATTACATGCATAAACATGACCGTTTTATTTATACAAAGGATTTTGAATCCTTTGTATTTTGCACAAGAATAATGGACTCAATCCTTTGTATTTTGCACAAGAATAATGAAATGGCGTCACCGGGTGACACTTAAAATAAGCGCCACCCGGGGCATAGTTGTTGGAGTATAAATCCACTTGTGAGTCTCACATCGGTGAAAAAGAGAGAGATTGTCTATCTTATAAGGCCTAGGGGTGTTTCTCCCATTGCCAATTGGTTTTGGGAGATAAGAGCATTCTTGGGCTTGTGAGTTAGACTTCTCTCCTCCACCGCGGGTAAGGCCAGACCCATCTCGTGTTTATTAATAGTAGTAATTTTCTTTGGTATTCTCACTTTTCTTCCTTGAATTTTGAATTTTAAACTAATTAGAAAAAAAAGGGTAATTTAGGAAAAGTTGTATAATTAATTAGTTACAATTTCACTATAACCATAAAAGTTTAATGAGTGTATAACGCCATATTTGTAGCAATATTGAAACTGTTCATCATAGCAAAGAAGACCTAGCAAGGAAGACCACAAATAGGATCCTACATCCAGTTGTATAATGTTCATTATACAACTGGCTAGAATTCGAGCTAATATATAAAGAACTCGAGCTATATATTTTGAGCTTATGTTTACCCATTCCAACAATTCTTCATATTTTTAGTATATGTTTCGAGTTCTTGGCATTACATCTACTAATGGTTCAACAACATTTTAATTACATGAGATTTTGAGTCTATATAGAATCTTTTGATTCTAATTGTAATGTAGAGTTTTTGGTTGAAATTTTATATACAACCTAGTTTTAAGTTACTTTTATATCCTTATTGATCTGTTGCTAAATAGTATGATATTAAACATGACTTGTCAATTATATTTTCCAAGGCTTTTGCAAGTCATCTAAGAAGTCGAGCTATTACCCATAATACATGTGTTATTGAACATAGAACTCGAGCTTATATAAAAAAAATTCGAGCCATCAGTCATTAGCCATTGAAGCTCCACCTGATGCGTGACTTGCCAATTGAATTTCTCAAGGCTTTTGCAAGTCATCTAAGAAGTCGAGCTATTACACATACTAGATGCGTTATTGACAATAGAACTCGAGCTTAAATATGAAGAATTCGAGCCATCAGTCATCAATCATTGATAGTAAAAATTGATTTCGATTGAAGAAAGAGAGTTATAATAGCTTATTAAATAATTTAGAGGGAGAGGATGATTAAGTAAGGCATAATGGAAAAAGATGGATATATAAAGAATTCGAGCCATCGGTCATCAGCCAATAAAGCTCCGTCCACCATTGATGGTAAAAATTGATTAATTTCTTAATGATTTTGATTGAA
Source organism: Silene latifolia (assembly GCF_048544455.1). NCBI lineage: Eukaryota > Viridiplantae > Streptophyta > Magnoliopsida > Caryophyllales > Caryophyllaceae > Silene > Silene latifolia. Next base: position 7,606,424 of record NC_133531.1, read on the forward strand.
GAATGAGAGTTGTAATAGTCGATTGAATAATTTAGAGGGAGAAGATGATTAATCTGTATAAAAGAAGAAGATGGAGATCAGTAGTTAGAATAGGGAAGCAGTTATGGAGAAGAGGGATTACGTTTGATTTGTTTTAGGTTTGTTATTTTAGGATTTAATAATTGTATTAGAGAAAGACTAAAATAACCCTGGATGTACAATAGCATTGTACATCCAGTTGTATAGTCTATGAACTGAAGGAAGACCATCTGATCTTTCTCCATGTGAAGTATTGTGAACCATGAATATGGGTCTTTTGCCCAAATAGCCGTTTAACTCAAACTATTTTCCAAAATGACTATTTCATAAATCTAATTACCAAAGTGACCATTTTATAAATGTTGTTCCGGGTGTAATTCCAGAGCAAGTATTGTTACCACCCGTGGCTTGTAGAATGACGTCTTTGCTTGAATCCTCCTTGCGGTCTCCTGAAATGATGAACAAACTGAAGGCTCGGCTTTGGCCGAGCGTACTCACTCCGACGCCCAAGTCAGTAAACTTAGAGAGGTAAGTTGTTGCTTGGCCTAAGTATATGTATTGTAGAGAGATAAGGAAGATATTACCAGGTGAATAGTGATTCTTAGGTTAATTTATGGATCCTTTCCTCAATGAAGGTTGAGGAGTATTTATAAACTTTCACCTTTTGTCACGTAGTGGCCAAGTGGCCAAGTGGCTAGCAGGTGGAAAGACCGTTCTACCCTCGGCCGATGGACCCATGGCAGGCCGGCCGAGGGTCTTGGATATGAGTACGCGGATATGTGCCCCGGCTGGCCAGTTGCCAGGCCGACACCCAGGTGACAGGCCGATGGGTTGCATCGGCTAGACTGTCTAAGTCGTTGACTTTGCTGTGGATATCTTTGACCTTGCTCAATGTGTTGACTTGGTCAGCGGTGCAGAATATGCCCCATCAAATGTAATTACCAAAATGACCATATAAGTTAATAAAGTTGCCATAAAAAAGCTAACTATAAAGTTTTTCAAATTTATTATATTCAATGTTGTCAGGATCGGGATTCTACTTTGAATCGATGGAGAGGGTAGGATCGAATCGGTAGAATCGGATCGTAGAATCGTAAGATTCTACAAATTCACTAAATATAGTTTTTTATTTGGTAAAAATATGTAATTGAAGATCAAAACACTTATTTATACACAAAATATCGATAGTTAATGAGTTTAGTATCATTTCATGAACATGTTTCTACAACTTATATGAAATTTAGAATTTACGATGTCATTATATAAAAATATATTTTAATATGTTTACTATGCAGTCTAATCGTAGGATCGTAAGATCGTAGAATCGTATTATGATTCTACCTCTAGAAAATTATAAATAGATAGGATCGTAAGATTCTACAAACATGATAGAATCGTAGGATCCGGGATCGGTCAAGCATTTTTGGATCGCAAAATCGTAGAATCATAGGATTTACTCACCGCAAGCATTTACTCTTGCCCGAAGTCCAGCCTGTAAGTCCCGTTCGCGGGCCGAGACTCACTCACCGCAATAGGCATCGAGACCGGGAGAGCCAGAATATACCCAAACTGACGCATGCACCGATCCGGCTGGTACGGCTCTACTATATCAAGATGCCTGATAAAACCCGAGTAAAGCGATACTCTGCAAGCTCCCTGAGGACGGTCCCCGTAAGGCAACCATCGGACATGCTCCGACCTAAGATCGTCCAAACTATGACGATACATCTGAAAAGTATGAGAATCGCCCTTACCCCGAGACAAGGTGGCCCAAGCCTGAACAAGAGGACGGTCCTCAAAAAAGAAACCACCACCGGGTCGGAACCTGGGAAAGTACTCGTATATCTACGCCTGGAGTAACGGTAGACACCCACTAACACCAGTACTATCTCGGCGCGATGCTATCCCTAGTTGTCGGTACAAGTAAGCCAAACAAGCTGCACCCCAAGCATATGAACCCACCCGCTCAAGACTATCAAACAAGGGCAACAACTGAGCGGACACCCTATCACCACTCTTATCCATGAAAAGAGTATGACCCAGTAAAATCAAGAGGTAAGCCCGTAACGAGTCATGCTCGTTCCCTAGGTAAACAATATTCCTCAAGTCCGATGTTAGTAAACCGCCATTCTTGTAGAGCGGTGGTACAACATCGGACTCAGGAACTCCATAAAACCTCGCAATCTTACCCCTCAGACCACTGTCATCATCCTCGCCCGAACCGCCCACAAGCACCCGATCACCACTAACAGCTATCCCAAGAATATGCTGGACATCATGGAGCATGATACTAATCTCTCCAAAAGGCATGTGGAAAGTGTTAGTATCCGGGTGCCACCTCTCGATAAAAGCACTAAGGAGGTTATCATCTAGACCGGTGGTAAAACACTCCTTTAAAACCCCAAGCCCGCTCGCCTGTACCCTAGCTGCAACACCCTCAGTGAGAACCATGTGCCTAATCTCCCTCGCAGCTTTCGGCCTCTCGTAGAGCTTGATCCACGACCTCATATTCTCCGGGTTAGGGTCCGACCAACTGTTGAACACAACGTGACCACCAAAACTCCGTAGGGTGGCAGGGTTCCTAGGACCACCAGGAACGGGCTCTCTCAGGATCCAAGAACTATCCCTCCTCGACCTATCGGTGCTAGAGGACTCTCTAACACTCGAATGACGTCCACTACTATCCCGGCCCAACTTCAGACTCAACACTCTCAGCGGTGGCGGGTTCGATTGGACCACATACTCTCCAGCATCCTCCTCCTCCTCCCCGGAACCGTCATCCGACGGCTCATCCTCTCTATCAGCAACCTCCCGTGACCTCGCCTCCTCCAACTCGCTAACGACGTGACCGGGATTAGGCATCATAACCATTCCAGACGTCTCTCGAAGTGGGGGTGGCTGTTTGTGGGCCTGCTTAACTCGCAAACGACGCTTCGAGCCCGTAACATTACGCCCAGCGGTACGGTCGTGTATGTTAGGCGGATGCGGAGCATTTATGATTGTCTTTCCTCCCTCATTGCGATCTGCCATCTGCATTAGGAAATTATAAGTTGTTAGAAAACACGTTAATCGACTAAATATCATATAAAGTAACAAAAATCGGCAAATAATAGCATAAAACACGGTTTTTTAAAAAAAAAAATTTAATTTACCGCGGGCGAACAAAAAAGCCCCTTGTTTGACCGCGGTTGAACAAAAAAAAACCTTGCTTGACCGTGGCTAAACGTTTTTTTTTACCATGGTCAAACTTTTTTTTTTTAACCGCGGCCAAAAGTGCAGTTCTTGGGTTTGACCATGGCTAAACGTAGAAACCAAACGTTTGACCACGGCCAAACGTAGAACCCAAATGTTTGACCATGGCCAAACGTTTAGTTTCACCGTTTGACCACGGCCAAACGTGCCTTTTCTACGTTCGACACCATGGCCAAACGTGATTGTTCAATGTTTGCCATGGTTCTTCCCCAAATCGACCAAATTCGATTTAACAACAACCAATATCGACTCAAAATCTAATCTATTTTCGCAAACAACATCAACCTAAGTACAAACAATAATAAAATTTACATCATACTAACTAATTAACATCAAATTTACAAGAATAACTAACCTATTTCAAAACTAATTGAATTAATTTTAATAAAACCTAACACATTAACTAGTTCAATTACAAAACGAAATTAAAGTCATATAATCAATTAAAAACAACAATAAGGAAAGGGGAAGGGAAACAAACAATTAAAAACAATAATTTAGCTAACTTTAACAAAAAAATTAAAAAAAAAAGAGACTTACTTGTTATGGTAGTGGTGGAAGTAGTTGTTGTCGTGGTGGTAGAAGCAGTGGACGGCTGGTGGCGGCGGCGGCCAGCAGGAACCGTGGTGGTATGGTGGTGTGGAGTGTCTGTGGTTAATTGGTGGATTGATGTTATTGTTTGGGTTTTTTGAATTAGAGAGGAGAGTTGGTTTGTTAGTGAGAGAGTAGGGGTAGTCGACGTCTTTTTTATGAAAAACGTCGTCGATATTTACGAATCGGGTTCTAAATATGTCCTTATATATACAAGTCACTAATTATATAAGGTGATAACATATTAATGAAAGATAACATATTATTGTTGGCCCTAAAAGGGCAGTATGAATACAAAACATAGATTTTTAATTGCGGTAAAAACAAAAATAAAAGTTAGCTCAAATGGTAAGAGCTCTATGAGCCTCAACTGTAATTTTGGAATTTTTGGGGTGGTCAGATAAACTGTGAAAAGCACTCTATTTATACTAGTGGACGATTAAGTGGTACTCGTACTGTCGTACATACGTGAAAAGTAGTGACTAGTGACCATAATCACATAATATGCCTAATGTTATTTGTCTACAGTTTGGATGGGTAAATTATATCCTACTCTTTGGATGGGTAAATTATATCCTACTCCCAGGAGTAGGGAGCATGATACTCCCATAGGAGTTATAAAAAAGATAAAAAAAAAAAAAAAAAAAAAATAGTTAACTAACCAGTACATGAATAACTACCCACTACTTATTCTACGTTTCTTTTTCTTTTCCAAATTACTCAACTTATCAATTTTAAAATCATATCAAATTCATCAAATTTATAGTTTCATCTAGTCGTACTTAAATTTGCGAAGTTAATAGTTCATAATCATTAAATGAAACCACCATATTCACCGAAATCAAAATGAATATAATAGGGTCATTGAGTGAATATGACATTAAATCTCTCATATTCATCAAATTATACTATCGTATTCACTGAGCTCAAAGTGAATATAATAGTGTCACATTGTGAATATGACATTCCATAATACATATTCATCAAATTACACAATCATATTCACTAAACTCAAATTGAATATAATAGTGTCATATGATGAATATGACCATCAAACTAAATTATCATATTCACTAAATTAAAAGTGAATATGATACTGCTATATGATGAATCACACTCCTAAAATAACAAAACTAACCATGAATAATAAGAGACAAAATATAAAAATTCATTCAATTAATACACTTACCTGATGAGTTAGAAGATTATCAATCAAAATACAAATCTAAGAATACAAAACTAATAGGTTTGAATGAAAAATAAAATAAAATTTTATGCATTATTCTTTTTGGAAGTATGAAAGATCTAGGTATGAAAGGGGAGGAAAAAGGGTTTTATGGTAAGCGTTGTTAACTGCTTAATCATGTGAGTGAATTTTTATCTTTTAATTTTATTTATTTTATTTTTAATAGTGAGAGTAGGAAGTACCATACACCTGGGTGTATGGTATAAGAATTGGTTTGGATGTGGTAGTCTTATGACTCTTATCATCAGTTAACGCCAATAATTATGAACCGCCTAAAGGGTAGTTTTCGGATTACCCCGTACAACATTAAAAATAATACAATACATTTATAAACCAGAAAATTTATTGAAAGATACAAATAGAAAAATGATATAAAATAATTCTTTTTTATATGAACATTTTTTTAACGAAAAACATCATTTTCATCAAAAAGAAATTATTATAATTTTTAAAAAAAAATTTAAAAACAATCCGTGCATTCTTTGCACGGGGTAAAACTAGTATAGCATTGGAAACTGAAAATGTGCTTTATTAATTCAATTCTTTATATTAATTGCCCTTAGGGCATATTTTTTTTAAAAAAAAATCCGATATTAGAAAGTGCATTATTTCGGAGTTGGGGCTAACTTGATCATATTATATGTTCCCAAATTCATTTGGACTTTTTCTCAAATATCTACCAAAAAAAGTAATGGAGAGGATCTTTTCCCGTTTATAAATATGCATGATATATATAGATTATGTGTCTTAATCGACTTGGTGAAAATGATTGACAAGAAAGTTAACTCACCAACAAACTCAAAACTACGGAGTAATACAGAATACGAATTAACATTTGTAATTAAAGTTAAGTACGGAGTAGTTGTCAACAAAATCAGATCAGAGCTAAAATAAAGGTAATATTAATAATGTTCATCGGTTCATATATGATCAAGCTAGACAAATTCCGTGATTTTCATGGATCTAAAAATTAGTTACAACTATATACGGTTGCGAGTGAGGTGGTGGGGCACTGGGCTAGTGTCGCCCAAGCCCCAAAGTCTATCGAAGGATGGAATGGGTAAAATCACACTATCCATCGTGTTATGTCTCATGTCTACTCCAAAGCTAGCCCACACAAGCACAAATGATTTTAATTTTCTTCCCCGATCTTTGTCAAAAGTAATAGAGAAACATATCACTGAGGCGGAATAAGTATAAAATTATCAAAAGTTATACCTCCGAATATGCTTTCTTATTATAAGGATCGGACAAAATCAACCTTTTTCAGAAGAAAAATCCAGGCAAACGTACGTGCACATCATTACAACATTCGAAGTAACTACATTAATACATAGATAAGATAAAATATGCAGACGATGAAGATTGAAGGAGACCTTGTCACAAAGAGTAGCAACCATGTTTGTGTCAATTGCCATACAGTTGTCTTCTTCTCTTTCATATGCAAGACATTACCACCTGTGTCACGGACCTTGCTCTCCTCGGTAAGGCGTTGGACAATGAGGATATTGTTGACAGGGTCCTCAAAGGCCTTGACTACAAAACCTACCAACCCGTTATCGACGGAGTTCGAGCTCGTGATGACCCGATTACCCTCGAAGCTCTCCATGAAAAACTCTTGAACCATGAACTCAATCTTCCCCACCTGCCTTCTCCTACCCTCCTTGGACAAAGTCAACTTTGTGCTCAACACCAGCCTTCTTAATAAAAGGCAGTCCAACCTCATAAGCTTCTCTATCTATGTCAATTGCTACAATCTGCAAAAACAAAATAAATGTAAACATCCTACTCCATCATAGTAGAAAATTTAAATAATACTTCATTCGATTCATTGAATCGTTTATTATTAATCTCTCTAAATATAAGTACATTATCACGTTTGTTATCAAAACAATTACTCCGTACTATAGGATATCTATTTTAACAGCTATGTTTGCTTCTGACAAAAAGGTATATGTGACATCTTACAGTCACCTTCCCTTTTTGACATTGTTTTAATTAGTCATGAGAAGTTTTAATCAATTGTCAGACATCAGGAGCTTGTAACGCCACAATTGAGAATTTGTGTTATTTCAAATAAATTTATGTAACTAAGTATATTATGCCAAAAAGATCCGTCTAAAATGAAATTGCACCTTTGCATCATTGGGGAGAGCAAGGGTAGTGGTAAGAAGGGAGTAGCCGTGAAAACTCCGACCTCCAACGTGTTTTTTGCATTCATGAGTTTTATTAATATCGAAAGTAATTGTGCTTCGTCCACCGGCACGTTCATCATGCTCCTAGTGTGGGAGATACATACAAAGAGGCATTGAACAACAAGATGGAACACGGAAATAGGAGAAAACATCTCACTCTCATTTTGTGGCTCTCATATATTAGAAAAAAAAAGTTAGATAAAGAGATAAGAGTGATACGTATATGGATATTTCTCCATAGTGGCATGCCTCAGTTACACTATGAGTAAACATGCCAAAGTGCAAAACATTTACAATAGATCCAACTATTTATCATTACTCCAAATTATGAGTCCTAAGTGAATCATGTGCGTACTTATATGTTAGAAATGTTGCAGATGATATTTGATGTTCGGAAAAATATATAACTTTGAATTGTTTTTTGATTATAGCATTTTAAGATTTAAGAAGCACTACACAAGCATCGATCACCAAAATAATTTTTCCTACGTTATCCACTAGTGGGTAATATAAATGATTAATCAAATTGCAACAACTAGTATACCAAAACCTCTGCAAAAAGATAACGACAACATATCATATTTACAAATTTTGGTAAGAAAGAGAAAAATAGGGAGTACCATTTCCAAATAATGAAATTGGGAACTAAGAAGTGGGAAATAAAATGTTGGGAATATTACAGGAAAATAAAATAGCTCGAGGAGCCAAATACAGTTGTAGAATGAGGCAATGAGCATAAGCGCATGATGGTCTCAAGTTAAACCTCGTAAGTGCACGATTTTATCGTTGTACACTTAAAAGGGTCGATTTTAATCGTTCTAATTCACCGGTTTAGCTAAGTCGATAAATAACAAAGAGGGTAGTAACAATCTAGCGCTAAACTATCAAATTTAAAGACAAACAACAAGATAAGGTAAAAACAAGCTAAAGATAAAGGAAAGATCAAATAAAGAGAAGGACTAGAACTCGGTCCGACCATAAACATGAGTAATTCCACATACTAATCGTCTCGGCTAATCAAAAGGGGTAGAAAGGTAAGGGAGAGATGGCTCTAATTCGCCTAGAACCTCCCTTCCGGTCTCGCACTAGGACACTAGCTACTCCGACTAACCCCCCTCCCGGGTTCGAAAGTCGGTATCCCTAACTCAAAACCCGACAACCCCAAGAACATGCATTTTCCCAAGGAGGTCGAGTGAATGGTCAAGGTCATTAAGCCCTCATCATATTCCGGTCATCCCACTCCCCCTTCCGGAGGTCGATTTCAAACGCTAGCCTAGAGGCACCCTCCCTCGGTTCTCCCTTCCGGTCTCAACCTTAGTTGGTGACAAGGGTTGGTCCCCAAATATTCGACTAACAACCTAACCAACTTCCGTTGGTGGACGAGGGTCAAAAGCCGACACTACCCGGAAACCAAACCTTAAGCATGAAAATTCCCCTAGACCACCCTAACCAATTTTCCCCACAAATTAGCCTTGGTGACAATTAGTTAGTGAAATTACCCATATCGGGTCAAACCGAGTCCTAGAAGGAGACTACTCACTAACCATGGTCCTAATTGCAAAATAAACAATAAAGATGGAAACTTTGATCACAAACATGGTGAGGAGATGAATCTTACTACTAAGCATGCAACAAATCAACAATAATTAAGAGAAGAAGAGATTATTTCTAATAACAAGATTAACTAATCTAAAAGGCACAATCTTTAACCAAATCAACTCAAAGATTAAGTCTTTGAGGACAACTATCCAAGGATGAACAAATGAAAGAGAATCAAAGCAAAGAGGGACAATGAAAAGGTGAACAATGATGAAATCAACAACAACAAACAAACAACAACAACAATTTTAACATAAACAATCAAATAAACTTGAAGGAAGAACAAAATGTAAACAAATGAAAATAAGGAGAGAAATAATACCAATCAAGAAGCAAGAAAGGAATTATGATAGAATAAATAAGTATAAACTTTCAATCTTCTTCTTACAACCCAAATTCAATCACAAATTAATTGAATTACTAGTCTCATTAAGAAATGATTAGCAAAAGGATTAGCAAAGTTTTAAACTTGAAAAGGAAATATTCTCAGATCTAGGGTTCTGTGTACAAAAGGGGTTTAAGAGGGGGTATTTATAGGTTCCACAAGGATTAGGACAGAAATTGAAATGGGCTTTGAAACACGCATATGCACTCCCGGCCGGTCAACCGGCTGCCGGTGCTTTGGCCGGCTGGGAGATCTCTGGAAGTTTGAACACGTTTTGGAAGTCATCAGGTGTGCACGGCCATCGACCGGCTGCCGGTCCCTGACCGGCTGGGACATCTTTGACCTTGAATCTTGACTTTTTCCTTTGGGGGAACTCCCAGCCGGCTAGCCGGCTGCCGGTCATTTGACCGGCTGGGAGATCCCTGTAACTTTCTTCCAACTTCTTTGTTTCCTAGCTCATTGTGTCTTCCCAGCCGGCCAGCCGGCCGCCGGGCCACCGGCTGGGGATGCTCTTTCTTGTTTCTTCCTTATTCTCATGTATATACGTGCTCCCAGCCGGCTGGCCGGCTGCCGGCCTACCGACTGAGAGTACTTCTCAGCATCATTCCTTCATCTTTCGTGCGGGGCTTAGTATTCCCGTCTTTCTAGCTTCGTTTCACCCGTTCCCGCCTCGATTTCTGCAAGGGGGCCACAGTGTCATAGTAAAGGGAATCGGGACAAGAAACGAGAGGAAAGGGGGTAAAACCGCCTCAAATGGGGTCGAATATGCATGAAAATAGAGGGAAAAAGAGTGCAAAATGGTCCTATATCAAACCTCCCCACACTTGAACCTTACTCGTCCCCGAGTAAGTCCTCAACCAATTGTACAAAGCATTATTATGATAGATATGGAGAGTGGATGCACATTATAAGCATCACTCAACTAAACTACTACTTAAGCCGATCGAGTATTAGCGCACTCAACGCCCCTTCAACTCACAATTTGACACCCATGAGGGGAGAGTGCCCTATTGCAAGGCAAGTTGGGTCTTGCTACAAAACTTTTGACACATTCATCATGAAAGCACGTAATCAACAAATAGAATGCATCTAACAAAATGATCCACTTTCCTCATCTAAGTGGTCGGATTTTTCAAACTACAAAACATGGTTTCGGTCGGGAGTACCGTCTCAGAAGTGCCAATTGAGGTGCCAACCCCCTAATTGTGACAAAAGCAACCCTTGTGTGACCAATGCTCAAGAAACTAATTCAAGAGCGGGGAAAGGGAAGAAAGGACAAGTCCGCCGAGAATTACAAAACCGACACAAGATTCAACCAAAGGACCCATGACTAAGGAGACCAAGGCAACGACATCCTCACGGTTTTCACTCGTCACTCAATGAAAGAACAAGGTGATTTTTGTGACAAAAAGTAACCAAAATGACTCAACTAACTCGACTAGCGAAAACGTGCCCGCAATCTAATGTGTAAGACCGTCCTACGACCGATGAAATGCAAGCAAAGGTAGAATGCACACAAGATGAAGCAAGGGTTAAAACGGGGCGAAGGAGAAGGTCGAAACGGGATTGGTGCAAGCACCGTTTGGACATGTGGGGCTCAAATCAAGAATCGTCGACACATCACATCCCATCTCTTATTGCAACACATGAGACACGTCTATGCCCTAACATAGCAATGATGACCAAAACTATGCAAAAATTGCATAAACCCAACTCAAGTAGGAAAAATTTGATAAAACTCCTTTTATTTCAACAAATGGTAACGTCTACACCGTAACAACGACTCGGTTTCCCAAGCCATGCAAAAAACGTGTAAACCCGACTCATCTTTGGAAAAACATCATTTTGCCCCTTTTTATTTAACAACGGCTTTTTCTACCCCAATTATTGATGAGGAGGGGTGTTGCTTTGCCTTTTTCTTTTCTTTATAACATATATACCACATGACTTACTATTTTTTTTTTTTTTTTATTTTTTTTTTTGATTTTTCACGACATTTTCACTTTTCTATTTTGCTTTTTCATTACACTTTACAACCTCTTATTTTATACACAAAACCAATTGTAGACTAAATTTGACCCAATGGACTTGTACTTCGTCCATCACCAAATTCCGACTCCACCACCTAGACACTTCTACAAATCACGACCCATTCTTGATCAAGGAGGGGTGTTTGTGGGATGTAGCTCTTTTAGTGGGTATTCCAAAAAGGAATAGGCTAAGGCTCAGAGGGGTGAATCAAAAAAGGAAATCAATGCAAGGGACGAAACTAAGCTAATTTGGCTATGTGAGGTTCGTACAAACGGATTTTTGCTTCATAACATGTGCACAAAAATGTAATGCAATTTCACGGTCTAAGAACGATGCGACACACTTATGCGTAATGATGTGACACGCCTCGCGAGGAGACCTACTCTCAAACCTAGATGAGGGCGGGGTATGAATGTACCCATCCTAGGAGGCTCTACCCTTACCTTTGAGTAGCTAAGTCGAGCCAAAGGTCTAGTCTACGGCCCTAGGTCTCACAAGATCGGTCTAAACTCATTGGTCAAGCCCTCCTTCCTCGGCTAACTAAGAGGTCACGGGTGCGAGTCACGAGGAGGGGAAAGGCACAATTGGGCACATTAGTTCATCATGGGGGTACTTGGTTCCCTTCCCTTGACCATGTTCTTCCTTAAAAACTTATTTACAAACTCAATGCAAAAAGAAAGAAGTGCAACAAGTATTTACATGTGAAAATGCATGCGGAAATTTGAACAAACATGAAATGAAACTTGCAACAAATTGGCTAAACCTAGCAGCACATCAACACCAAAATTCCAAACGGTCTCCCAAGGAGACACCCAAAGCAACAAAATTCCCATTCTCCTTCAAAATATCCAAGATACCAAAAAGAAAGAATAGTAAAAGGAGCAAGAGGTAGGAAGGATTATACCAAGCGGTCTTCAAGTTCCTTTTTTGCCTCAAGTGGTCAATGTGCCAAGCCAAAGGTTAGACAAAACATATATATACAATGCAAATTTTTTTTTTTTTTTTTTTTGAATTTTTCAAAAAAATTTCAATTTTTAGGCATTTTATCTAAATTATAAATATTTACAATTATAAACAAATATTCACAAGAGTGGATATTTCCCTCACCACACTTGAGATGTACATTGTCCTCAATGGACAAAAGCATAGGGAGAGAAGAACAAAAAGAAATGAACATATTTTTTTTTGATTTTTTTTTTTGATTTTCAAAGGGAAAATAACATATTTTTGTGATTTTTGGTTTTGAAAAATTAAAAAGACATATTTTTGGGTTTTTGATATGAGAACTCCCTCCCCACACTTATTTATTTACATTACTTCCAAATGGAAATAAATGTGTGGAGGGAATTCAAATTAAAAGCATGTTTTTTTTTTTAGGCCCTCCCCACACTTATTTATGGACATGGGAGGGCAATTTAGTGAAAGAAAATAACATGTTTTTGGTGGTTTTTGTTATTTTTCAATTTTTAGTTGGTTGTTATATTGAAAATGCAATGCATGCTCTATTCTATATGCAAAATTTAAATGACAATGCAAGTTATTCTAAGTGAATGCAATTACTAAATGTGACAATATATTACAAAATTGAAATCTAATGCAATCCTATATGATGCAACTAAATGAATTATCAACTAAATGCATGCGAAAAATTTAAACATGAATGAGAAATTTGGATAAGAGGGAGAGATCGTACTTGTCATTTGGATTGAATAAGGGGAGCATACCAAAGGCTTTGGATTGAAAAGGGAAGAAGAAGGGGAGCCCTCATTACTAGGCTCTACTCAAAATCGTCATCACCATCACCGTCTCCATCATCGTCTCCATCATCATCATTACCATCACCATCACCTTGAATTGCCCCGAACTCGGACTCACGGATGAAATCGTCCGTGTTCAAGTGGACATCCGAGCTAAAATTCTCCATGGCCGAACTCATACCAACAAACATCTCCGAGTGCCCTCCGGCACCACTAGACCCGCCCTCTTGGAAGATTGAAGGGACACCCCCGAACCACCTCGCGTCATGTCCCTCCCCTTGGGTGGTAGGCGGGGTGGGAAAGACCGGGGCGCTAAAGTAGTCGGGCCGCAAGTTAATATCTCCGTAGCGGAAGGTCCCATCTTCCGGATGTCCGCCATCCGGGAATAAATAGTAAGAGGGGTGAAGTTTGGAGGGGTGTTTGTATTGGTTCCTCATATAGTCATCATAGACCGGGAATTGACCAATAGAATGGTCATAGTAAATCCGGTCAAGTCGTTGTTGAAGCCCAAGCCGCTCACCGGCGGCGTTTGCCATATTAAGTTTCATCTCCTCCATGAAGGAAATGAGGTCGGCGTGGAGAGGGGGCGATTGTTGTTGTTGGTGACTGGAGGACCCCTCTCCTTGTTGGAAGGGCCCGGGGACAAAAGGAGTAGAAGGTGTGGCATACCGCAAGGTAGACCTTGCGGGAATGATGGGTCGGCCACGAGTATACCGAAGATTTGGGTTAATTTGTTGGGGGATAGAGGGGTCTTCAAGATTTTCAATCTCAAGCAAATAATACTCCGAGTAAGGCACTACCTTCATCTTGTCGGGGTTGGGAAGAGGGATAGAATTTCGATCAACTCCATCCACCCGAATTTGCCAATAGTCTAGGCCATCATTCGGGTTGGTCTTCAACCAACCGAGGTTGTGGTGGATATAGCTTTTGATAAACATCGTATCACCAATCATATAACGCATGCCACTCAAGTTAACTCTCCGGTTAAGCCGCTTAATCAAGTGGGTGATGAGTCCACCCACGACAACGGCCGTAGAAGAGGCCGGAGAATTGCTAAGCCTTAGTAATGTGAGGGCCAAATGGTGGGCAATGTCAATTTTGAAGGTAGTTGGGTTGGAACGAAGGTAAGAGCCGAGAATTTCCAATTCCTCCGTTCGGAAATTATGATTTTCCTCTCGGCCAAAGATGGTCCAACCCATGTACCGATGCCGAACCCGAATAGCCGCATTATGGACGGTGTTGGCGGCTCTCTTGACCCCCGGAATATCATCTAAACCCGTAATGGCCTTCCATAAGGCACCATGGTCAAAGGTATCGGGTGCCTTGTGAGGGGGGCTTGTGTCAAGCCCAAAATGGGAAGCAAAGGTCGGAAGGGTCAAGGAGTAGTCCTTGTTCATCAATCGGAAGTGCAAAAAGACTACCTTTTGGGATTGACGATGTTTGTCAAGACGAAGGGAGCTCAAAAACTCCCATGTAAGACGGGCATAGGTCCGCTCATGAATTGCATACATCATTTTCATTCCCACCCCATCAAATAATTCAAGAGTAACTTGATCTAGCCCTAATTCCCGCATGGATTGTCGATCAATAAATCGGGTAGGGGCAATAGGGCGTTTCTTGAATAAGACAAACTTACCTTTCATGGTGATTGAAGTGAATTGGATATCCGGGAAGTCGGGATCGGAGCTCATGTCGGTCGCCGCCGCCGCTACCGCCTCACTTTGTTGAAGTGCCAAGTCCCCATTCTCACTCTTTTCTTTGGGGCCATTTTTCTGTGATTTGATGGAGGGCTAAGGGAGGGAAGGAGGTTTGTGTGGGTTTGATGGTGGTAGGGTGGTGGTAGGGGGTGGTGGGAGAGGTTGTTGATGGGAATGAAGGAGGGTGGTTAGGGTTAGAGTGAGAGAAGAGAGAGGAAAGATGTCGAAAAAATGAAAAGAATAGGGTGGTTTTCGTGTAAAATTAGGCGTCAGAATACTCCCACCGGTCGAGGAAGGCCTGGCCTGGTCACCCTACTGGGAAAACGTATTGATTTCAAAAATTTTAGAATTTTACAGAAAACTCCCAGCCGGTCAGGAGACCGGCCGCCGGTCGCCCGGCTGGGAGGACACCCTAGTTTCAATTTCTTCAATATATGCATTCAGTAGGTGGACATTGCCCGCCTTGGTGGGACTTCCTTCTTAAGCCAACTTGCTGTAAATCCCCTATAAGCGTATCCCCAGCCGGTGGGCCGGCTGCCGGCCTGCCGGCTGGGACTTCCCTTCAATCCAATCTGATACTTTTCTCCAAGTATACGCACTCCCAGCCGGTGGACCGGCTGCCGGCCTGCCGGCTGGGACTACTTTTTCTTGCGAATTCGTCAAAATTCCTTTAAATTTACAGGAACTTCCTAGTCGGTCAGAAGACCGGCTGCCGGTCACCCGGCTGGGAATACGCTCCATCACATTTACTCCAATATACCCCTATTCCATTTCCCATCATCTATTGGCCTCGACTTCCGTGTTTTCGACTTTCAAACCCGACTCGGGACGTCGGATAAAGGCCAATAGATGATCAAACGCTTGTTCATCATACAAAAAACCCCAAATCTTCAACAATCATGACCGACAACAATCAAATTGACAAGTAGTATCCATCCAAAATTCCTCAAATTCTACCTAAATGCATGATATATACAAAGTTGCATGGGTTGCCTCCCATGTAGCGCCCTTGTTTAATGTCGTAGGCTCGACCAAGTAAACAAGCCAACAATTTTTCATGATGAGGACGGAAAAGAATCTTAACTCACTAGAAAGGTTTCAAGGATTTTCATTTCCTTTTGGACGGGATTGCCAACATGATAATGCTTTAGTCTTTGACCATTCACTTTAAAAGTCCGGTCTCCTTGGCTTATTTCCACCGCCCCATGAGGGAAAGATCGGACCACGGTGAAGGGTCCGGTCCACTTCGACCTCAATTTTCCGGAAAAGAATTTCAAACGGGTATCGTATAGGAGAACCAATTCACCCTCCTTGAACTCCCTTCTCATTATACGCTTGTCATGAAATCTTTTCGTCCTTTCCTTGTACAACTTAGCATTCTCATAGGCTTCTAGCCTAAATTCTTCCAATTCATTCAAGTCAAGAAGTCTCTTCTCACCGGCCGTTTTCAAGTCATAGTTGAGATGCTTGATGGCCCAATACGCCTTGTGTTCAAGTTCAACCGGCAAATGACAAGCCTTGCCATACACCAATCGGAATGGTGAGGTACCGATCGGTGTTTTGAAGGCCGTCCGGTAAGCCCACAAAGCATCATCAATTTTCAAGGACCAATCTTTTCTTGATTTGTTCACGGTTATCTCAAGTATAGTCTTCAACTCACGGTTGAAAATCTCGGCTTGCCCATTAGCTTGAGGATGGTAGGCAAGACTCTTCCTTTGTTGCACACCATACTTTTTCAACAAAGCTTCCAATGCTCTTTCTCCGAAATGTGTACCACGGTCGCTAATGAGGACTCTCGGGACCCCAAACCTTGGAAAAATGATCTTTTGAAGTAGCTTGATCACTTCCTTAGCATCACAAGTCTTGGTCGGGATCGCCTCAACCCATTTGCTTACATAGTCGACCGCCACAAGTATGTACTCATTTCCGAATGATGATGGGAAAGGACCTTGATAGTCTATTCCCCACACATCAAAAAGCTCAACCTCAAGCATGAAATTCATCGGCATTTCATGTTTCCTTGTGATATTTCCACTCCTTTGACATTTGTCACATCCCTTAACATAAAAGGCAACGTCACGGAATAGAGAGGGCCAAAAGAAACCGCATTGAAGTACTTTAGCGGCCGTTTTCTTGGAACTAGCATGTCCACCACAAGGTAAGTCATGGCAATGGCTCATTATGGAGGTAGCCTCCTCTCTTGGAACACACCTTCTTATTATCCCATCGGCACAAGACTTATACAAATATGGGTCATCCCAATAATAGTGCTTCACATCATGAAAGAACTTCTTCTTTTTGTGATAGTCATAATCATGTGGTATTATCCCGGAGACCAAATAATTGACAATATCCGCATACCACGGTGCTTCACTCAAACTTAGGGACAACAAGTGGTCATCGGGCAAATAATCATTGATAGGGAGCCCATTGTCGACATTGAGGTTGATTAGCCGGGATAAATGATCGGCCACCACATTTTCAACTCCTTTCTTATCCCTAATCTCCATGTCAAACTCTTGGAGAAGTAATATCCACCTAATCAATCGAGGCTTGGACTCCTTCTTGATGAGCAAGTGTCTCAAAGCAACATGATCGGTGAACACTATAACCTTAGCTCCCACTAAATAGGTCCGGAACTTCTCCATTGCAAAGACCACGGCCAAGAGCTCCTTTTCCGTTGTTGAGTAGTTTGTTTGAGCATCATCAAGAGTTTTGCTCGCATAATGAATTGCATGCACCTTTCCATCCTTCCTTTGGCCTAAAACCGCGCCCAAGGCATGATCGCTCGCATCACACATTAACTCAAACGGCAAGCTCCAATCCGGAGGTTGTATAATAGGAGCACTTGTCAAAGCTTCCTTTAACCTATTGAAAGCATCACGACAACGGTTAGAGAACACAAAAGGAGTATCTTTGGCTAACAACTCGGTCAAGGGTCTCGCAATCTTAGAGAAGTCCTTGATGAAGCGGCGGTAAAAGCCCGCATGTCCAAGGAAACTTCTCACCCCCTTCACATTGGTGGGGGGTGGGAGACTAGCAATGACTTCAATTTTAGCCTTATCAACTTCTATCCCACGATTGGACACTATGTGTCCCAACACAACACCTTCTTGTACCATGAAATGACACTTCTCCCAATTAAGCACAAGGTTAGACTCTTGACACTTGTTCAAAACTTTCTCCAAATTCATTAAACAGCTTTCAAAACTTTTCCCAACAACCGAGAAATCATCCATGAAAACTTCCATTTCTTGTTCAATGAAATCGGAGAAAATTGACATCATAGCTCTTTGAAAAGTAGACGGAGCATTACATAGTCCGAATGGCATCCTCCTATATGCATAGGTGCCAAAGGGACAAGTAAAGGTGGTCTTTTCTTGGTCGCTTGGATGGATGGGGATTTGGAAAAATCCCGAATAGCCATCCAAGAAGCAAAAATAGTTGTGTTGAGCTAATCTTTCTAGCATTTGATCCATGAACGGTAAAGGAAAGTGATCCTTCCGGGTGGATTTGTTCAACTTCCTATAGTCCACGCACATTCTCCACCCGGTTACCGTCCTCGTAGGAATCAATTCATTCTTGTCATTTCGCACTACCGTCATGCCTCCTTTTTTGGGAACTACATGAACCGAGCTTACCCACCTACTATCCGAAATAGGATAGATAATGCCCGCGTCAAGTAGCTTAAGGACTTCTTTCCTTACAACCTCTTTCATGATGGGATTAAGCCTTCTTTGTGGCTCAATTGAGGATGCATCCCCATTTTCAAGAAGAATTTTATGAGTACACAAAGAGGGACTAATCCCCTTGAGGTCACCAATAGTGTACCCAAGGACACCCTTGAACCTTTTGAGCAAAGAAATGAGTTTTGAGGTTTGGGTGTCATCAAGTGCACTATTGATGATGACGGGAAAAGTGGAATTATCTCCTAGAAATTCATACTTCAAAGAAGAGGGAAGAGGTTTAAGTTCAACCGTAGGAGGAGGCGTGGAACTCTCCTCCTTCTTACCGACTTCCAACACTTCAAATTTGGGAGCTTGTTCATGAATAGGAGCCAAATCCAACATCCACACATATGCAAGAGTCTCAATATCTCTGTCATCGACCTCATACCCACTAACAAGACAAGTCTCCAAAGGATCCATGGAGGAAGCTTTCGGGTCATGCTCCTCCATGGGATTCTCAAGAATGTCAACAATGCAACAAGTGTCACCTAGAGAAGGAGCTTCTATGGACTTGTGGAGTTCAAATTCCACCCTATCCTCACCCACTTGCAAAGATAGTTTCCCACTCTTTACGTCGATCATAGCTCCCCCGGTGGCAAGACAAGGTCGCCCCAAAATAATTGGCATATTGTAATCCTCGGGCATATCCATAACAAATAAATCACAAGGTATGACAAGCTTCCCAACAACCAAGGGTACATCTTCAATCACACCTATGGGAAATTTAACCGACCGATCGGCAAGTTGAAGTGAAACTCTAGTAGGCTTCAAATCTCCCAAATCAAGCATCTTGAATATTGAAAGTGGCATGAGGCTCACACTAGCCCCCAAATCACACAAAGCTCTTTTAATAGCCACCCCTTGGATAGAACAAGGGATAGAGAAACTCCCCGGATCTTCTAGCTTGTTAGGAAGCTTGTTGGTGTGAGTGAGTATAGCACTACATTCCTTAGAGAGGTTGATGGTTTGCACCTCTCCATTCTTCTTCTTCAAAGTGACAAGTTCCTTAAGAAATTTGCCATAAGATGGAATTTCGGTAATCATGTCAAGGAAAGGAATCGTGACATTCATTCCCTTCAAGATCTCCACGAACTTCTCATATTTCTTTTCAATTCTAGGTCTTGCAAGCCTTTGTGGAAAGGGCACCGGTGCTACATACTCCCTTGGTGATGGAGTACATTCTTTGGCCTTAGTTGCGATAGGCTCATCTTGCTTTGGAGGGTCAACCATCTCCACCTCCTTAGACTTCTCCACCATAATCTCATCTTCTTGCACAATTTCAACCGGGTGCTCTTTCAATACTTCACTTGACACCCTCTTCCTCTTCCACTTAGGAGATTTCTCAACCTCCTCCAATTGCTTACCACTCCTCAAAAACACCGCATTCATCTCCCTTGGGTTAACCGTATTACCCGGAAACTTCCCCGGATTTTGAGCCAATTGACTCAATTGTTGAGAAATTTGGGCCACATGAGTTTCCGTAGCCTTTTGTGATGCCCGTATTTCATCATTCACCCGGTTTTGTGAGGCAATGTGGTTATCAAGCTTTGAGTCGGATTTTTGATTTGCAATAACCAATTGTTCAAAAGCTTGTTCCCAAGATGGTTTTTGAGGGGTTTGGAAGTTTTGGTTTTGTGGTTGGAAATTTTGGGTTTGTTGTTGATTGAAATTTTGACCCTTAAAACCCCCAAATGGTTGTTGGTTTTGGGTGATGAATTGTTTCCCTTGGAAACCGGGTGGAATTTGTCTTTGGAATTGAGAGTTTTGATTGAACCTTGGTTGTTGTTGAGGTTGGGAAGTGGTGGGATTTTGAATGTTTTGTGAAGCATAAGACAAGAAAGGGTGAGTTCTTTTTCCATTGACAAATTGGTTGTTGTTATTATTGTTGAACCCTTGTCTTGCACTTGTGGACTCCCAGATCCCATTTACTTGCTCATAGCATTCCTCACCTAGGGGTGCAATCAAGGGACACCCAATGGGAGTATGCCCTTGTTCACCACACAACTCACAAGACAAGACTTGCCTCATATCGGAGCCTTTAGGTTTTGAATTTAGCAAAGCAACTTGTTGGGTGAGTTCATCTAGCATACCCTTAACCTCCACATTCAAAACCGAATTAGAATCCTTGCTCTTGCCCTTCCTCATTTGCCTATCACTTACCCATTCCATAGTTCTTGAGGCCATCTCCTCAATTAGTTCCTTTGCCGCTTTATGCCCCAAGATGTCTAAGGCACCTTTCCCCGATCCCGCATCCAATGAAAGCCTAAGGTCTTGAGTCAACCCTTTGTAGAAATTTTTCACTAGCTCGGCCTCGGAGATGCCATGGTGTGGGCATAACCGTTGGAGCTTCTTGTACCGTTCCCATGCCTCATATAAGGTCTCATCCTCTTCTTGAGTAAAGCTTTGTAATTCACTCTTGACTTTGGCCGTTCTTGAGGGTGGGAAATATTTGTTCAAAAATGCCGAAGCCAACTCATCCCATGTCTTGAAGGAATCCGGGTCACAATTCTTCAACCAATCCTTGGCCGAACCCCTAAGAGAACGGGGAACAACCTACGGCGAACCGCGTCATCGGAAACCCCATTTGATTTGTACATATCACAATTTTCAAGGAAATCATTTAGATGATCATTTGGGTTCTCCAAGGGACCTCCTCCAAATTGGTTGTCTTGAACAAGGTTGAGCAAGGCATTTTTAATCTCAAAGTTATTAGCTTGAATTCGTGGCCTTTGGATGCTTGGATTGACTATGTGCTTAGGAGCCATAGTGTCTCTTATCGGAACCGGATCAACCATGGTGTTAGGCTCTTCTTCTAAAACCCCAAAAGGATTTTCAAAAACTTCGGTAGCTTCTTGGTGATTAACTTCTTCAATCGGTGGAATATCAAGTAAACCCCTTCTTCTTAGAGAATTAAGTCTTCTTGCCGTGGCTTCAATTTCGCGGTCAAGTTGATATATCGGTTGACCTCGTCTTCGTCGCCTACTCATGCAAAAGACCTAAGCACTTGAAAGAAAGGATTAGTAACAAAGGACTTAGTCTAAACTAGAACAAAAACGATTAATATCAAGCCGTACTCCCCGGCAACGGTGCCAAAAACTTGATGGTCTCAAGTTAAACCTCGCAAGTGCACGATTTTATCGTTGTACACTTAAAAGGGTCGATCCCACAAGGAGTAGGTGGAGTACTAATCGTTCTAATTCACCGGTTTAGCTAAGTCGATAAATAACAAAGAGGGTAGTAACAATCTAGCGCTAAACTATCAAATTTAAAGACAAACAACAAGATAAGGTAAAAACAAGCTAAAGATAAAGGAAAGATCAAATAAAGAGAAGGACTAGAACTCGGTCCGACCATAAACATGAGAAATTCCACATACTAATCGTCTCGGCTAATCAAAAGGGGTAGAAAGGTAAGGGGGAGATGGCTCAGTCCGCCTAGAACCTCCCTTCCGGTCTCGCACTAGGACACTAGCTACTCCGACTAACCCCCTCCGGGTTCGAAAGTCGGTATCCCTAACTCAAAACCCGACAACCCCAAGAACATGCATTTTCCCAAGGAGGTCGAGTGAATGGTCAAGGTCATTAAGCCCTCATCATATTCCGGGTCATCCCACTCCCCCTTCCGGAGGTCGATTTCAAACGCTAGCCTAGAGGCACCCTCCCTCGGTTCTCCCTTCCGGTCTCAACCTTAGTTGGTGACAAGGGTCGGTCCCCAAATATTCGACTAACAACCTAACCAACTTCCGTTGGTGGACGAGGGTCAAAAGCCGACACTACCCGGAAACCAAACCTTAAGCATGAAAATTCCCCTAGACCACCCTAACCAATTTTCCCCACAAATTAGCCTTGGTGACAATTAGTTAGTGAAATTACCCATATCGGGTCAAACCGAGTCCTAAAAGGAGACTACTCACTAACCATGGTCCTAATTGCAAAATAAACAATAAAGATGGAAACTTTGGTCACAAACATGGTGAGGAGATGAATCTTACTACTAAGCATGCAACAAATCAACAATAATTAAGAGAAGAAGAGATTATTTCTAATAACAAGATTAACTAATCTAAAAGGCACAATCTTTAACCAAATCAACTCAAAGATTAAGTCTTTGAGGACAACTATTCAAGGATGAACAAATGAAAGAGAATCAAAGCAAAGAGGGACAATGAAAAGGTGAACAATGATGAAATCAACAACAACAAACAAACAACAACAACAATTTTAACATAAACAATCAAATAAACTTGAAGGAAGAACAAAATGTAAACAAATGAAAATAAGGAGAGAAATAATACCAATCAAGAAGCAAGAAAGGAATTATGATAGAATAAATAAGTATAAACTTTCAATCTTCTTCTTACAACCCAAATTCAATCACAAATTAATTGAATTACTAGTCTCATTAAGGAATGATTAGCAAAAGGATTAGCAAAGTTTTAAACTTGAAAAGGAAATATTCTCGGATCTAGGGTTCGTGTACAAAAGGGGTTTAAGAGGGGGTATTTATAGGTTCCACAAGGATTAGGACAGAAATTGAAATGGGCTTTGAAACACGCATATGCACTCCCTACGGTCAACCGGCCGCCGGTGCTAGTGCTGGCTTACCGGGAGATCTCTGGAAGTTTGAACACGTTTTGAAGTCATCAGTGTGTGCACGGCCGGTCGACCGGCTCCGGTCCCCGACCGCCGGGACATCTTTGACCTTGAATCTTGACTTTTTCTTTGGGGAACTCCCGGCTGGCACGCACGGTCATTTAATGGTGGGAGATCCTCGTAACTTTCTTCCAACTTCTTTGTTTCCTAGCTCATTGTGTCTTCCCCAAAGGCGTAGCCGCCGGCCACCGGTGGGATGCTCTTTCTTGTTTCTTCCTTATTCTCATGTATATCGTGCTCCCACCACCGGGTTTGGCCGCCGCCTACCTACACTGAGAGTACTTCTCAGCATCATTCCTTCATCTTTCGTGCGGGGCTTAGTATTCCCGTCTTTCTAGCTTCGTTTCACCCGTTCTCGCCTCGATTTCTGCAAGGGGGCCACAGTGTCATAGTAAAGGGAATCGGGACAAGAAACGAGAGGAAAGGGGGTACAAAACCGCCTCAAATGGGGTCGAATATGCATGAAAATAGAGGGAAAAAGAGTGCAAAATGGTCCTATATCAGCGCATAATAGTAATTCTATAGCGACCATATTCAAAACAATATAGTTTGTCGGTTAGTTCAATATTTGTTATGGTTTGTAATTGTACATTGTATACGGTAATGATACCGCGAATTAACCATAGGGCAATATGTCAGCCTGACACTCTATGGTTAATACTAAATATCCTTATATTCAAGCAATGCTATAGAATAATCTGGATTATGGCTAGAGATAGTGTTCCGGGTAATCATCTTAATATTCTATTTAAAAATGTTAGAGGGGTTAAAGGGTAGAAGTTGCAAATGATATATTGATATTGATATAATGAGAGAGGAAAAGAGCTAGTGCCTAGTGGGGAGGTTTTTCTAATTGACCGTCACAGTGTCACTTACCGAGTTACGTATTTAGAAGATGATAGAAAGAATGGGTGTGTATGCGTAGACATGTATTTTATACAGTAAATTTACAACAGCTTGACAGATCACCAAAATTTGGTATATTTTATAAGTATTAATGATTAATGATAATGATAATGATTAATGATAATGAACTCTACTATCCATATACGGAGTATTCCATTAAACAATCTCAATTATAATTTTCTCTTCGTCTATAAAACCATAGAAAAGAACGGCGTAGCCATCTAAGATTTTATAGGAGCATATATTATGAATCATGAATCCTCCACGATCCCAATAATGTCACCATTCTTGTCACGAGAGAAACTATAGTTAATATCATAAGGCCCTAACGAAAGTGATTTAAGTATTACGGGTAAGGAACTAATTTGTCGGGTTAAACCGGGTTTCGGGTTTGGATCGCTATTTCCCTTGCCCAGTGTCTTATTTGGGAGCTTGTCACTATTGTTTGTTGCCTCCTTTTCTTCATCAGTGAGCCCGATTACAACATGACCCGAACCCTCTTTAATTTCTGCAGATGTAATTTTGTCCATTGATTTTATGGGCTCGGCTTTGTTTTTGTATATAGTGTATAGGATCAATTGGGTTGATCCTAGCACAAACCCAATTCCATTCGGTACCTGCATAACAATTAAATTACCGAATTAATTTTCACAGGAACTTTACTTTTACACATATTTTATCTAGTTTTGCATCCATACCCTTCTAAGTTCTAACCTCAAAATAATCAAACAAATCTCCAAACAAAATGAAACTAACGAAAATTTCTTAGATACATGATACATCGGATACAATCTTTATGACTTCAAGCAACGCGTTAGTGAATATCTTAATAAAGTGAGTGATCGTTTTTACTTTGTTAAGGAACTTTTTCGTTATCAACAAAAGAGTGTTTTTAATTTCAATTTTCTTATATATATAGGTGAAATGACGTGGTATACTAATTAATAGAGGAATTCCTCTGAAACTTTTTGAAAGTTATTATCAACTCAAATTTCTGAAAAATTTTCAAAAATTGGTAAAGGTAAATACTAGTATTTGGGAGGGGGTTACAATAATAATAATATAATCAGATTCGGTAAGCTAACAAACACAGATACTCATGTAACACACTTGTATAAAACTAACACAAAGTATTACTATGAAAAAAGTAAGTTGCTAAAATGTTATTGACGTTACCTAGATAAATAACAATGTGATTTTGTAAGATTTTAGTAAACACTTATTAATATTAAATCTTTTTTTCTCATCTAGTATTGGAAGAAATGAAATCAAACTATTCTTTATCAAAATCAACCTAATAATTAAAAACTTGTCATTTTCAATTATGCAACATTTGAGAAAATGCAATATTAAAATTTTAAAAATAACTTACCCCCATAAAGTAGTCCTTAACCAAAACAGAGTAAACAGACCATACTCCAGCATTGAGAAAAAGGAACAATGACAGAAAGAATGGCATGTACTCCACACTCTTCTTCTTGATCACAGTTCTCTGATACAAAAATAAACTCGCTTGTGAATTATCGGGGCTCTGATACCGTGTTAAGAAGATCATCTCCACCAGAATATTTAAATATTTTAATATCCTAATATAAATTAATCAAATAACAAACTAATAAAATTGTAAGGGATCTTACCATTGCAGTTAAAGGAGAAGCATACATGAATATGGTTAATGCTGCACAAACGGATCCCACCACCGTTATCCGAAGGCTTCCATGTATTGCTAGCAGATTTACGGCTATTACTACTCCCACAAAGCCGATGTTTAATACTCCCAACGCGATTAATGTTTTAATCTGAGTTTAAATTATAAGCGCACATTAGTCTAGAATTAATAACATTATTATCATTATCAATGTCAATATGTCATGCTAGACCAGACAATTAATTAAGAAGCATATATAAAAAAGGGAATTGAACCTTCTTTTCCTTGGTAGCAAAGATGATGAAGAGAGTGATATAAATTAGCTGTAGAACAGTGCCGGCGCCATTAACAGTCATTATAAGCAAACCTCCAGGCTTGAGATAACCGTAGAATGTCCATAAACTTGTGCTTAGTAGTGTGCTTATGTATGGCAATGACTTGTAGTTTTCTGTCGATTTCTTCACTATTATTTTCTGAAATGTCCGTCTACATATTCACAACACAACTCGCTCTATTAGTTGCTAAAACTGGTTACTAAAATATCCTGTTTTACGATAAATTTGTTTAAAACTGCCGGCCTTACATAAGTAGAAAAACGTAAATAATCTCTAGTCGATATATATTATTGAGCAATGACTTCATGAAAAGGCTGAAAAACTGTAGGCATCAACACAGAGAAGTTTGTGTAATGACTTACATTGGAGAAGCAAAGACTAAGAGTGAAATAATATTTCCTGCAAAACAGAATTAACAAACGATTCCTAATTAGGATACACGTTAATTAGAGGCGGCAAACAATGACACGACACGAAAACATGACACGAACCCGGCAGAAAGTTAATGGGTTTGGGTTGAGCCTTAATGACCCATTTATGTAAGTGGGTCGACACGAACACGACACGAGATTTAAGTGGGTCGGGTTTGGGTTGAGCTCTCTAAACACGAACCCGACATGAATGACCTATTTACTAAATTAATCATAATATTTCTTGATTTTCTATCGCATGAATATACTTACACTTTTCAAATATAGACAAAATACGAAAACACGACACGAACCCGACACGAAATTAACGGGTTAGGGTTAAAGCTTGATGACCCATTTATGTAAGTGGGTCGACACGAACACGACACGAAATTTAATTGGGTTGGGTTTTGGTTGAAGGGTTCGTGACCCGTTTACATGTGACACGAACTCGACACGACCCGATCTGTTTGCCAGGTCTAACGTTAATAATACCTTATCTATCTAGTTTCCACCTAGTTTCCACCTATAATTAACTTTGTAAAAGTAGTTAATTATAGGTGGAAACTAGATACATAAGCTATTATTAACGTGTGTCTTAAGGGCACGCGTTAGAAAAACCGATATATATATATATATATATATATATATTATGTATATGAATATGCGCAAATATATGTAGTACCAAATGGGAATGAAATTGGAATAAAAGAAGTTAATTACGTAGTGAAGAAATTAACCTAAAATGCCAACAATGAAGCTTAAACTAGCGGCAGCCATGGATTGATAAGGCAACAGCTCAAAAGCACACAAACTCACAAATAAATACAACACTGAATCAACAATATGAAGTCATGGACCATTACTCTTTTTATAGGGTACACATAAAGTATCTCTACCGCTGAATTAATGACACCTATGGCTGTTTTAAAAAATATATATTTATTTATTTTAAATCCCACAACTTGTTGTTCACACTTCACGATTAGGCAAATTCTCATTTAAGAAAGGTATATCCATGTTGAGAGTCTAGGAGGATCATATTTGACCCATTTTATTATACAAGTCTCCCTTCACAAATAAGAATTTGGGTTTATTACAAGACAGATAGCTCCGTCTTAAAGAAGACTAAGGCTCTGTTCTTTTGGACTTAATTTCAGTTCTAATCAGTTCAGTTCAGTTCAGTTCAGTTCAGTTCAGCTCAATTCAGTTCAGTTCAGTTCAGTTCAGTTCAGTTCAACATTACTATTATTATTCTTATTGATATTCTTATTATTACTTTTATATTAATTTATTTACTATTGTTATTATTGTTATTATATTATTTTTATATTTATTATATTACTATTATATGTATTAATAATTAATTCGTATTGTTTATATTATTATATTTATATTTAATAGATTTATTATTATTATTATTATTATTATTATTATTATATTTATTATTTTATTAATATATTTATTATTATTAATATTATTTATAACATATTTATTATTATTATTATTATTATTATTATATTTAATATTATTATATTAATAAATTATTATTTAATATTTATTATTTTATTAATATACTCATTATTAATATTATTAATCACATATTTATTATTATTATTATTATTATTACTATTATTATTATTATATTTAATATTATTATGTTAATAAGTTATTATATTAGACCTATTATTATTATTATTATATTATTTATTTTTTAGTTATTAGTATTAATATATTATATTATTATTAATAATGTTATCATTTATATTACTAATATATTATTATTATTATTACTTTATTTATTATTATATTAATATTTTATTTTTTATATATCTTACTAGATTATTATTATTAGATTATATTAATATATTATTATTAATGAACAATATTATAATAATATTTATTATTATTATTGGTATTATTTTTATTATAATTGATGGAGCATATTCTGCACCGCTGACCAAGTCAACATATTGAGCAAGGTCAAAGATATCCACAAAGAAGCCAACGACTCGAGGGACGACCTAGCCGATCGCCCCCATCAGCTGCCAACCTGGTCCGGCATGACAACCTGCCAAAGTGAACACATACCGCGTACTCATATCCAAGACCCCTCGGCGGTGAGTCACGGGGCCGCCGCCGACCATAGGCCCCCGCCGAGGGGTAGATCGGTCTTTCCACCGTTAGCCACTTGGCCACTACGTGACAAAAGGTGAAGTCTATAAATACTCCTCAACCTTCATTGAGGAAAGGATCCAATCCAGAAATACACAACTTAACCTAAATACACTATTCATCTGGTATAATCTTCCTTATCTCTCTACAATATATTCCTAGCCAATTAGCATACAACTTATACATCTAAGTTTTCGACTTGGGCGTCGGAAGGGTACGCTTGGCTCAAAGCCAAGCCTCGCCTCGTTCATTGTTGCAGGAGAGGCCGAGAGGAACGATTAAGACCAAGGGAGAATCCAACTCAAGACATCATTCAACAAGCCACGGGTGGTAACTATACTTGCTCTGGAATTACACCCGGAACAATAATATTTATTATTATTATTATTAATATTAATATAATCTTTTTATTATTATTATTTGATTGATTCGATTGATTGAATCGATTCGATTGATTGATTAGATTTAGTTGATTGATTGATTCGGCTCCATTAAGTTGATTGATTGATTCACTTATTGATTGATTGATTGATTGAGACAATTTCAGTCCAAAAGAACAGGGCCTAACTACTATAATAAAGTTGCATATGTACTTGAAGCTCTTGTCGAAAAATTCTTGAGTACACCGGGTGTACCACGTCATCGTACACCCGAGCCAATAAGATTATTAGAATTACCCACATTTTCCATAAATAATAAAGCAAAATCTAAATAGAATATGGTTAAAGGTTTATCATTGATTAGGGTGTACAATAATCTTGTACACTCGGTGTACCCAAGAATTTTTCAGCTCTTGTATTAGGTAGTAGGAAATTATTTTAGTTTAATCAATTATATTGCTTGTAATTAAAATAGAAAGTTTGAAAAAAATAATTATGGCAAAGCTTAGATAGTGAGAGTTCCATTAGTATTGTTCTACAAACCTACAATCA
Organism: Silene latifolia; assembly: GCF_048544455.1. Classification (NCBI taxonomy): domain Eukaryota; kingdom Viridiplantae; phylum Streptophyta; class Magnoliopsida; order Caryophyllales; family Caryophyllaceae; genus Silene; species Silene latifolia. The sequence continues at coordinate 7,635,981 of NC_133531.1, forward strand.
ATTATATTGCTCGTAATTAAGAATTTTTTGGATTATGAGGATTAATTAACAAAGTAATTAATTAGAGACTTAGCGCTCATTTAAAACTATTTTGGCCCAACGGGACGTTATTTTTTTTTCCAGTTTTTCTACAAAGCCGCTAAACTTCTTAGCGGCTTACCCTAAAGTTTCAGTAGCTACTGGATTTGAGAGGTGTGAAATTTTAAGTGCAATTAGGGTAAGCCGCTAAGAAGTTTAGCGGCTTTGTAGAAAAACTGGAAAAAATAAATAAAATGATGACGTGGGACATTGGTCCAAAATAGTTTAAAATGGACACTAATTCTCTAATTACTTTGCTAATTAACCCTCATAATTCAAAAAATTCCTTAATTAAAACTAAGTTTGAAACAAATAATTATGGCAAAGCTTAGATAGTGACTAGTGAGAGTTCTATTATTATGGTCCTGCATTACACAACTCTGTTTAAAAACAAAAACAAAATAAAATAGCAAGAAAACGAATGTTGTAGCCAGTAGGCACATGCATGATATTCTCACAATTTTACTCTCCCGTTCCGGTCAATTATTTATCTTTGATTTTGACACAAAACTAAAAAGAGGGAAAATCCTCATATCTGAATTGTGATGCTTGTTAGTGGATGATAAGTAGATTAAATAAATGTATTGATCAAATTAACCATAAAAAACCTTCCTAATATAAAAAGTTAAACATATGAATGTAAAATAAAATAGTTAAACGATTGATCGAGACCGAGGGAGTACTCAATTAAGCATTTAAGCCTATTAATCTACTTTACCCTCAAGAAAAGTACGTAAACAATGAGAGACTAATGCCCTATTTTTTTGGAGTTAAAGTCACTCTATTTAAGTTGAGTTCAGATCCTACAAATTCCGTTCAGAAACTTTCAACAAAATTAAGTTTAGATCCTATAAATTGAGTTCAAATCTTATAAGTTTAGTTCAACAAAATTTAGTTTAGTTTAGAAAAGTTCAGATCCTATAAGTTCAGTTCAAAAAATTTCAAAAACGTTAGGTGAACTTATATTTATTATGTTAGACATGTTAAAACCGTCGAAAACAAGCTACGATTCGTAAAACGATTCGTAAATCGAGTCGAAAACAAGCTTTGAAATCGCGTATAAAATGGTCGCAAAACTCGCTTTAAAACCAACTTTTCAAATCAATTTAAAAGCTACGATACGTATGTTGAACTAAATAGAGCTGAACTGAACTGAACTAAATGTAGATGCTTTTGATATTTCGAATTAGTAAATTATTAACCAATCAGACATACTAAATATCTTTAATATAATAGGTTAAAAATTTATCAATCAACAACCTCCCAAATCCGAGAGATCAAAGTGCGGCACTGCAGGAACCCCACGAAAGTAAAGGGACTAATAACGCCAATAAGCTAAATGGGAAAACTGGCCAAGTGAAGGTGATGATTAGTGTACGGCAATTGAAGAGGTCGGCAAACCATAATAGATCATGTGACCTGTTGAAATTTTTGTCAATGGTAAGTCGATCATACAAATATTATTACGAGTGCATTATTTGCTTTTTTTTCTTTTCTTTTTTTATACAAATAATGTGAAATAAAATTAAAATAATCTGAATATGTGTAATTAGCGTTTATCATTAACTAGTGTTAAAAACATGTAATTAATCCGTTTCAAATCTATATATATATATAAAAGAGAGTTTTTTCGAGCGATTTGAGAGCGTCCACATCATCAAAAATAAATTTAGGAAAGTATAATTTTTGATGTAAAAATAAAGTGGAGAATCTTTTAATTATTATAATATGTATATTTCCTAAATAATATTCAAGTGATGTTTCCAATTTTTATATCAAACTGTTACATTTCATTTGTCAAAAAAATATCGTTAAAAAAATTATGAAAATAATATAATTAGCTTTGTGGTAAAAAATGCTATCATTAGAGTATAAATTTCATATTATTTGGACATATTAAAGATGGTGTAGTTCTTAATATGTAAAATTGTGTATTTTTTAGTATGTTTTGTCCCACATTGGAAAATAAGTAGGTGTGGTGAATATACTACATATAAATAGTAGAATTGTCCCACATCGAAAGATTAGTATAAGGTGAGTTATTCTATAATTATAAATAGGAGGCATACTTGGAACTTAGACATCAACCCAAAATCTTTTGAGTCTCTTAAGTATTGTCTTGGAGAACTCTTAAAAGTTTATATCATTATATTTTCTACCTATAGTTTTTTTATATGTCCCACATTGAAAAATAATGTAGGTGTGGTAAATATACTACGTTTAAATAATATAATTAGAATTAGAATTGTGTTAAAAAAAATTCTATCATTAGAGTATAGGTTCATATCATTTGCACATATTTTAATTATAATAAAAATAAATAAAAAACAAACGTATGAATATTAATAGATAATATAGTATTTGCTTATTATTAAATCGGGTTGGATGTCGAATTAGGTTCAAAAAATATGGTGTACTTTTAAATATGTTATTCGTCTCACATTGAAAAATAATGTAGATGTGATAAATATACACTATGTATAAATAGTTGAATTGTCCCACATCATAAGATTATCATAAGGTGGGGTGATCCCATGATTATAAATAGGATTTATCCTTGGAACTTAGGTATCACCCCAAATATATTGAATCTCTCAAAGTATACTTATTATATAAGAGACTTTAAACATAATCTTGAATTAAATGTTAAATTTTTAAAGTTGTAACATTTTTTTAGGTGTGAGAAAGATCGATAAAATGGTCAATATTATAACAAAAAATTTTCATGGTACCCTCGAATTTTGTTAGATTACACATAATACCCCTAATTTTATGTTTGTACATATAATACCCTTGTGTTCACTTTTTTCATAACGTTGTTACTCCTATAAGTAATTGAGCATGCCATGCTATTTGTGTTTTGTTATTTATGTATTAAATGTTAGTTTATTAAATAAAATATAGATTAAAGAATTAGATGATGAAGTGTTTGTATAATAGATAACAAAAGAAAAAGGCGTCAAAAGTCATAGGAGTAATGACGTTATGACGGAAGTTGTCAAATGGTATTCTGAGAAAGAAAAAGGTGAACACAGGGGTACTATTTGTAGAAACTTAAAATTAGGAGTACCATGTGTAATCTACCAAAGTCAAGGTTACCATGAGAAATTTCTAATATTATAATGATATAGTTAATTAAATTTTCATTTATAAGAGAGTGATATCGGTACCCATAAAACAATAAAGGGGGTATTGTTTTTTAATTGTTATTTTATTGCCACGCCATCAAACTTAGCGTCCATTTAACAGCCTTTACATTAGGGGGTATCATGGGCAAAAAAATGGAACCTCAAGGATACCATAGGCAGTTTCTTAAAAGTAGGGGTAACATGGAAACTCTGACAAAATTAAGGGGTACCATGGGAAATTTCCGTATCTCAACTATGATAAAAAAAATTGAAGAAAAACAACGACAAATATTAATGGAGAGTACTTGATCATATTATTAAATTTAAATATAACTATTAGATATAATGAGTAGCAATTGTCCGTATTCGGTATTCGGGATCTGATTGAATGTCGAACTAAGTGCAAAAAAGATGGTGTAATTCTGTATATGTTATTTGTCCCACATTGAAAAACAAAGCAGGTTTGATGATATACTACGTATAAATAGTAGAATTGTCCCACATCAGAAAAATAACCCAAATTTGGTGAATATATATTACTTATAAATAGTAGAATTGTCCCACATCGAAAGATTAGTATAAGATGAGTTGATTATATGATTATAAATAAGAGTTAACCCACGTATATATTAATCTTGGATTTTTTTTAAAGAGATATTTTAATAATATGTAAACAAATCATTAGACATAGAATGTAAACATTAAACCCTTATAACATTTCATTTTTGCATTATAAATAAGTTAATTACCCCGTTGCAACGCACGGGCATTCAAACTAGTTTACAATATTTTTAAGAAGTGACTTATTTGGTAATTTATTGGCTCTTGTTCACGGTAATTTAAAGTTTTTGAAGATAAAAGAGATGCAACTGACAACCGTATCTCTATGACTTTATATATACTCTAGTAAAAAAAAGAAAATAAAATGGTGACGACTATGAATTTCTACGGCTAATTTTTGTTTCAGATTAAACTTTTTTTGTCTGAAATCAGACGGATAAATATGTGACGAACTTACGATAAAATGTAAATATTTCTTGAAAAAATGCTGACCATTAGTTATTTTTGTTAGTTACAACATTTTGTTATTAAATAGCCATTTTTTATCATAAAGTGGAGATATTTCTCATCTTATGTTGAAACGGTCTTACTCAATTTCTAATTATGAAAATTCATCCACCATTGTTACTTTGGTTGAAAGTCCACATGAATGGCAATAGGTCTCACTTAAGACGGGTTATGTATCACACACATGGGTAAATAAGACAAAAAGTAGAATGTATAGTGAATCACAAATGACTTGTCTTACCCGTCACAAGCTTGTGACGGATATCGGCCGTCAGAAATGAGAATTTGTACTGGAGTGGTTATCAATGTCCTCATGATAATTACGTAATATTTTTTTGGTACATAAAAATTTAAGTTTAAGGATAGATTTTACCCCATTCAAGAAATCTATTCTGTTTGTCAACCTCATCTTTAGTTTAATTTCCTGTTCAAATAATGTAATAATAAAGTCCGACTCAGAGAGTCAGGTAGGTACTGTGTAAAACACTATCTTTATTGCTGCCACACAAAAAAAATCCAAGTTAGGCCATGGGCTTCTTAGAGAATTTAAAGTGGTGTTTTGTTAAGAGATATGCGGGAAAGAGGTGATTGATTACGGCGACACAAGGTGCCTTATATAGTTTACAACCGAATCGTAATCTCACAATAATAGGCTATAATATCGCAATATTATGCTAACAAGAAGATATGCTAAGATACGATTCTAACAATAGTATACTGCATATAATTTCCTAATACCCCCTCAAGCTGGAGCATGAAGGTCAAGAGTGTCCAACTTGCAGAAAATAGCAAGGAATTGTGGTGCACCCAAAGCTTTGGTGAAAATGTCTGCAAGCTGCTCTGTAGTGGGAACATGAGCCGCGTTAATCAAACCTTCAGTAATAGCATCACGAACGAAATGGCAATCAATTTCGATATGTTTCGTTCGTTCATGAAAAATGGGATTACGAGCAAGGTGAAGAGCGGACAGAACACTTGCATTAGCAGAGACAAATTGACGTATAAGCTGGTAAGAAGACCATGAAGCCATTTCAATTCACATACTATATTCGCCATGGACCTGTATTCGGCCTCCGTAGATGACAGGGAAACGTTGGTCTGTTTTTTTGTCTTCCACGAGATAAGGGAGCCACCGAGAAAAATATGCTACCCCGTCACTGACCTACGCGTGGAAGCCCCAATCCGAGTCACACCATCCGAAAATAGTAAAATCGCTATCAGCCTGCAACAAAATGCCATGTCCCGGTTCCCTTTAAGATACCGTACAACCCTTAATGCAGCTGCCATATGCTCTTGTCGAGGCTCGGACAAAAATTGAGACAAAATATGAACGGCATAGGATACGTCGGGACGGGTCACAACAAGGTAAACTAGACGCCCAACAAGACGTCTATAGGACTCAATATCGTCAAGGACCGTGCCAGTGGCAGCCCCTAAAGTGTGATGTTGTTCAATAGGAGTTGTCGCTGGCTTGCACCCAAGATGCCCGGTTTCAAAAATGATATCAAGCGCGTATTTGCGTTGACTAATATAGATGCCTTCGGCGCTCCGCGCCACTTCAAGACCCAGAAAGTATTTAAGGGGCCTCAAATGTTTCATATGAAAGCACTTTCCCAAATATCTCTTAAATTAAGCAACAGCGGAAGAATCGTTACCCGCAATGACAAGGTCGTCTACATAGATAAGAATGAATAAACGTACCTCTCCCTGCGAGTAATAAAATAAAGAGTAGTTAGAGTATGACTGGCGAAAACCATATTCTTTTAAGAGAAGAAGTAAGCTTAGTGAACCAACACCTAGGTGCTTGACGGAGGCCGTACAAAGATTTTTTTAATCGACACATTTTGCCATCCTTTATGCGACCAAACCCCGGAGGCAACTGTAACACCCGCGTACACCGAGGTGCCTTACCAAGGACCACCCCATTGTAAGAAGGTATTACCATTTTGGTTGCTCGAGGTAGTAGATCAAATAAACAATAGAAAAACATTTATTAAAAATACTTTAAGTCTTTACATAAATCAGCGTAACAAGATACAAAGGGATAACTATGATAGCTACTAAGCTCCGGTAGCGTGGTGACTCGATTCTCTTCTAAGCCCGTAAGCAACAAGACCAACTGTACCTGCTAAACCAACTGCTCACCATCCCCGAATGGATCACCACAGTTTTGAAAACACAACACGGGGTCAGTTACTGTATAATCAAAGTAAGACAAGTACAAAAGGCAACCAGCTGATCATCATCCACCTCCAAACTCCCAATCTCACATAGTAAACGACTACACACCGAAGTGTGTAGCCCTGCCAGATTACCTATCGCAACAGGTAATCCTCGCCGCCAGTGAGGGACCGCAGCCAATCCCCACCTAAGGCCCCCTCATCAACGAGCGATTACCCTGTTCATTAATGTGCACATCTCCTTCTGTGGCGGGCTCCACAGAGGGTGAAACTAGGGCGTGAAACCACTCCCGCAAGTGACTCCTCTCAACAACCACACCAACACCAACACTCCAACAATGATCAGCAGACAATCAACCGTACACAATACAACATAATCTTAAATCAATTAAACAGGAACTGAGTAGGGAAACCCTACCTTATCGCCAATCCATGAAAATGCATCCAACAATTAGCCAAGCAAGACCCCGAGACGCATTCCTACAAACGGTAGCCACATCCTATTACAAGACTACCTCAGAAACCTACTGAAAGACGACAATAAAACAACGAATTACATAGCGACGCGAACCGACGGCGACAACGACGACATCCTCACTAGCATCCTTCATATGTAACCCAATCCTCTTCCATGGTTAGTATCTAAGCTAGATGAGAGTTTAGGGAAAGGTGGGTGATAAGTGAGAGAGAGATATATTAGGCTTAGAGGGAAAAGGAACCGTCAAAAATGAAATAAGACTTGCGAACTTGCGTTTTTTAATAACGCGTCAACTGCGGCTATACTCGGTCGAGTACTCTCATACTCGGCCGAGTAGCCTTTACTAGGTCGAGTAATCAACTGCATAAGTTACTTATCCTCACTTATCCTCTCACATATCCCCTCCTAGGGTCTTCCGTGGTCAAAGGATCGGTCAAAGGGTCATTAAACATAGCGGGTATTACAGCAACCTCATAAAAACTTCCTCATCTAAGTCACCGTGTAAAAACGCGTTGTGCACGTCCATTTGGTGGAGTTCCTATTTGTTTATAGCGGCAACAGCAAGAAAAGCTCGTATGGTACCCATTTTAACGACGGGGGCGAATGTTTCTCCATAATCTAAGCCTTCCACTTGGTGATTGTCAAAGACGACAAGACGAGCTTTCAATCGCTCAACCGACCCATCCGATTTGTATTTAATTTTGTATATCCATCGACAACCCAGTGCCTTTCTACCATCCGGCAAATCACATAGCTCCCAAGTTTCGTTTCGCTCGAGTGCATCAATTTCACTTTTCATGGCTGCACACCAACCACTATTGCGGATTGCTTCTTTGAAAGTGCGTGGTTCAACCCCGACACTAACCGCTGCGAGAAGTGACGGTGTTTGTTCGAAAAAGAATGACAATCAAGGTAATTTGCTAGAGTATAAGGCGTACCTGAGGAAGACGTATGTGAACTTGGTGAGCTTGATGGGGGGATGGACTTTGAGCGGTGCCAAGAACATAACCACGAAGAGGAGAGTTGGGAAATTTGAGGCGCCTGCTACAGCCAAGTACTTCGTGATCAGCTTCTGCCTCAGTTCCCGTGTCAGAAACCCGCCTGAACTCTATATCGTGGGCCCGACATTGTCCCTTTATTCGTCCCCGCGGGGCCTGCACTGTCGGCAAGCGTGGGTCCCCTACTTTCAGTAGCAGCAGTGTTTCCCACAGGGTCAGGAGCCGCAATACTCAAGTCATTAGTCTTATTAAATGGTTCATCCATAAACTCAGAATTGGGTGCGAGATCAGGCACCTTAGCATTAGTCTTAAGAAAAATATTTTCATGAAATACGATATCACGAAAGACAAAATAAGACTCCGTCTCAAGATCATAGAGCTTCAACCCTTTCTTATTGTGTGTATATCCAACAAAAATGCATTTACGACCCCTCTTTTCAAATTTGTCACCCTTCGTATTTTGATTATGAGCGAAGCATAGACAACCAAAGACTCGCAAATTTGTATAAGCCGGAGCTACCGCAAAGAGACACTCAAAAGGCGTTAAATTATTAACGGAGAAGGGATGCGATTAATTAAGTATGCGACAGAAAGAATACATTCGCCCCAAAATGACTTTGGTAAATTAGCCTGAAAGCGGAGAGCCCGTGCAACATTCAAGATATATCGATGTTTACGCTCGACACGCCCATTTGTTGAGGCGTGCCAACACAAGAAGTTTCAAATTTTATCCCATTGACAAAGAAATATGTGGCCATACACTTGAATTCTGTGCCATTATCACTCCGACCGGTTTTAATTGTCTTAGAAAATTGACAATGTTAAGAGATATGAGGGAAAGAGGTGATTGTGTTACGTCGACACAAGGTGCCTTATATAGTTTACAACCTAATATCGTGATATTATGCTAACAAGAAGATATGCTAAGATACCATTCTAACAATAATATATTGCATATAATTTCCTAATATGTTTACATAAAAGTAGTTTACAATTAAAAAAGAAAATGAAAAACATAAAAGTAGTTTAAATGATGAGATCATAAATGGTAGCAAGATTCTGGATGTTCAAATCTGGAGGTTTCAAAAGTGCTTTAAATTTGTGACTTAGGTGTATCAATTAGCTTTCTAAAAAGCTACGTACAAATTAGGTGCACTACTATGTAATGTGAATTCTCATCCAATAAACAACCCCCACCTGGCCACCTATCTTCTCTAAACTATCTTGGGAAGTGACTAATTAGTTGTTTTACTTGTAACTAGTTTTGTTGCCTACGAAACTCGCGAATTTGTTTATATTTTATTACAGCTAGTCTTGTTTGTGACGGGCTAAGCCCGTCACAAGCTTGTGACCTCTCACAAAAAGGGAGAGGGGACAAGGTGGGGCACCCCCCATGTGCTTCTCACTCACCTCTCAATGGGCATTTTGTGAGAGGAAACGGTATCCGTCACAAGCTTGTGACGGATATCGCCCATCTTCAATGAGATTTTGTGATTTTATTATGCTAGTTTGCTCTTTGATGAGATCAATACACATTTACCTATAATGGAATAGTAAATTTTTGCCATGGTGATCAACTCGAAACGTTAAAAAGTTAACTTAGATTGGAAGTTTTTTACCGTAGCTTTTGGATGGGCGTAACAAATATTTGTTATTAATTACAGACGGCAATAACCATGTATTATATTAACAATAAATCTTAACACGCCTTAAATAAATTCTAACTAAAAGAAAAAAATAGATACATTACACACTTCGAGATTGAGATTAACGGACCATCATAACTTGCATAATATTTTTTTCCTTATTTGAAATGTTGTAGAGTTTATCGTGTGAAGTTGAAATGTACTCCATTTATCTTTATAATTCAACACTTTGAACTCGCATCGTCATGCCAAGAGAATACTTAGGCATTTGAAATAGGGTCTTGAATTGCCGATTACAATCGATAATGTATAAACACACCTACCCAATAATAGACACCCCATTGCAAATTGTCACAATAATTCTCTTATACGACAGTTTCTCCGTATTTCTTTTGTAAAAAGTGAACGATTTTTGGTAAATAGTGACCACTTTGTAATAAATGGTCATTTTTAATCATAAAAAGTGGTTACTAACTTACTATTTATCCAAAAATGGTCATATTTATAAATAAAAAATGGTCTTTTTTTTGTCGGCATACATACGACTGTCTTACAATAGAATATGTGCTATAGATAAGGCAATTAAACAGTGTCACATTGAGAATATATAATTTAGCAAGTGGCCTAGAGACCTCTTCATCTCGAACTAAAGATGTCAATAAAAAAAAACAAGCAATGATACAAAGTAAAAATCATTTCAGTTAAAACCTCAAATTTCCTCACAACATCGCAAAAAGTTAGTGCTAGACGTTTGATTATGATGGTACTTACTCAAGTAGTGACCGTCTTTGTTGCGTCATATTGAGCTCCGTGGTAAACAACAAAAAAGCTAAACAAACTATTGTTAATGAAAATAATGCGTACGCTTAAGAATAAATACTCTCGACAAATGAAGTTATTAAATCATTCAAAATTAGTTAATTGTGAACATGGTAAATCGGTATTATTACGTTACCAACAATCCATATCTATCTATTGAGCATTTATAATCAATAGTGCCGAATGCATTGATTTAAAGACATGTATGAATTATCGTTCAAACTTTCTGACAAACATACATAAATTAATTTAAAAGACAATATCTCATCATAATAACATGCACTTCGATAAAATTGATGAATATTAAATAAAATAAATAATAGAATTCTACAAAAAGTACTAACCGATGGAAAAGAAAATCACCAAAATAATAGTTAGTTTGAAAGAAGATTATATTCATAGAACGAATTTTTCATCATAGATGAGTATTGTGATAAAATTCATTTCAATGGACTATGTTTTTATACAGGAATATTATTTTGTGGTAACATTAGAAGATAAAAAGTTGGATAATTAAAGTAGATAAGAATGTGTTATTATGTAGGAGTACTTATGAGAGGTAAAACATTTTTTTTTTTTGACAACGATAGGGGAATAACTTACAATGTTCTATCAGCAACAACGTAAGCTACTCGACAAGGTAGCACCAGAAACACGACGGCTAAATCTAGCACTACAAAGCCATACCTAAGACATACATAATACTTAAATAAAACTATAATAGGATAAGCAAGCTCGGCCATGAAAGTAAGGATAAGGACGGAGCATTGGCCACGAACAATCGAACCAGCTTCAGCAGCACACTTGACTTCCAGAAGACATCGACACAATCGAGCCGCAGAGTGGCAATGACAAAGTGTACTTCCGCTCTTGCAAAAAGAACGAATAAATAAAAGGAGATGAGCAAGACGACGAAGTCTGCCATCGACGGAGATAAACCTCCTACACCTTAGAAATCAGACCCTTTGACCAAAAGGCCAATACTTCAAGAAAAATCTTCTGTCGAATCCAACCCACACATTACTACCAAATATCTCCATAAGGAGACTTATTGAGAGATAAAATAAAAAACGAGCTATAGACAGACAACATATACCCTATAAGAACTAAAAACACAACCGTACGATTCACCTCAAAGATTAAGGGACATGACACCCATAACCAAGGGGAGATTATTATTGAAATAGATAGAGAAAAGGACCAACAACGAGAAAGATACATCATCAGTTAAAACCGGAAACCACCACATCCGACCCAACCAACGACACTCCCAAAGCCCCGACTCCACCCTACCCAACACGCCTAAAAAAACAAAAGGGGAACCAAAACAGCCGTGAACTCTCACCTTTAACAAAAAAGGATATCCACACCATACAAACACAAAAGCGCACAACCGGCCCAACGAAGATCAAATCCGTAAAAGACATCAAGACACCCGAAATCCAAATGAACCCCTCAGGACCATCGATTTCCAAGCGCCAACCCCTGCCTAAAGAACAACACAACCGACTTAAAAAAACCGACCAAGACACAACAAAACCGCCCTCACAAGCAGCTAGACCCTAACCAAAACAAAAGAAGTATACACAAGAGGGAAATGACATGGGACTGATAGGTGGGAAGAATGGGGGGATCACCAAATCAGACCCAAATCACGATCACAAAAAAAACCAGAGGAGCAGACAGATGAGCATAAGCTCATCGAAACTGTCTGATAAACAAACATAAGCAACCATCCCAGAGATGGGGGAAGTGCACTAGTACAGAAAGGACATTAGGCGGGTAGAAATGGCTACGGTCATGATAAATAGCCGTTGCCTATTATAAACGGCTACGGTTGTTGATAAATAACCGTGGCTAAATATGTAAAAAAACAAAAAAGGCTTCGGTCACCTAAATAACCGTAGCCAAATGTAAACTAAGGCAACGGTTCTTTATCGACCATAGCCATTTATTAAAATGAAATTTGGCGCAAAACGATATAATCTTTTCGCGCTGCTTATTATCTAAACACGTATACTCCTACTCCACACTCACAACTGAATATTTTTATTTCTTAAAACAAATACTCGTCCTCTATTCTACTCTATTTCCTTAAACTCACAAACCTAATTTCCTCACTTGCTCACTACGACGAACGACGACCACGCCACCATCCCATCACCAGCGACGACGCAGCCACCTTCACGACGCCACCACCATCACGACGCCACCACCTGCACCACGACTTCAAGTCGTCACCATCCCCACCGCCAACCGTAATTCTGGACAATTAATCTGGTACTTTTTCTGGGCAATCAATTATTGTTTGATATATTTATTTAAATTTTTGCTTAATTTGATTTAGGGTAAGCTTATTTCGGGTTATATGCAACTGGTTTAGTGTTTTTCTTTTTGATTTTGATGGGGTATATGCAATTGTTCTGTATTGTTGTTCTTTTAGATTTAGGGTAAGCTTATTTCGGTGTGTATTGTCACTATATTTTGGTGTTATACTCATAATCATTATCGTTATTATTGAATTCTGTTCTCTTAATTTTTTTAATCATATTAGGGCTAGGTAATTTAGGTTTCTAATGGCGTTAGGAATTATGGTTGGGGGTTTTTAATCATATTAATTGAAAATTTTAGAGTAGGATTTGGGACCGGAGATGCATCTGTTTCACTCCCTCACTGCCCATCTTTACTTCCATTGTCTACAACTGAGGTGGTATAAACTGTTAATCTAATTCTAGCTTTGCCCTCTTAGATTGCCAGGTAACATATTACAAAGATGTACAACAGCGAGAAAAGGGAGAGTACATGTTTTGCTCTCCATTTACATAATCTTCTTGAAGAGTAATTACCAAACTTTTACCTATAATATGAAGTCTCCTACATGCTCTCCACCTCATTTTTATTGTTCAGCATTAATTGGGTATGTATAGAAAGGAGATATAGTAAGTTAGTAACACACAGCAACATACCTTATCTTCGGTGTCATCTCTCAATCATAACTTCATCAGGAGCCTTTGTTTGTTGTATCTTGTTCAATTATATTGTTCTTCCCTGTCTTAAACAATCATTTCTTCTAAAGCATGCATGCCTACCTCTTTTGTTAAGTGACAAAGCTTCAAATGTGAATTGGTAATCTCACAAGTATTCTGACTTTTGAATTTTTTTTCCCGGATAAATGTTTGATTCCTAGGTTGCCCTTCTTTTGTTTCACCGATTCTTGTTTAAGACGGTTTTAATTTAAGACGACTCTTGTAACATATTAAAATAGAAATGGAAATGAAAAGCCGTGGTGAGGCAACTTAAAGTTTATACTAGTGTTATCATGGTCATAGGGAAAATCTGTCAAAAAATTTCAAGCTGAACTTAGAGAGGTCCAAAAGTTCATCTAAGCTTAAACTAGATTATAATCTTGTCTTCTTAAAACCCCTTTCGCAATCCATCGTAACATTTGTAAATTATATTATTTTTTAAAGAGCATAGTAAGGTCATCCGGGTTTTCTCTTCATTTACGATATTTCACTAAATGAGTATGTTGTATCAATTATTTTGTCATTTACGAACTACTTGTATATTATTTGTTCAAATATTATATGACAAAAGTAGAAACCATTGGAACTTAAGAGGTAGAATCGTATTTAAAGTTTTGGTCGTTAATATGTAATCGGCTTACCGCAACGGTCTATTTTTGGGTCTAACGAAGTTTGAGTCGAATTTTTCAGATTTTACTCACCTTAGTTTTGTCGTTTGGGCCTCCAAACGGTTTATCATAGCGGTCAAGTTTGCAAAATTTAGTTGATTATAGTCTGTTATACATGTCTAACGAGTTTAGTGAGCTAAATTTGAGGCTGGTACACGATTTCGGTAAAACGTTTTAAGGGTTACACTTTAGGGGAAAAAATGTTGGTTTGAATATGAGTGAATTCTAAATTTTTACATTAACTTAGAGTAACCCATTTTATAAAAGAATATTGATTTTACTATTCACTTCAGTCAAATTTTAATCAACAAATTTGTTTTGAGGTTAACAGCTAGCACGTGCAAATTTAGCACATCGTCACTTTTGGCGTATTACTTAACGGAATATGGACATGAGGTCCTTAACGGAAAAGAATAATAACTTAGGTCCTTATATGAAAAAATAAGTAAAGTTTAGTCCCATATCTTATGCTTAACTCGCACAACCATGGCCTAGATTGTAATAGAAATAGTCAACTTTATTTTTAATGCATTTTTGCTGTAAATGCTTCAAATTGAGCAGTGTTAACACATGAATCAAAATGAATCAAATGTATCTTGGTATTGCGTATTAAAAAAAAGGGGGAGTGACCGAGTCTCTCTATCATTTCTAGTCTTTAATTTAATTACTTCTATAACCTTAATGAGCTGTTCATGAAATTAAAGGTCTGACACACTTATGCAAATTCCTCATATTTGACATTTTTTCAGTACGGCAATTGGTTGTTGGCAATCATACTATGTTATTTGTTGATTAAATGTGTTGTTCTTCAATATTTTATTGCTGTAGTAATAAACTTTCTTTTCTCTATGTTATTTGTTGATTAAATGTATTGTTCTTTGATGTTTTTAGAGATGGACCGAAGTTGGATGTATAATATGAAACGCTCTACTCTCGAGTTTAGGATTTTAGTGAAGGAGGTCTTTGTGAAATGTGCGGCTGAGAATGCAATTAAAAAAGGAGAGACACGCATATTATGCCCTTGTATTGATTGTGAAAATTTAAAGAAAGTTTTAACTCCTGATATATGTGTTGAGCACTTAGTTTTACGTGGGTTTATGAAAGACTACACACGTTGGATATTTCATGGAGAGTCTATCGTTTCTACTCAAACTGAAGCGGGTGGAGAAGAGAGAGCAACATATGTTATTGATGATGACGATATTCAAAGGGATCGGATAGATGACTTAATTGAGGATGTGCAAGTTAATTTTGAGGATGACCAAAAGGTTTTGGAGAGTTTGCTTAGTGATGCGGAGAAACCTTTATATCCTAACTGTAATAAATTTACTCGATTGTCTGCAGTTATGAACTTGATGTCTTTAAAAGTGGAAAATAAGTGGAGTGATAAGAGTTTTACATCATTATTAGAACTCTTAAATGACATACTCCCGGAAGATCATGTTCTTCCGAAATCCACTTATGAGGCTAAGAAAATTATGTGCCCAATAGGATGTGACTATGAAAAAATTCATGCATGTCCAA
This sequence comes from Silene latifolia, assembly GCF_048544455.1. Classification (NCBI taxonomy): domain Eukaryota; kingdom Viridiplantae; phylum Streptophyta; class Magnoliopsida; order Caryophyllales; family Caryophyllaceae; genus Silene; species Silene latifolia. Next base: position 7,651,594 of record NC_133531.1, read on the forward strand.
AAGACTGCATTTTGTACCGCAAAGAATATAAGGATTTGCACGAGTGTCCTAAATGTGGTACATCACGATATCGATTAAAAGATAAGGACGATGATTCTCCACAGAAGAAAGGCTCTGCTGCAAAAGTGGTTTGGTATTTATCCATAATACCAAGATTTAAACGATTATTTGCCAATCTAATTGATGCGAGGAACTTAAGGTGGCATGCCGACATCAGAAAAAAGGACGGTAAACTTAGACATCCAGCAGATGCCCCTCAATGGAGAACTATTGATAGAATGTTTCCAGAATTTGGTGATGAAGCTAGAAATTTACGACTTGGCCTTTGTACCGACGGGATGAACCCATTCTCTACTTTGAGTAGCCAACATAGCACGTGGCCTGTCCTTCTTTGTGTTTATAACTTGCCCCCTTATTTGTGTATGAAGCGCAAATACTTGATGTTGTCACTTCTTATCCAAGGACCAAAGCAACCGGGTAATGATATAGATGTATATCTAGAGCCCCTCATTGATGATTTGAAATTACTGTGGAATGAAGGAGTAAAGGTGTATGATGCAGTTGCCAAAGAAGATTTCACCTTGCGTGCTATGTTATTATGTACCATAAATGATTTTCCTGCATATGGTAATTTGTCTGGTTACTCAGTGAAAGGGAAAAAGGCATGTCCAATATGTGATGACGCAACCGTAGCTCCTCGGCTCACCTATAGCCGCAAGAATGTTTATACTGGCCATCGAAGATTTTTGTCTCGATACCACCCTTATCGTAGGATGAAGAAGGCATTCAATGGAGAGAACGAGAGTGGAATGGCACCTATTCCACTAGAGGGAGATGAAGTATATGAACAAGTCAAAGATATTAGTGTTGTTTTTGGAAAGCCTAATAAATTTGAAAAGAATGCGAAATATAAGAAGAAGTCTATATTCTGGAATCTTCCATATTGGAAACACATGTCAGTGAGACATTGTATAGACATCATGCATGTAGAAAAGAATGTTGCCGAAAGTCTTATCGGGACTCTGCTTAACATTCCAGGAAAGACTAAAGATGGCTACAAGGCGAGAAAAGACATCGAAGAAATGGGAACAAGGAATGAGCTAGCACCTCAAGAGAAAGGGAAACGTGTATATCTTCCTCCCGCTTGTTACACATTGTCTAAGATGGAGAAATCTATTATATGTGAGTGTCTTCGTGGCATTAAGGTACCACATGGATATTGTTCAAACATGAAAAATCTTGTTTCCATGAAAGATTTGCGGCTGATTGGACTAAAGTCTCATGACAATCATGTGCTAATGCAACAATTTTTACCTGTGTCGATTCGATCCGTTTTACCAAAACCTGTGAGAGTTGCTATTACCAGGCTGTGCTTTTTCTTTAATGCAATATATAGCAAGGTGATTGATCCTGACACACTAGACAAGCTGCAAGCTGATATTGTTGAAACCTTGTGTCAATTCGAGATGTATTTTTCCCCTTCTTTCTTTGATATTTCGGTGCATTTGGTTGTTCATTTGGTTAGAGAGGCTAAACTTTTGGGTCCCGTACATTTAAGAGATATGTATGCATTTGAGCGATATATGGGAGTTTTGAAAGGGTACACTACCAATAGATATAGGCCAGATGCTAGTATTGTCGAAGGATACATAGCAGCAGAGGTTATAAGATTTTGCACCGACTATCTCGCTGGTGTGCAACCGTTTGGGCTGCCGAAGTCTCGACATGAAGGGAGGCTTGAGGGTAAAGGTACTATCGGAGCGAAATGGGTATCACTTAAATCCCAAGAGCTTAATGATGCTCACTTTCTTGTCTTACAACATCTGACAGAAGCTCATCCTTACATAGAGGAGCACATGAGAATATTGAAGTTAAAATACCCTAAAAAAAATTACAAGTGGTTGGTTGAAGAACACAACAAGTCTTTTGTAAAATGGTTTAGGGTTAAAGTACTTGATGAGTTATCGTGTACACCAAATGAAGTTGGTGAAACTGTTAAATGGTTAGCTTATGGCCCCAATACTGAAGTAAAATCATATGAAGGTTATGATATTAATGGGTATTGTTTTTATACCAAGCGTCAAGATAACAAGAGTACAATGCAGAATAGTGGAGTTACTTTAGTAGCTTCTTCTACTGAATTTAGCAGTGGTACACCTACTTGTAATCAAATGTCATATTATGGGATTATTGAGGACATATGGGAACTTCAGTATACAACATTCATGATTCCATTGTTTAAATGCAAATGGGCAGAAAATAAGAAAGGTGTTCGTGTAGACGAGTATGGCTTCACACTGGTTGATTTTAGTACGCAAGGTTACAAGAATGAGCCTCTTATTATGGCTTCGCAGGCAAAACAAGTGTTCTATATTTCAGATCCAGCGAATGATAAGTGGTGTGTTGTACTTCAAGGCAAGAGACGTATTCTTGGAGTGGATGATGTAGTGGACGAGGAAGAATATGATGAATTTGATGATATTCCTCCATTTTCGGAGGGTTTGCCTTCAATGCCTGTTGAAGATAACTTGGAAACTAATTATGTACGAGTGGATCATAATGAGGGTATCTGGGAAGATAGAGATCAAGCAGGAAATTAATATTATCGTTATTAAAGCAAAAATAATTGATAATGATATGCTTTTTAATACTATAACATGTTTACTATAATATTTTCAGGTTTTACTACTTTATATTGTTTATTTATTTTTTGTAATGATTAGTAATTTAATTAAACCAAGCACCGTTAAAACAACTAGATGAACATCCCACGCCCCCATTATCTTATGATTAACATGCAGCTTGATTCTTTCCACAACCACATCAGCTCTTCTTGTCTTTATCTTGACACTCTGTCATTCCACAAAGCATAACAAGCTGCGTTCTTCATACTCCAAATATTGTTATATTGACTATGTTTTACTGTATAGGTTTTGTACGATGGAGGATCATGATTCTTCAGGTGGAGATAAGACAAATGATAATTCAGGTGGAGATAAGACAAAGAAGCAAACTCAGACAAAGAAACGAACTCGAGGACCCACTACTTTAAAGAAGGAGGAGGATAAAGGTCCGTTTCTTCTAAGGTGGGATAAAGCTGGTTTTCCAACGGGGAGGTACGCTTCTAAATTTGCAAGCTATTGTGGTAAGAAGGTTCGATGTCAAGTGAACATTAACTTTGACGACTGGGATAAAGATGTAGAAGATAGTCTTAAAGATTTGCTCTGGAAAGATATTTCGGTAAGAATTATGTTGTCTTTTATTAGCTATTATTTTTGTTGTCATGGTGTCAGTACTTGAATCAGAGTATCAGAATCAGAGTACTGAAAATGACCATATTGCTGCCACTTTTTATGAATCATTTATGAAGCAACTCTCTTTATTACACAATTTTTAGTCTGAATCTGATTCAAGCTATAGTTAATCGAGCAGGTCATCCTAGATTCACCAACACACAAGAATATGAATCACCTCATGCTTAGTCTGTTCTAGATGCAAACGAACTTGGAGGGTAGAATACATTAACTGACATTTGGTTACGAGTTTGGTGATACTGACTCAATACGTTTCAATGAATTAATTGAAGTACATCAAAACGTTGTGTCCTTTTTTGGATGCAAACGAACTTGACCCTAACTGACCTGTATGTGAATTCTCTGTCCAAATGCGGGTAACAAGTAATGTCTTGTTGATTTGTTGTCATTAGTGTTGGCAAAATACACTTTTTATGTAAACCGATTGTTATAGTGTGAATCTACGAGGGCAGCCGTGTTTTAAATTCTGAAGCAAGTAATGGTTTCGTCATAACTTATGAGGTCATCTTACAATTTCTTTATCGCAGGAAAAATATTTAGTCGATGAGACACACAAGAAGGATGTACTAATCAATTGTGGAGCAAAGTGGAGAGATTTCAAGGGTAAATTGACTAGAAAGTACATTCGAAATAAACATCCAAAATATGACTCCTACTGATTGTTATAGTTTCATTGAGCCTATTTGATTGGGAGAAATTTAAAGCTTACCGAGAGTCGGATGAATTTAAGGTGATATATGTCATACTTATTTTTTTAGGGTAATCATTATCATCCGAAATAATTCCGTAATTCTTATTCGAATATATTTCTACTTTATTTTCTTTTATTGTAGGAGAAGAGTAAAAAAGCCGTCGAAAGTGTAAAGCATAATGAGCATCCTCATATAATGGGTAGACGGGGATACAATCAAAGGATTCCTGAGTGGATAGCTTCATCTTCAAATTCTGATGAAGTTATTGATCGTAGTTGGTATTGGATAAAGGGAAGGACTAAGTCATCAGAAGGGGAAATTCCAAATGAAAAGATTCAAAAAGTTCAAGAAGAAATGGTATACACTTGATACTTAACTTTGTTGAAATTCTTCACTAACAACTTCTTCCTTTGACTTGATATTTTATTTATAATCCTTTATGTTATTTTTTTAAATAATAATTCAGGTTGAATGGCGAAAGAAGGTAAAGTCAGGAGAATTTGTTCCTCATAGATATGATGATGTCTTGTCACGTAGTCTAAAAAAGAAGGAACATTCTGGTCGAGTGAGAGGTTTCCCTGGCGGAGTTACTATCAAGGATGTGTTTGGTACTTCACATGGATCTTCTCATAGGGATGTGGAGATTTCTGATCAACAAGTAGCCGAAATAACTGAAAGAGTGCGGAATGATACTATAAAGTCCTTAAGCTCTCTAATTCGACAGGAGGCCCGACAAGAGGCTGTGGGTATGTTGAAGCTAATGGGCTTAAAGGTACCTGAAAATATGGATGAACTCCAAGGTAGCTGTCAATCCACGAATCCGGAGAAAAGCATAGGGATAAGCAAAGAAAGACAATCAAAACAAAATCCTCCTGAAATTAAGGTGTGTGACTAAAATATTTTGGGATAGAAAAGTCTACTTACATAGTTACATATATAGAATTAAACTTTGTCTTTAAACCTTGCATAAAACTATAGTCTGCCCTGGATGAATGGAAAATGCGCAACCTGAACTTGAGCTCACTGAGTCAGTCACATGATTGAATAATATTGAGCATGTGATTGAATAATATTGAGCAGACAAAGTACTACTACTGACCTTAGTTATATATATTGTATTATCTTTATTAACACATAAAATCTTCCGATATTGTAGGACCCAACCAAGTGTCGCCTAGCTTGTGTTCATGATGGAAAGACTTTCAATGTTGCCATAGGTACAGTTTACCCATTAGAAGATAGTAATCTGGTCATTCATGGTACACCGCTACTAATTGGTAATGCAAGGGTTTCCATTGATAAAATTTTGGAAGGTCTTGCCCCACTTCCTTTTCCTACGCAATATCATGAACGTGTAGGTGACGCAATAGGAAGTTTTGTTCAAAGGGTCGAAGGAACTAATCATTGTTGGGGAGGTACAAAAATATATATATATATATATATATATATATATATATATATATATATATATATATATATATATATATATATATATATATATATATATATATATATATAACTTCAATTAAGTTCACTTACATGCATTTTTTATTATTTGGTTTTATTAATAATGACATTTTTAAAACAGGAGTCTTCTACTAGTGGTAATCTATCAGTCGCTAGTAAGGGAAAACAAGTGTCGAAAAGTTCTGGCATCAAATCACCAATCAAGCCCAACTCTAATGAGTATATATCACGTATGGGTATAGAATGTCAGAAGTTACATGATTACCTAGCCTTAATGCGGCCTGAGACAAAGGTGTTTGAAGTTGTACTCCCGTCGAAGATATTTCATTTCAAGGAGGATAAATCCTTGATCGTCACCGAAGAAGATATCATGCAACTTTTTGAATGGCCTTTTTAAATGTGTCATCTATTCAAGTGTGGATGCTGTAAGTTATATATTAATTTATTTTACATTTATGGCCGACTTGTTAAGAGAAGGAACAAAATGATAAGGGAAACATGGATGAAAAAGATATTTACTGTTGGTAAGGCCGATGGGAGAGAGTACAGTACTGCATACTTAATTGTGCTGCAACCAATACAGAGAGACAATTTGACTGTAAAAATATCACAAAAAGGATCTTTTACTTTTATTGCCAACTTGCTTTTGAAATCCTTGTTGCACTGTCCATTTTTTTTATAGCTCACAATCATCACATTGATTTTGTTCATCTTCATATTTGAGGGGTTGTTTTCATGTGTATAAAGGTTTTTACAAAAGCTTTGTGAGGAGCAGAATCATGAAGGGATGTCCGGTGTTGGATTTTTGTGCCCGACAATCATGTCTCAAATGGGAAAAGATAAAATAGTCAATGATGAAGTAATGAATTACGTGGAGTGCAGCTTGCTTAAGATGCGTGGTGTTCGTATCATATTTGCTCCATTTTGTCAAGGGTTAGTCTTATCTTTTTTGTCTGTTAGTTTTGTTTTTAGCAATTGATTAATGGGCACCAATTGTGTTGTTGAATCTAGTAAAACTCCCCCTGTTGATTCACAACCAGCTATTTAGCTAGTTTAAAAGGGATGATTCCCAGGTTTATTTTAGATCTTTAGCAAGTTTGAAAGGGTATATAAATATGTCTTGTTTTGACCAAGAAATTCGTTGATGCTTGAACAACCGAGTTGCGCATCTGTAGAGAAATAGAATTTTCTCGATTGGTGGTTAATTTGCTATCCACAAAGGTCCGCCCACTGAATGGTCGAACCTTTTCATGTCCTGTTTTGTTGCTTAGAGTGTGGAGTTCCCGACATCCCGTAATTCGATCGCATCTAGCTAACCTCTTCTCCTGGACTGTTAGGAGTTAGGACTAACTTTGTGGAATATTTTTTTTTACCTTTATTGGACAGAGATCACTGGTTTCTAGCCGTTATTTGTCCGTTGATTCATGAGGCCTATTTCTGTGATCCAAAGGCAACGTCAAAGCGAGATGTCTCTTTTAAGCACTTGATACAGATGTAAGTATTTACACATTATCTTCGCATGTACTAGTAGGTAGTATGCATGATTACGGTGTAAGAAAAGAGAGATACTCAAGAGTAGAAAAGATAATGGTATGGGTCATATTTTAAGGAGTATTTTTCGTCAGGGTGTGTGGTGATTGCTTAGGAGTATATTTCATCAGATTTTAAGGACATAAAAGATTCAAAATACTTTGTCCGTTTTTTCCTATATTTGGTTAGTTAACGATTGAAAAAAAGAATGAGATGAACGAGTGATAATGGCTAATGACTAACTAATACTTTTTTTTTTCTTTTTTTTTGCTCTTTCGAGGCGCAGTGCTTTTCGATCTTTTAGGGCTCAAGCAGGTTTCACATTGAAATCAGGCTTATCAATGAAATGGAGTAACATTGATGTAAGTCCATATCAATTATAAAATATTATTTGTCTTAACATTATTGTTGGTACTTTCCTTCTATATTAATTACTTCCTTTTTGCGTTGATTCTAGTTAATAAATATGTTGTTGGTGGTAGTTTGTTTGCTTATGGTGATTTTTGTTTTGTTTAATGTTTTTTTAATAAATGGTTTTGGTACATGTACAGTGTCATCAACAAACTCGAAGCACAGAGTGTGGCTATTATGTGATGCGGTACATGTTAGATATAGTGAGACACTACCAGAACATTAAAGATCATAAGAAGGTATTTTTCATTCTATCTAGCTAAGGTATACTAGTCAAAATATAGGTTTAAATATTGAACTTTTGTTTTTTTTTATTCTAATAAGCACTTTGATTTATTAATAGTGGTTTGGATCAAAAGCTTCTTATACGATTGAAGAGATCAACGAGGTTCGAGACTTGTGGGCTACTCACTTTATGGACAATCTTCTTTAGTAATTATGTATTGGCACGAAAATCGTTATTGGGTGTAGTTTTGAATTTGTAGCGGATAATGGCATAAGAATGACTCTTGTACGGTTACTTTTGGAATTTTAGCGGAAAATCTTCTTTAGAAATTATGTATTGGCACGAAAATCATTATTATATTGTCTAAGTTATTGGATTTATTTTGAGTTGCAAGAGGTTTAGCATATTGCAATAACATCTATTATGACCGTCTATAATATATAGCCTGTACGAAATTAAAAAAAAAAAATTAATATGATTTACGGCTACGGTTAAAAGATAAAACCGTAGCCTTATATAAGCATATGGCAACGGCTATTAAGAAACAACCGTAGCCTTATATCACCTATGGCAACGGTTAACAGATATAACCGTAGCCTTATATACACATATGGCAACGGTTTTGGCTAGTAACCGTAGCCAAAAACGCACATTTGGCTACGGCTAATGACCGTAGCCGTTGGTTCTTGATCTAAGGCAACGCCCCGATTTACTACGGTTGTGGAACCGTGGCCAAAAGTGCTTTTTAACCGTAGCCAAATGCAGTTTCTGTACTAGTGGTGGGGGGATCACCTATGGGATAGAAACAAGAACGATAATGACAGGACAAGGGGACGGAGAGACGAGGCACACCAAGACAACCGGAGCAAACCAAGGGAAGGGGCGGCAAGCAAGGCACGACGATAAGACAGGGGATCAGAAAATGGTCGACATTACGAAAGGGGAAGACAGTCCGTCGGAAAGACCGATCGTCGCAGTCGGCGGTACAGGGAGGCAGAACCAAGAATCGTAAAAAATGAGAGATCAAGCCATTGGGCAGAAAAACAAAACGGGGGCGTGAGCAGTCGCCGGAGATAGGCCGAGGAAAGACCCCATCTCCGGCGAAAGGGTAGTGGGAAAAGGAGAGGAGGTGTGTGGTGAGGAGATGCGGCGGCGCACTAGAAAAAATTAGGGTTTTTTGTTTGTTTTAGAGAGGGGAGTTTAGAGAGATGAGGCGAAACTTGAGGTAAAACATGTAAATACATGGGAAGATCAAAAAAGAATGTGTACTTAAGTTGGAGAAGCTACAAGATCTAGTGTTATTTATAGCCATTTATATTCATTTATATTTCATTAGTAGTCGAATAAAGACGCCTAAACTTGTTATATGGCATTTTAAAGAAGCTAGATGGTGCCACATGGCGTGCAAAGAGATGTTCAACTAGCTTTTTTATGTTATTATATAGAAGTCTATTTACATTCTATTTTTTTCTTAATTTCACCTCTATTCAATTCAGTTCAACTCACGTCTTTACAAATTGACTCTTCGTTTAACTCAACCCCATTCAATTCAGTTTAACTCCTATCAATCGAAAAGAACAGTCTTAACAAGACAAATTAAATGTCTTTATTTGTGCCTAACATTAGATTACTCTTAGTAGTAGATACAGAGTATTTCTTATAGGGTTGATAAAAAGTATAGAGTAGTTACTTGCATAATATTTTCTTTGCCCCCATCATTGTTTACTTTGATTACAATAATCCTCACAAAGAAATGATTATGAACTCTAAGAGTACATTTTGACCACAAGTACTACTTGATCCTTGTACTATGTTATGCATGGAAACAAAAGTGGTTTTATATATGTTCATACTTGTATACTAGTGGTGGCCATTGAGGGTTTATATTCGTGAACTATGTTCAAAATCATCAACATCAAACCACACTCGTGAGCCGTTTACAACATTTACAATTCAGAAAAGAAATTCTACCAAGTCGAGCACAATAGAAAGCATATCGAACCCTGTGAAAATAGAACATTTGACTTCTACGAAACAGTGGGAACTCGTAAAAGAGAAACACATGCACACAAATTCATTCTCAGCCCAAAACCAATTACCGCACAATCTTTTGCATAAGCTGGCGAAAAACACCAAATCTCATTGAAGACGGCGATATCCATCACAAGCTTGTGAGGATACCATTGTTAGAACAATTATTAGAAACGAATTGCAGTAAGGCGTTAATTATACTTTCCTTAAGGAAATTATCCCCCACTATAAGGGTAATATTCCTCTAGGATACAATACTGCTTTGTTTTGAAGCCAATAATATAAGAATTCTATTTGATGAGATTTCTGTTATTTTTTTTTTGTGTGTTATGAATTGTTGTGAGAGCATTGTATTTATAAGTGTTGAAGAGGAGGCACAATGAACAAATGCACTGGTTCAGGAATGTGCAGACATTCTGTTTGGGCAAAACTGAGGGTTGATTTCAGTCCGGAAATTGCAAACCGCAAAACGGATTTCTAAGTAATACGAAATCGCCCAAGCGCCCCAAGTGCCCAAGTGCCAGTCTTGATTCGTTAAAGATCAAGGCCCATATTAGTGAATTTACACTTGTTCCACTAATGGCCCATTTATCTTAACTAATATAATTATTCTACTTTCACTTATAAACTCTCTTAATTCCTCTTAACCCACCCATGTGGGACAAACAAACAAACTGTTCCAACAATCCCCCACTAGTTTGTGAGTTTTGTCGGTAATTACTCATCATGCTAAGCATTATGCATTATGAAAGTATCTCTCGATTTGAACTTCCACTTAGCAACTATGTCAAAGATCCTAACGAAGTTTTAGGTGTCCGAAGATTGAACCAAAACTTACAAAGTCAGAATGAAGACATACTGCACATAATACTTTAATGTTTATAGGCTTAAATATAAATCAGCGCGTATATGGCCATGCGCTGCTGTATCCGTTTCATGAACATTTACAACACAGATACCCGTTATCTTGTTTGCAGAAGCGGCACCACTTCTATGTTCATATAGGTGAAGTTATATTAGATGCTGTTACTTCAACCATAACTCCATTAAGAGCACATGCTCATCCTACAATCGTAACAGTCGTCACCTTTTACTCATTTATGAGTTTCATGGGACTTCATAGGTGACATGTAGAAACATTACAACAACTTGTTATTACCCTTTGAACCTGAACTAGTGGTACTAATTCATGGTTGGGTTCCCATTGCTGGTTTCTTTAACGGGTTTAAGCCCCATTTCTTTAGTCGTTAAACTTACTAAATCTCTTGGTAATGGTTTAGTAAGTGGATCTAGATTACCTTTAGACTTAACATATACAATTGTGATCACTCCATTTGAGATTAATTCTCGTATATAGGCATGCCTTAAACCAATATGTCTTGACTTTCCATTGTATACGTTATTGTAAGCTTTACACATTGTGGATTGATTTGTATGTGATATAAGGAGATAGCTGGCATCGGTTGTGGCCACAACTCTATATCAAGTAATAAATTTCTTAGCCATTCTGCTTCCTTGCCTGCGGCTGTCAAAGCTATAAATTCAGCTTCCATGGTTGAATGAGCAATAATCGTTTGTTTCTTTGATGCCCAACTTATGGCACCTCCACCAAGAACGAAGATCCAACCCGGTTGTTGACTTATTGTCATTTGTACTAGTAATCCAACTAGCATCACAATATCCATCTAGAGCTGAAGGATGTTTACTATAGACTAATCCATAGTCTATAGTGCTCTTTAAATAACCGAGTATTCTTGTAATTGCTTTCCAATGCTCTTTACCGGGCTTGCTCGTGTATCTAGACAATTTGCCAACTGCAAAAGCTATGTCAGGCCTAGTGCAATGCATAGCATACATTAAGCTGCCTATTGCACTAGCATATTCTAATTGAGCAACAATTCTATCACACTGATCCGGTAATTTGATACTTGAATCAAAAGGAGAGTTTGCTTCCTTAATATTAAGATGCTGAAACTTCTCCAGTAACTTTTTAACATAATGGGATTGATTCAAGATATATCCTGAATTATGCTTTATTATCTTAATTCCCAAAATAGTGTCAACCTCATTCAAATCTTTCATTTGAAATACGGAGGTAAGATACTTTTTGGTTTCTTGTATACCGATCTTGTTAGTGCTAAATATTAGTAAATCATCAACATAAAGGCTGATAATTACTATATACTCTCTGGTTTGTTTTGAGTAAATACACTTATCGGCATTATTATGTTTGAAACCATTATTTAAAATGGCTTTATCGAACTTTTCGTGCCATTGCTTGGGTGCCTGCTTTAGGCCATAAAGTGACTTTACTAGCTTGCACACCTTATGTTGATTTCCTTCCAACACAAAACCTTCCGGTTGTTCCATATAAATTTCCTCATTTAACTCTCCGTTCAAGAAAGCCGTCTTAACATCCATTTGATGAATATGCAAGTCGTATATGGAAGCAAGAGATATAAGAGTTCTTATTGAAGATAGTCTAGCAACGGGAGCATAAGTATCGAAATAATCAATACCCTCCTTTTGTGTGAAACCCTTGGCAACTAACCTTGCTTTAAAGGTTTGTACACTACCATCAGTATTGTATTTCTTCCTAAAAACCCATTTGTTCTTGATAGCTTTTGAGCCATAAGGTAGATCGGATAAAATCCAAGTACCATTAGCCACTAATGATTCATACTCATCATTAATAGCCTCTTTCCAGAATGGCGCATCTCTTGAAGTCATGGCTTCTTGATAGGTTTTAGGATCATCCTCAACATTTAAAACAATTGCAACTGTGTTTAGGACTTTGTCCCTATTTCCTTCAACTAGGTATGCAATAGATGTCATTTGAATGAAATCTTTCCCAAATGTTTTAGGCTTCTTGGGTCGTTGACTTTTCCTTTGTTCAACTTGTTGTGGTACAAGTTTTCTTTTGTTTGTGCGATTCTTTTCTATATCGACATTACTTTGATCATTAGGTGATTCACTAGTTTGTCCACCATTCTGATTATATTGGACTTGATTCTCATTAGAAATTGGGTCCTTGATGAATTTATTTTCAAAGAAATCGACATGGATTGAATCTATGATAACATTTGTCTCCAAGTCTAAAACTCTATATGCCTTTGAGTTTTCTGCATAGCCTACAAACACGCCCCTTTTTCCTCTCGGTCCAAGTTTTTGAAGATTTCGGTCGATGATTTTGTAGTAGGCTATGCATCCCCAAACTCGAAAATAATTCAAGTTTGGTTTTCGACCGTACCAAAGCTCATAAGGGGCTTTATGAGTCTTTTTAGTAGGAATTCGATTTCCTACATGACATGCTGTTTTGAGTGCTTCTCCCCACAAGGAAGAAGGTAAGCTTGCATTTAACAACATGGAATTGACCATATCGATATAAGTTCGATTTTTCCTTTCCGCCACTCCATTCATTTGAGGGCTATAAGGTGCAGTCCTTTGATGAATTAGGCCATTATCTTCACAATATTTATCAAAGGACATAGGGAAGTACTCACCTCCTCTATCACTACGAAGAATTTTAATCTTCTTTTCCTTTTGATTCTCAACCAAAGCTTTAAACTCCTTGAATTTTTCTGGTGCTTCATCTTTAGTTCTTAAAAGATACACATATGTGAAACGGGAAAAGTCATCGATAAATGTAATAAAGTAACGTTTTCCTCCTCTTGACAATACACCATTAAATTCACAAATATCACTATGTATTAAGTCTAATATTTCAGAATTCCTTTCAACTTTAGAGAAAGGTTTCTTAGTCATCTTTGCTTGAACACAAATTTCACATTTTTGCGGAAAATTACCATGACAAGCAATATATCCATGTTTTGACATATACTTCAACATTCTAAAGTTTATGTGTGCTAATCTAGAATGCCAAATGGAAGGGGAATACTCAACAACATAAGCAATCACATTATTTATTTCATTAATAGATAGTTTGAACATGCCATCACAACTATATCCCTTACCTATGTACATACCATTCTTAGTAATAATAACTTTATCGGACTCTAGTACTATCTTAAAGCCCTTCTTACATAATAAATTTGCGGATAACAGATTCTTTCTTAATTCTGGAACATGAAATACATTGATTAGAGTTAACTTTTTGCCGGAAGTGAAATTTATTTCAACAGTTCCTTTGCCTTGGACCTTCGCTGTAACATGGTTTCCCATTAATACTTCCTCTGTTTCTTTCACTGGTTCGTATGTCTTGAACATAGCCTTGTTGTTACACACATGAATTGTGGCACCAGAATCGAGCCACCAGTCCGGTGTTGTTGTAACAGCAGCCATGTGCAGTTCAGTAATCATGCCGATATGCATGTCTGACACCATCGCAATCAACTCTGGACTTGCGGATTCAACATTATTAACATTATTGGTGCCTGAACCAGACGGTTTTTTGAAAGTATTGTTCCTGTGTCTGCAATCTTTAATCATATGGCCTGGTTTTCCACAATGAAAACATTCCCTTTCTTTATCATAAGGTTTTTTCTTGAATTTCATTGTTTTCTTTGCTTTCATTTTCAGATTAGCATGACCTTTTCTCTTTGATCCTTCAGCCACATAATTAACCTTAGAACTTAAGTAGATAGAATCCCTTACACGATTCTCTGCCTCAATTTGCAGATGGGTCTGAAATTGTTCTATGGTTGTCGATTCATTAGAGTGCAGAAACTTTTTTCTGAAATCATTCCAGGAAGGCGGAAGTTTTGCCAATATTGCTCCAATTTGGAGTGCATCAGGGACCTTAATTTCAAGTTCGCTTAAGCGAGAAACAAGTATTTGAAGTTCATGTACTTGATCCATTATGGTTGATTTATCATCAGTCATAAAAAATTCGAAATACTTCATTGCAAGAAATTTATCCGTACCTCGCTTTTCATTTTTGTATTTTACCTCTAATGCATTCCATATTTCTCTTGGGGATGACAGATTTCGGTATAAATCATACAGCCTATCAGTGAGCGAGTTCAAAATATACCCTCGACACACAAGTTCATCTTCCTTGCGTTTGTTTCGCTCCTTTTTGAGATCATCAGAATCATCGGGTTTTGGATCAGGAATGACAGATAAGTCTGCTTCAAGAACGTAGAAGATCTTGAGTGCAGTAAGTAAAAACATCATTCTGTCCTTCCACCGAGTATAGTTTGTCCCATCAAATCGTGCTAACTTAGAGTCTGCGTGAATCTGCCCGCTTTGAATTTGTGCCTTAACTGTAGTAGTAAATTCGTTTTCCGTAGTGAATAATTTCCTTAAGATTGTTAGAACAATTATTAGAAACGAATTGCAGTAAGGCGTTAATTATACTTTCCTTAAGGAAATTATCCCCCACTATAAGGGTAATATTCCTCTAGGATACAATACTGCTTTGTTTTGAAGCCAATAATATAAGAATTCTATTTGATAGTAATACGAAATCGCCCAAGCGCCCCAAGTGCCCAAGTGCCAGTCTTGATTCGTTAAAGATCAAGGCCCATATTAGTGAATTTACACTTGTTCCACTAATGGCCCATTTATCTTAACTAATATAATTATTCTACTTTCACTTATAAACTCTCTTAATTCCTCTTAACCCACCCATGTGGGACAAACAAACAAACTGTTCCAACAACCATTTCCTCTTACAAAATACCCATGAGAGGTGAGTGGGGAAGGAAGGGAATACCTGGAAGAGTAGGAAGAATAAGAAGAGGAAGAGAGAGAACGGCGTCGTTTAGACTTGGAATGGGAATCGGATTTCCTGACTTTGAGGGATTCATGGTGGCTGTTACGGCGGCGGCGCCTATTTTCTGCTGATGTGGTTGATGACGTGTCAGATGATGTAACGATTCTCAGGGAAATTAATCCGGAAGAAAAGGTTACACAAGGCAGATCAATCACAGGAACTCCTAAACAGAGAAAGAGTTCGGATGAAAATCGAAAGATTTATATTAGCTTGAAGAATGATTACAAGTGTAACAGAATTCTACAGCTAAATGATTACAAAGAATCTAGAGAGATTTTAGGGAGAGATGTTGTAATGAAGTTATATGAATGAATGACAAAATATAATTGTTGACTTCTATTTATAATTGCCGTATTAACAGCCTAACTGATTTTGTAACTAACTTCCTAACAACTTCTTGACTCATGTGCTGACGTGGACAGTTGACTTGCCCGATCTGTTACAATTCATTCCCCTTAGTAAAAACTTGTCCTCAAGTTTCGTTCAAGTTAAACCCAGGAAGCCTTTTCCCTATGTCGTCATAAGATTCCGACTTATTTTAAATTAAAACGGTCTTAAATAAGAATTTGGTACAATTTTTATTTATTTATTTATTTCAATCATGTTAACATCTAATGGTTTGGGTAGTGGTTCATACTATGTTTTGAACCAAAATATGAACTAGTTAACCCGCAGAATCGGACTTATTTGATAGTTGTGCTTTAATAGGGTCGTGCTTAATTATTTGATTTGCTATTTATATGTTGGTGTAAACAAAGCTAGGACAAATTTGATTCTAACGGAATTTGAACACGAACATTTACTGAGCTAGCTTACATCTACCTTACTAAGCTTTATTGAATATTGATATTAAAGGGCGAGTCCAGGGCGCGCCAGGCCCTACCAAATTACGACGGAGTATTGTATAAAAGCTTGATTAACTTAGCTAGTTAATAATACTCGAGTATAAAAAAGTATAAATTAAACACTTCCATACCTAGAAAATTAGAGCTTAAACTTACTACGGTTTAAGCACGACTTGGATTAGACTCACGCTACTCATTCACTTAGATATCCTGAATCACTGAATTTGTTACAAATTTAGAAAACAATATCCCCCGGCCGTCCGTTTCATGTTATAAGTCATTCTCATTTTGTCGTGTTAGTTCGTTAACCTTCGCCTTCATACAAGTTTATATCGCAGATGTCAGCTATACTAGCTGGTAAAGTTATGAGTGTTGTATTTACGGACTGGTAACAAATCCTGTCAGCAACGAAAAAATAAAAGACTACATCGATAAGAATTACACATTTTAATGAAAATAATGATCCAACAGGGAAACAATTACAAACAAAAAAATCAGAAAAAGGTGGGAGGTACGAGTAGGGTTGAGACGTGTCCATTTCGACTGTCTTGATTGAGTCTCGGTGATGATCGACAGATGCTCGGGCTCTAATAGCAAGGGAAGATGCAATTGTTCGATCCCATTGTAGCCTTTCTCGTCTAGCTCTACTTCTGTTCCCATTGAACTCCGGTCACTTCTCCACATCTACACTCGACCAAATGAATTGTACAAACAAACTTTTAAGAGTCAGACCCGACCAGCAAATTGGACCTGTCAGGACTGAAAGAGTCAGACCGGACCAGCAAATTGGATCTGTCAGGACCGAAAGAGTCAGACCGGACCAGTCCATATCGATGTCAATGTTTGTAACAAACTTTAATAAACTTTGACCATAAATATATTGAAAAATACAAGTTTTTTTTGATATGTTACAAATTTGAAATTGTAGGTTACAAACTTTTTCGGCTTTTCCCTACTTTTTCTTACTCGGCACATTAACTTTAAATCATGATTCCGTCACAACTCATCTCCAATATTAAACAAAAAAGGAAAATAGCCAAACAAAAACCCAAATATTATTTCACCTTAAGTTCATAAAGTAATTTTAATCTTATAATTGTAGGATAAACGTTACGTAAATACGTAAATTCTTGTTTCAGATGCCACTTTTTTGTCTGAAGCTTCAAACGGGAATATGTGACCATTTTATAGTTAAAATGTAACCACAATAGTACAGTCAATGTTACAGCTTATTATGATAACTTGTTTTTCAATAGTGGTCATATTTGGCTGAAAAATGGTTACAAAATTCCGTCTTATTATTTCAAATCAAAATGACCCGTCTGAAGCAAGGTCAGCTGGTGTAAATAATACAGAAAAAGTCAAAGTACAAATTATTAGTAAATATTATTAGTAGATATTGTATATCTTATATTTACCTTGTATATCGTTAATTAGTTGTGTTAACTTATAGCGTTGAAGAGTGCCATCAGATTTAAATTTGTGGCGGTAAAGCCACATACAACGGATCACAGGGGCACTAGTCGGGCGAGGCACAAGTTCCCAAGTGTTGTTCTTAATTAAAGCACGATATTCGTCATTCATGGCGGTATTCCAGTTCGGGTCTTGAAGGGCAGCACGTGGGCTTTTGGGTAACGGGGAAAGATAAGTGGTGGAGGTGCTAACAAGGGCACGCTGTTTAAAAATTCCATTCATAGCACGCGTTGTCATTCGATGGTCACGGAAACCAGTGGGTGGTGGGTCAGGGGAGTGGTGGTAGTAGCTGGGTGTAGGAGAGCGTGTGGTGGCAGGTGTGGTTTGAGGGGGAATGGTGTTGGCTGGGGATGTGGCAGGGGATGTAGGAGGGGTTATGGGACTGGTATTGTCGAGTGTAGGGGATTGGGAAAGGGTAGGGGAAGGTGTGGGTGATGCAGGAGGTGTTTGATGTGGCTGGGCAGTAGGGGTAGGGTTTCGTGGCGAGGGGGGAGGTTCAGGGGTTGGGGTGTTGGGTGGTGTAGGCGGATCCGGGTTAGGTGAGGCAGGGGTTTGGAGGAATGCATCAATGAGGGCAGGGGTAAGGTGGCCATTCGTTTGGTCTCGGATAGGGGGGTTTTCTAGGGAAGGGTTCTTAGCGAAAGGGAAAACCGACTCATCAAAAGTAACATGACGGGAGATGATAAATTTACCACTAGAAATATCGAGACACTTGTAACCACGGAACTCTTGCGGGTATTCGAGGAAGACACATTTGGTGGACCGGGTGGCTAATTTATGTGGTGCTTTGGCTGTCAGGTTTGGATAACACACACAACCGAAAACGCGAAGGTGGGTGTAGGAGGGATGTTTATGGAAGAGAGCGGAAGTTGGTGAGCGGAAATGGAGTGTTTTGGTTGGTAGTATATTATGAAGATGGACAGCGGTGTGGAGGGCATCGACCTAATGTATAAGTGGGACAGAAGCATGATGTAATAAAGCTAAAACAATCTCATTTATTCGACGAATCATTCGTTCAGCTTTACCGTTTTGGGATGACGTTTGAGGGCATGAGAAGCGAAAAATTAGACCATGTTGATCACCAAAATTTTTAAATTCGTTGTTGTCAAATTCATGGCCTAAATCACATTGGAAAGATTTAATTTGGCGATGGAATTGGGTCGAGACATAGTTCCGAAATTTCAGAAATTTTGAGAATGTTTCGGACTTAAATTTTAACGGATATACCCATACAAATTGAGTGAAGTTGTCGATTAAAATCAAGTAATATTTATAGCCTGCTTTGCTTTGAATCGGTGATGTCCACAAGTCGCTATGAATAATGTCAAAAGGTGCAAGAATATTAGATAAAGACTCGGAAAATGGCAATCTCTTGTGTTCGCTTATTTGGCATGAATGACATAAAGAATTTGTTTTGCGATTACAATCAATACGACAATGAGACTTAAGTAAATTAAGAATAGAGGAACCCGGGTGGCCTAAACGAGAGTGCCAAACATCGGGTGAAAAAGCAAGTAAAGTTGGGCTGGACGCGGTGGAGGAAGGCTTGGCTGACACGGCTGACACGGGGTATAAATCACCGTCACTATTGCTCCTCAGAATCAGATTCCCATTCGCTAAGTCCTTCACAGAAAAACCACACGGGTCAAATTCAACGGATACGTTATTGTCTTTCTTGAATTGTCTTACGGAAATTAGATTTTTAATAATTTGAGGCGTGTATAAGACATTGGTGAGGCGAAGGGTGCGGTTAGGTGTATCAATAGTGGTCTGACCGGAACCGTGTACTGGAATACTAGCACCATTCCCGACATAAATTGAACGAATCGTACTATAATTAAGAGGGGAATGTAACGTACCTGCGTCCGCTCTAACATGTGATGACGCCCCTGTATCCATATAGAAGGGACTATACGGCTGCATCGTAAGGGCGTTGAACGCCTGTGCCACATCATTCAGCTGGGTGCCATCATCAGAGGTCGCGACATGGGCCTGTCCGTAACCAAAACCAGGTGCAGCAGAGGATTTGCTGCTGCGAGGAGGCCTGAAAGCAGGTATCTGTTGTGGCACTGGCCACGGTTGTGTCCACCCGGGATAGGTGGGGTAAGGGCAGGGTGGTGGGGTCCACGAAGGTGGCCACCCTGGCATAGGACTCCACGGCTGTGGAGCAACAGTAGGCTGCTGTTTCGACTGATATTTGCCCCCTCCCTTAGAATTTCCAGAATTATTACCACGCTTACCAGAATTGCCACGGTGATTGCGGGACTGGTTCGTCTTGGGTGCATCTTCCCAAGTACGGTTATCGGCAGGGGGAGCAGTCGGAGTAACTAAAGCCGCGGGTTCTTCACGGCTGTCCTGTCTATGGTTCTCTAACTCGATCATACTTCTCGCTGTTTCGAAATTAGGGAGCGTCTGATTTATGTAGGCCGCGACTGTATCGTAGTCCTTAGGGAGTCCGCGTACCAACTGTAAAACCAAACGCTGATCCGAGACGGCAGCGCCGACATCTGACAAAGCTACTGACAAATCTTTTAATTTTGACAATAGGAATCGAAATTAGGAAATTTACCGAGTTTGAGATTGATGAATTCATGCTCGAGACTCGCGGCACGGGCGCCCTTGTTGTTGAGGAAAATATTCTCGACACGTTTCCAGGCGTCATAAGCAGTGGAATCACGTTTGAGAACCCGAGGAAGGAGATCGTCTGACATTGTGCCATAAATCCATTGTAAAACAATGGCATCGATTTCCGTCCAAGCTTCATACAACGGGTCCGTCGCAGACGGAGAGGCAGTACCGTCAATGTGATGCAGAACCTTGTATCCGCGAGCATGGAGCGTAAAGAGGTCAACCCATAACGAATAGGAGACCTTAACACCGTCAAGGACACGGACCTTATTTTGAATGTTGGTAACCGTGTAGACGGGGTGGAGGGAAGGCTTCGAATTTTTGATTTTCTCGTCTCCGGGCATGTTGGCGTGAGGCTAGACCGGAGAAGAGGGGCGAAAGACCTTGTGATGCCGTGGGCGATTTTCACAAAGGATGAGACCTGTACACTGATACCATGAAAGTGTATGAATCCCTAATTAGGGTTGCATATCATTAATCAATATATAGGTACAAAGATGCTAAAGGTTAGCCTAATTACAAGGAAGGAATAACTCTAAATAAGTTAACACAACTAATTAACGATATACAAGGTAAATATAAGATATACAATATCTACTACTCCCTCCATTCAACTCCACTTTGCAACATTGCTTTTTGCGCGAGTATTAAGAAACGGATTAAAAAAACTATTAAAAGTATATAGGGAAAGGGAATGGTGGGGTTAAAGATATTAAAAAAATATAAAGGTGAGTTTTATGGTGGATTTGTGTGGGGTATGAATGACATTTTTTGTAAATATAGATTTTAAATAAGGATAGAAAGGTCTTTTACATGTCCAAATAAGGAAACCTGTAAAGTGGAGTTGAATGGACGGAAATAGAATACTTGTAAAGTGGAGTTGAATGGAGGGAGTAATAATATTTACTAATACAAATAATAGAGATAAAAAATAGAGAAGATGATGGAGAGCTCGTCTCAAGTAGTAGCAACCATGTTTGTTTCATACAGTTGCTTGTGGTTCTTCTTGTTCACATTTAAATAATTTTATCCTCTTAGCCGGTGAAACTATAAGTACAGGATGATCTACTTAATTTTCCGAATCACATACATACATATATCGTATGATAATTATTATAATATTTAAAGTCACTTAGGTAAAGTTAAAACGGTTGGTCAAAGAGTTTGATTCATTTCTATGACCCATGGACACAGATCGAACTCTTAATCACATGATTAAGAAATGAGGTGAACAACCACCTCACTAAATCTATTTCGTTAAAATCAACTTTCATATGAGTTTATAATCCCTATTATTTTCAACCAAAAAGAAAATAACATTTTCTTATCGAAAATTATGGTCAAAGTAGTATCTTGGAGAATCTAAAAAAGCAAATGTAAAAAAAATAGAAAAAATTGGAGGGATTACGAGTTTGTAAATTGTAATCTAATTGATAATTGATTTTATGAAGATGATTTGAAGAACTGCACAATAGTAGAGATTAATGAAGAGGGTTCGTCTCCGCGGTGCGTGAGCACGATAACCATCAACGATGAAATAGACAAGTATTATGGTAAGATTGGTAACCATCCTCTTTTTATCTTTTTTTCCAATAAATTACAGTAAACCTAAACCAAAATCAATAGCAACTACATTAAACCGACTCACCCGATTAAATTAATGACCCAATAATTCTTATGCTTAATATTGACGAAAAGAAAGCGTCATAGCGTTTAGTTTAATATGTTTGACTTAATAATAAAGTAATTACACCAAATAATGATCGAAAACTAATTTTGATGATAAAAAATTGAAATAGTAAGAAAATAACTAGACCCAATAATGACCCGATCCAACCCCAACTTGGTATATGATTTAACCTGAAAGGCTGAAATGACTCAACCCGATCCAAAAGGGTAGGCTAACTTGATATGTCTCCCGACCCGACTGACCTGATTGTCACCTCTAGTTAACACGGAGGTAACAATATGACCCAAGTTCGAATTCTCCTATAATAATGCCCTAATGACTTTTGTTTACCTATTCTAATTTGGGCGTCTTCAGTTAAATGTTTATTTTTATTTTTTTTGTAATGCTTTTGATTTGTAATTTGTTTATGAAGAAAATTTGAGGAACTGCATATCAGAGAAGATCAATAAAGCAGAAGGTGTGTCTAGGCAGTGCGTGGACACCGTGAAATACATCAATGATGCGTCGAAGGAATTAAGCAACAGAGATATCAAGGAATGCATAGACGAATTTCCAAATGCCAACCGTTGTACAAACAGTGAGCTGCTCGGCAAATTGACTTCTGGCGACCCCGTTTGTGTACAAGAATACGTTGAACTACGTAGCTCTTGTGAACCGGCACCCGCACCCGAACCTCCGTTGGTGTAATGCCATGAATATATCGTACCACTACGGCACTACCCAACCATTTCCCCGTTTCTAAGAGTATTTGCTGGCCGGTTAAGTTCGGTATTATCCTACTCACATTGAAATATATTATACGGAGAAATATAATACACTAGTTAAACTTTTTGATAAAATCTGCTACTTATAATCTGCTTTTACAATCTGTTTATGCTGAAATTAATCAGCTATTTACAAAACAGGGCCATTAATTAACTCATTTCACTTACGATATAGTTTCACTTTTTGAAGAAACCCAAAGTGCCACATGTGAGGTTTGTCCCACATTGATAAAAGAGGAGAAGAATTACCACTTTATAAGGCAAGGGGCTACTCCCTCTATAGCCAATTGGTTTTAGAGTGGAACCCTCTTGGGTCTGTTGTATGTGGACTCTTTCTCCTCCATTCGGGTGCGGCTCAGGCCCGTTGTTGAATTTAACATGGTATCAGAGCCTATGACTAAAGACCTGGGTTTGAGCAAAGTTGCTCAGTTGAATTTGTCCAGACTGTGTGAAAAGTGGGGTGTGAGGGGGAGTGTGAAGAAACCCTGAGGCTTGTCCCACATTGATAAAAAAGGAGAATAAATACCACTTTATAAGGCAAGAGGCTACTCCCTTTATAGCCAATTGGTTTTAGAGTGAAACCCTCTTGGGTCTGTTGTATGTGGACTCTTTCTTCTCCATTCGGATTCGGATGTGGCCCAGGCCCGTTATTGAATTTAACACTTTTCGAGTCTAAATATTGTCAATTCGACATGATCGATCGACTAAATTTAGTACTAAGAGTCTAAGACATGGTACACCGTTCATGTGAAACGCAACATTTGGATCGTATGATCGTTACAAATCCACATTATTGAATACAAGAAATAACAACATTAAATAAAGATATTACTCCCTAAAATGAAAATAAATAACTAATGATCGGGTTGGAGGAAGTACAATACTTCTCAATCATGTGGAAATTTTATTATTGTTGTGCATGGTTAAGCTAGCTAATACTTGCGCCTACAAAGAGTAACACCATCACCAACTGATAGAAGACTTGACTCGATTCGACCATCTTTGGCTAGATACTCCCTCTGTTCCGGTCATATGTTTACACTTCTTTTATATTGTGAGGGGAAAATAAAGGAAGTGTAAACATATGACCGGAACGGAGGGAGTAGTTGTTTAGAGTCTTTATATGTGCTCGTGTGCTCTCAAGGAGAGGCGCCATTTTTTCGCTAACGTCAAAGAACAGAACATCGTCAGGATACACTATTGAACCGAACCAAAGAGTGTTGTCATAGGCAATGAGTCCTCCAACCTTGACGAGTTTTATTAATGTCTCGTGGTAGTTTATGTAGTTTTTCTTGTCGGCATCAACAAATACAAAATCGAATGTCCCTTCTTTTCCCTGAATTAATCAACATCTCATGAATTCAGTGACGGAGCGACTAATACACTTCTAAATCGATTAATATATATAATGAGTTGAACCTTTTTCAGAACGTTTTACTAAATAACTGTTCTATTATTTTTCATGAGTATGACTAATACAGTTCTCAATCGATTAGTTTCCATAACAGTTTTGCTTTATACGGAATAACTCTCACCTTGTCTAAGAGATTATTAAGGAAGGGCAAGGCATCTCCTTGGACAAAGTCAACTTTGTGCTCAACACCAGCCTTCTTAATAAAAGGCAGTCCAACCTCATAAGCTTCTCTATCTATGTCAATAGCTACAATCTGCAAAAACAAAATAATAAATGTAAACATCCTACTCCATCATAGTAGAAAATTTAAATAATACTTCATTCGATTCAGTGAATCGTTGATTACTAATCTCTTCAAATATAAGTACATTATCACGTTTGTTATCAAAACAATTACTCCGTACATAGGATATCTATTTTAACAACTATTTTTGCTTCTAACGAAAAGGTATCTGTGACATCTCACAACCAGGGGCGGAGCTACCCATTGGGCTATATGGGCTGTAGCCCAGGGTATTTTTTTGAAATAAAAGTTTATGGTTGAGAATAGTACACAGTTGTTCTAACTTGTTCCAACGGTGAAGTAATGTCCTATAAGGCTGGTGACCCGCGTTCGAATCTTCAGTTGTTTGTTTTTATCCACTCCGTTTATAATATGGAGGTTTGGGTTCCATGGTGTATTTCTTTGTTGAATATAGTCATATAGATGTATATGTCAACATGCAATTTCTTTTCTTTTTACTCTTTTTCGTCCCGGTTATTTATTTAACTAATTTTATATTAGAGTGTCTCATTTATTTATTTTACCTTTCCAATATTTTTTTTTTTATTTTTTTTTGCAAGCAAGGGAAATGACTTCCTTTCAAACCTTATTGGATCCGCCTAGTCAGAACTATGACGAGTGTCGTTACACCAGAGATCATAAGGAGAGTCCGGCGAGCCCAAACCTCGGGGATACGCGACAGCACGGAAAGCCGACACCCCGTTTAATAGACCCAAAGGGCCACCGTGCAAATACCTCAGTGCTCCCGTCTAGGGCGTCGAACCCGGAACCTCAAGGATTGAGGTGTTATACCTGGATCTGTGTGTTAAAACCAAAGGTAAATAAATGACCTAGAGGAAAGGATTATGTAATTCTCCTAAATTAATTGCATTTCGGGTTCTTTGTAAACACACAATCACTATATCAGATTTGATTGTTCAAAATATATTACATTCTCGTGTATTTGGTAAAATATACGAAGTGCGTTATCATGCATATAAATACATATTTCAAAAAATTCACTACATTTAATTAAAATATAACTCACACAGGTTTAACATATATATAAAAAAATGATTTGGATGAAGGAAATATTTAACAAATATATAAAACAAATTGGTTAAAGTATTGGGATTTGGGTCATTTTTGGAGGATATAAAGACATGATAATAATAAGTTTTCATTTCATTTTGAGCCTTACAATAAATTTTTTTTTTTTCATTTTAAGTTTAGCCCTACATTGATTCAATTCCTGGCTCCGCCCCTGCTCACAACCACCTTCCCTTTTTGACATTATTTTAATAAGTTGTGAGACATTTTAATCAATTGTCAGACATCAGCAGCTTGTAACGCCACGATTGAGAATTTGTGTTATTTCAAATAGATGTGTGTAACTAAGTATATTATGACAAAAAGATCCATCTAAAATGAAATTGCACCTTTGCATCATTGGGGAGAGCAAGGGCAGTGGTAAGAAGGGAGTAGCCGGTGAAAACTCCGACCTCCAACGTGTTTTTTGCATTCATGAGTTTTATTAATATCGAAAGTAATTGTGCTTCGTCCACCGGCACGTTCATCATGCTCCTGGTGTGGGAGATACATACAAAGAGGCATTGAACAACAAGATGGAACACGGAAATAGGATAAAACATCTAACTCTCATTTTGTGGCTCTTATATCTTATCTTATATAAAAAGAGAATAGGGGGTTTGGCTATTTTGGCGCGGCCTATACCCTTCGACTATACCAATATTTACGGTCAACTCCAATTTCCTACTATTTTCTGTTTTTCTTATGTTTCCACCGCTGAAACTTCTTCTTCATCTTTTCTTACTATATTTTTATTCATCTTTATCCAGACATTTCTCCTTATCATTCTTATCTTTTCCATCCTCCATTCTCCACATATTCATGTTTTTTCTTATCTTATATGCAAAAACAAAACTGATTGTAGTTGAATTGCAGTGACAATAATAGGGATTTTTTACTTTGTTAGTTCTTTCAAATTAATTTATACTGTTTTCGTGTTTGTTCGGTCGGAATCGTAGATTGAATTCCCTATGTCTTGCAACTCTTTATCCTCGAGGAAAACAGTTTACAGTACTGCTTCCACTTCATCTCAATGTTGTCGGTAATTCAGTTTGGACTCATGATCGCCTACAACCGTTAATGAACGCATCAATTCTGGGCGATTGTTTGGACTGTTCTATAATGAAGGTAAATGAATATGCTCATCTTCTTTTAACAAGATTTTTATATCATATTCGTCTTTTGTCTTGTATACCTGAACATGAAATTTGCACACCAAGTGTTTGATTAATTGTCAGAGAAAAATGATAGATAATGCTATATGTATTGTCCAATTTTTGTGTTCAGGTATATTACTTAAACCCCCTTCATCTAATTTTTTTTCCTTGTCGAATTTTAGCTTTGATCCCAATTCATGGAGCATTTGCTAAAGCAGTTTTCTGTACTTTATTTCGTTCGTTGGCGAGTCTTATTTGAGTCTAACTTTGCTATCTATAAAATTTGAACGGTAATCATAGTTGGATTAACCAACGGCAATCGCACATCACATTTTGTTTCCTTGTATTTTTATAGGATACAAAGATGAAATCCTTCATCGAAAATAGAATAAGAGATTTCGTTATGTGTTTCAGGGTTTCACTATTCTAAGGTTTTGTGTGCTCCTATTGTGACCTGAGGTGCAGGATTGCCTCTTGTTTTTTACTGGCGTCACGCCTATTTACGAATCCGTTGTTCAAGCTAAAACAATCGACGACAATATACACATGTAAAACTATGTTTGTCATAGAGCTAAAAATTCGCTTGGAATTGTGAATTGAAAACAGAAAAAATACAATAACACAAAAGCTTATCTGTATTATTTCGCCTTCCGGTTGTTTTAGAGTGTCAAAATTTATTATTTCAGTCTGTGACGGGTTTGCCTTGTATAAAGAAGTACGAAATAATGGATTGGTTTTCTTTGAGTTTGTGTAATAAGGTAAGTGAAACAATGCCATGTTTACAATCCGTCATCTTTGTTATTAATTTGCGACAATTTAGCTATGCATAACCGCATATTGAATTTGTTTGATTAGGTATATAATTAGCTTTTGAAGTAGTTATTATTGGATCGTTTCAATTTCATTCGATTCCAAGTTTGATTTTGTATTCGATTTGATTTGTTTTTTCTTTATTTTTTCAAATGTGAGCCGTTTAAAACATATGAGGATTATCCTAATAAGAATATAAAACTTAAATCAGGAAAACTACAAATGCATAACGCATTTCTAAGAACATAAAGTTAGTTTATGGTTTAACATTAAAGATCCTCATGTGTAATGTATTATCCTAAAAACTTCAACAAGTTGTCTTATTTCGTCAAAGATTCATTTTTGCTTATTCACAACTCCGTCCTTGCTTCTTCTCTCACTCTACTTCTGTATTTATGATTCATTTTCCCTATGTTACTCCAAGTGGTAGACGCCACGTAACACGCTATCAAGAAACAGACGCCGGCTCACACTGTCATACCGACAAGAGCGGCAGTCGTTGCGAAGACATTAGCGCCGTCGCAGTCACCCCAAGTAGTAGACGCCACGGCAGTCACCCCAAGAGGTAGACTCCGTCGCAGTCACTCCAAGTGGTAGACGCCACGTAACACGCTATCAAGAAACGTACGCCGCTCACACCGTCATACCGACAAGAGCGGCAATGTCGTTGCGAAGACATTAGCGCCGTCGCAATCACCCCAAGTAGTAGACGCCACTGTTAGTCACCCCAAGAGGTAGACTCCGTCGCAAAGCTCACTCCAAGTGGTAGACGCCACGTAACACGCTATCAAGAAATGTACGCCGCCACACCGTCATACCGACAAGAGCGGCAATGTTGCGAAGACATTAGCGCCGCAGCTATCACTCCCAAGTAGTAGACGCCACTAGCTCACCCCAAGAGGCAGACTCCGTCGCAGTCACTCCAAGTGGTAGACGCCACGTAACACGCTATCAAGAAATGTACGCCGCTCACACTGCCATACCGACAAGAGCGCAATGTTGCGAAGACATTAGCGCGCCGCAGTCACCCCAAGTAGTAGACGCCACGGCAGTCACCCCAAGAGGTAGACTCCGTCGCAGTCACTCCAAGTGGTAGACGCCACGTAACACGCTATCAAGATACCGACGCCGGCTCACACTAGACCTGGCAAAAGCAACCCGACCCGATTGACCCGACCCGAAAAAGCTGACCCGAGACCCGAAGTGACCCGAACTACATCACCCGAATTTGACCCGGAAACCCGAATTGACCTGACCCGACCCGAAAATGACCCGAGCATTCTTGACCCAAACTGGCCTGACCCGAAAATGACCCGATCCGAAACCAACCAACCCGAAAATGACCCGACAAAATATAACTCTAATTGAACCGAAAAGACTTGAAATGAAAATTTCTCTATTATTCATTGACCCGAAAATGACCCGACCCGAAACAACCCGACCCGTCAACCGAATCGACCCGACAACAAACCCGAAACAGACAAAACCCGAAATGACCCATCCCGACCCGAGTTAACCCGAAATCAATGAGAAACCCGAATTGACCCGACCCGACCGACCCGACCCGAACCCGACCCGTTGACCCGTTTTGCTGTGTCTAGCTCACACTGTCATACCGACAAGAGCTAATGTTGCGAAGACATTAGCGCTCGGTCGCAGTCACCCCAAGTAGTAGACGCACTAGTCACCCCAAGAGGTAGACTCCGTCAGCAAATACTCCAAGTGGTAGACGCCACGTAACACGCTATCAAGAAATGACGCCGCCACACCGTCATACCGACAAGAGCTAGCCGTTGGAAGACATTAGCGCCCGTCGCCACCCCAAGTAGTAGACGCCACTAGCCACCCCAAGAGGTAGACTCGTCGCAAATACTCCAAGTGGTAGACGCCACGTAACACGCTATCAAGATACCGACGCCGCCACACGTCATACCGACAAGAGCGGCATGTTGCGAAGACATTAGCGCCGTCACAGTCACCCCAAGTATTAGACGCCACTGTTAGCCACCCCAAGAGGTAGACTCCGTCGCAGTCACCCAAGTGGTAGACGCCACGTAACACGCTATTAAGAATCAACGCCGCTTCCCGGCCAATCCGACAAGAGCCATCGCACATTACACTCGCAAAAACATTCAAAGTGTCGTGGAAGCGTTGAAACACAGTTGAGATACGTACTAAAAACGCCCGCCAAGCCGAGGCGAAAACAAGAAGGGCGCTCAATTAAGAATACAGGAAGACAACTCTGATAGAGATGAGATGAAGACCACGGCCAGGCCGCAGGCGAAAGAAACGAATTATTATTAGAAGATAAGTTACAAGATTTACAAGTGAGAAGAATACAGACGACGGTCGTCCCCGCGGGGATAATCCGAGACACAACCTACTAAAAGTTGTACAAAAAGCAAAGGCTACGATTATACCAAGAGATAGCGGGAAGGAAGAGCCGAGTAATTGGCCCACGGACAGTGAAATCGATCACCAGTAAACTTGTTCTCATCAAGCAAAGACATGTTAGTGAGGAGTCGAAACAGTCCGTGTAGAACTTGCTCTCTTAGGGCTCGTCGCCGCCATCCATATCGGCGCCGCATCTTCCCGAGGGCAGTAACCCCGGCTTCTCTAGCGGCCTCGGCCTTGGCCTCGGCATCCTCACCGCCCTCATCCTTTCGGCCTCCTCCTTAGCCACTCTAGCCCTCTCAAAGAAGAGCCGCTTTCTCCGCGGCCGCCTCCCTCTCCATCTTCGCCTTCGCCGCCTCTTTGGCCGCCTCCACGCGCGCTTTCTCCTTAGCCGCGACTCGTCATCAAGCGAAGACGTCGAACCCGTCCCACGGAAGGAGCCATCAAGAGGGAAAAGCTCCCCGATAACTTCCCGACAAAGCATCTTCGCCAAGTCCCGAAACTCGGCGCACGATTTGGGGAGCATGACGGTTTGGAGCATATCGACGTCCGCCTCCTTTTGCTTGATGATGGCCTCTTTGCCACGAATCGGCTCGGCTGGGCCTTAAACATGCCCCCGTATTGATCCTTCGCCGGAGACAGAGGTCGGCACGCTTCGAGCAAGGCTACATTCCTCAAAGCGGCCTTCGCGGCCGGTTGCCGCGGCCTCGGCCTTAGCTCTCTCGGAAGGACCTCCTTTTCGGCGTCCTCCGGAGCTTTCGCTCACCCAAAAGCGCTTTCTCAAAGATCTCCCCGAGCTTCGCTCATTATGGAGACTCGGCCGCCGACGCAGCCCACCGCTTAGTGGCATTACACTCGAAACGGCTCGAGCAATGACCCTCTCCCCGCTCCTCGAGGCGAGCCCCGTAGCCACGTTCCACCTCGCGCGCCTCCCTAATCGCCTTTGTGCCTTCCTCTATAAGTCGGGAGACGGAAGCCTTCCGGGGGGAGGAACGGCGGTGGTACTTTGGCCACTGCTGCGGGCCGGGAGAAGGAAACCTTACGGGATGAAGAAGTGACGGTGGCGCCCGATCGCGAGCTCGCGCGAGAGAAGCCCACCGCCCGCCGCCCAAACGTGAGCGATGGCCGATCGCGGGCGATCTCGCAAAAATCCAATTAAAGCATCGTATCAACCGACTTATCGGGAACACCTAATGGCACGGCTAAGTTTAAACCACGGGATGACGGGTACCATGTATCGGCCTTCTTGGCGGAGAAGGCACTTCCTTCCGGCCAGCAGAGGCCGTCCTTTTCCTCCTACGAGATAAGGGGAGATCCCTGCGCATCGAGTCCCCCTCATCGGGAATATCAACAATCTCCACCTTCTTAGGGGAGAGGACGGGAGTTGAAACCGGTTTCGACGCCGTCTTCCGCGTCCGACGCACTACGCCGCTAATCACCCGGGCCTGCGCCTCCTCCTTGCTCAAGCCCTTCACCGCATTTGTTCCATGAGGTCATTCGGCGGCGTCCGCGATCATGGGCGAGCCTTGGGATGCAAGTTAGCAACGGTCTTGTCTTTACGCGGCCCCCATTCTCCGAAGAAGATCCTCGGATAGGTCCGGTCCGAAGTGGTCGCAAAAGAAACAAAGAATCAAGAAGAGGAAATAAATCGAAGTCCGAGAAAACAGGAGCATTGAGAGCGGTGACGGGCCTCACACCGACCCCACTCACCTGCGCCGGGGCGGTATGAGGCCGACGTAGCAAAGTGGCTCATCCTGGAGAATGATCTCGCGTCTGGGAATCCATCTTTTCGGCACCCCACTCTTGTCCACCTCGAAGAGCCTCATCGCCAACCTCTCATCCTCCTTCGGATGGACCCGTGGCATCCATTTTCGATGTTTCGGGTGACCCATCCGTCATGCTCCGCCCTAGTCTCACACCGCAAGTTAACTGGTCCGGAAGGAGCGGGCGTGGATAGTCGTCGGCACCTTAACGTACACCCACCGACCCCCGCCGGTCCTTGCTAGAAGAGAGCTTGTCAACAGAGACGTAACCTTGCTCCGTTTTTGCACTGTACCACCCGACACGGCCAGAGATTGATGGTTTCGAGATAATGAAGTCGACGGAATAAATTCACCGTGAGCCTCTCCCTTGAAGAGACAAAGCCGACGAAACCGATTATGGTTCTCATGGCCAACGGGTGCGATTGGGCAACGGCAACGTTCATAGCCTTAATTATGGCCATAACATACCCATTCGGAGGAAACCGAGACCATACTCCAAATGCCGCATGTACACACCGGTGTGGCCTGGCGGAGGACAACAGACGGACCGACCCTCCCGGGGATGACAATTTCGTATCCACTACCGAAGAAAAAATGGCCCTCGAAAAGTTTCTCACCAGAACAACCGGCAAGCTTATGGGACCAAACACGGTCAAGGCGAACCTTACAGGCATCACCGTGATCCATGACG
The DNA here is from genome assembly GCF_048544455.1 of Silene latifolia. Classification (NCBI taxonomy): domain Eukaryota; kingdom Viridiplantae; phylum Streptophyta; class Magnoliopsida; order Caryophyllales; family Caryophyllaceae; genus Silene; species Silene latifolia. Next base: position 7,683,982 of record NC_133531.1, read on the forward strand.
CATCGCTCTCATTAGGACGAGGCCTTTCCTCCTCCTCACCAAAATCATCACCAAAATCACCACAAGAATCTTCATCCTCCCATTCCTCCGAATCCGAGGATCAACCTCGGAGAAGGAGACCTAGGACCCTCCGACACGGGCCCACTAGGTCCAAAGATCGGCGAGAAGACATGTTCACAACAAATTACTAGCAAAGAAAAGAAAAATTCGTTTGTTTACCTTCAAAGGAAAAAGTGCTAGCCGGATCAAAAACTCTGAAGCTTGGAAGAAAAGAAGAAGCCCTTGGTTTTTAGCAAGACGAAAATTTTGAAGAAAATTTGAGAAAATGAAATTAGTGACCAAAATCACGGAAAAACCGCCCTATTTATAGAAAAAAAAGCCCACAATGAAGGGCCAATCGAGCCACGACCCATGAAGCAACCCAATCAACGAGCAAACACGTGTCGAGCATGCAACAACGGAATGTCAATCGTCGCAACAGTTAAACGTCAATCAATGCAACAGTGACCAAGCGTCTTCAACACGCCCGTTCACATCCCTTCAACTATTCATCTTCCTCAACAAATTCCTAGGTATCTGGTCTCCGCCGGCCACCCGATCAACCAAGCTAGGAAGCAGGCGGGGGCAATCAAAATCAACCAAGCACTCTCGGCCTTGGTCACGGCCGGCGTCATATTCTTTTCCACATCGAGTGCCCTTTACGCATCCATGTGGAGGGGGGATATGGTATACGGCACGGCCTAGCAAGAGCCACGCCGATGCACAAGAAGAAGCCGATGCGGAAAATTTCTAAAAATCACTTGTGCGAGAATACATGCTCAACGTACACGCCGGAGCCCATACCACGGCATAGACTACGCCGGGGGCAAATTGATGGGGCATATTCTCGCACCGCCGACCAAGTCGACACACCGAGCAAGGTCAAAGATATCCATGACAAGTCAACGACTTAGATAGCCTAGCCGATGCATCCCATCTACCGCCACACCGGGTCTCGGCGTGACAACCGCGTAGGGACACACATCCGCGTACTCATATCCAAGACCCCTCGGCGACGAGTCAACATTGTCCGCCGGCCCGCCATAGGTCCTTGGCCGAGGGGTAGATCGGTCTTTCCACCGCTAAGCCACTTGGCCACTTGGCCACTACGTGACAAAAGGTGAAAGTCTATAAATACTCCTCAACCTTCATTGAGGAAAGGATCTCACAATTATAACCTAAATACACTATTCATCTGGTAATATCTCCCCTCTCTCTCTACAATATATACCTAGCCAAGTTTACACGCACTTGATCCTTTAAGTTTTGCGACTTGAGCGTCGGAGTGAGTACGCTTGGCACACGGCCCAAGCCCTCGGTTCGTTCATTGTTGCAGGAGAGGCCGAGTGGGACGAGAGGAGCAAGAAGGATTCAGCTCAAGACATTATTCTACGAGCCACGGGTGGTAACTAATCACTGCTCTGGAATTATACCCGGAACAGTCTTATTTCGTCAAAGATTCATTTTTGCTTATTCACAACTCCGTCCTTGCTTCTTCTCTCACTCTACTTCTGTATTTATGATTCATTTTCCCTATGTTACTTTATGGTGTAGTCGTGCGCATCATCATGTCATGATAAGGACTGCGTGTCTGCGTTCAAGGTTGCGTTCATGCCTCGGCTACCACCTCTCGATCACCCATAAATTTTGTGCGATTGTTTGGTTCATTCTAGAATGGAGGTAATGAATTATGCTCATCTTCCTTTATCATAATCGTCTTTGTATTGTGCTCCTTAAAGTGATTTTTTTCTTATAGTGAGCACCAAATGTTTGATTACGTGTCAAAATGAAGTGACAGTGTTATCTCATTGACTATGTTGTGTCGAAGTTTTTCCGTTGTGCAATACCTCCATGTCATCCGGTTCTTTACATTTTCAGTCATTTATGAGGAGTATTTTAATCATACGTAAAGAATCGTGTGGGACAAGGTAGTATTATTTTAGGCAGGTGTTGAGCCTAATAACTTAAGTTATTGTCGGAAAAACTTCTTTTGTAGTTCCAATACGTGATTTTGAGTAAGATATCAATTAAAATAAGTTTGCGAACATAGAATTCACTAAGAAATTTGTTCCTAAGCTTCAAAGACATGCGTTAATGGTGAACAACAATGATATTTCTCTTGATAGGACGAAGTTGTGCTTAATCTTAGCTGCAATTATTTTGGCTTGAGTAGTTGTTTCTGCCGATACATATTTTCTAGATGACTCGATTTTATCGATTACCATAAAACCAATCGATCTCATGGATGACTCTCTCTCCGTGGAAGCTAGCATGTTTGAGCGGGTCATCTTTATCTCTTGATAATTTTGCTTTTTGCTCTGTGTATATGCTAAGATTTTCTAGAGATACTACATGCTTGTTATTCTTTGCCTCCAACTTTGGTATTTAGCATTGATTTTAGATTAGCAATATACCACAGAGAGGGATTTTAGTGTGCTTGTATTCCTTGGAACACATCTATATTTACGGTCAAGCCCCTCTTGTGCATTACTTGGCTTCACACACAAAATAATTTTTCTTTGTTATCTTATTTGTTTATTCTTTCGAGTCTTTCATCCACGAGTCCATGGAAGCGGTGATCTTTTTCTTAGCTTATCCTACATTCGTAATTGCAATTTTACACTTAAATTTCAATTTTAGGATGTCGACCAAAGTTTCAATTTTTTTGCGTTTTTATCCGTGGAAAGCATTTATTGCAGCTGATTGTTTGCTTTGCTTTTCAAAGGTGTGTTTTTCTCTAACTCAAGTTATATTTCTTATTTTATTGACGAAAGTACAAACTTAGGTTTGGTGACGGGGTATACAATGGTTTTTGCTTGTCTATTTGTCGTGTGGATAAAAAAAAATCTGGCTAACAAGTAACAGTATGGAACTATGGATAGTGAGTTAGTGACAATGTTGTTTCCTTTGTTCTTGGTGAAGAGAGCCCGATGAGGTGAAAGTTGTGATCTTTCCCTTTCGTCAGTCCCTTGCACAAGCAATAACGTTAATATATGGATAGACTTGAACTTTTTTGTTTTACATTGAGCTCTCCATGTATTTCCAGCTGAAATGGATGAACCGACTTGCAACTGTTAAAAAAGATGGAACTGTACAATTTGAAGTACCTGCAAATATTAAAAATCCAAGCCTTCATTTAGGACCTGGAGTAAGTTATGATCATACCTCAGAAATGGAAGAACACTATTCAGCTGAGTATGAAGATCTACCTCCTATGCAAATTGTGATGCTAATTGTTGGTACCAGGGGTGATGTACAACCCTTTATCGCCATTGGGAAGCGTTTGCATTATTTATTGTGTAGAGGCAGAGTGATTTTGCAACAGCAAAATTTGAAGGATTTGATATAAGGCCTGATTTGATCCCAATCTTGCAAAAGATTTGGCAAAAGCATGTCAACATACTAGAGAACAACGTTGTACGTAGTGAGGACATAATTGCTAGGGGATTGGAGTCCCTAGCCACTATGATACATTAATTTCTCGGTAAAAAAACAAAAGAAAAAGCTTTTAAAAAAATACTCATTTCATTACTTCTTACTATTTGATTTTTATTTCTCAAATCAAAATACAATGAGCAAAAACATGAAAAATAAATGAATTGTCAATTTAAATTTCATAAATAATACACTAAAAAGTAGCTCTCATAGATACGGTGCATACATTCCGCACTACCAACTACCGTTATGCATATCCTTTTCTTATCAGTTATACATAAATGAATGTAACACAAAACTAATTTTCCACTATTCAAACACACATTTGATCCAAAAAAATTATTCTAGATAAATTGGGACTGTGACTTAGCTACATCCTTGAAATTAATTTACACTACATCCCATGTTTGGTTCGTTATGAATCTTCGATTGGTTAGCCGGCAACCGATGACTTCTAATATTAGTTTGTCATCGTCTTGCGACTCTTAATTCACGTGAGAAACAATCCTCACTACTGCCTCACTCTATTCTCAATTTGGTGGGAATTATCAGATTTCCAATAAATTTTCTTGGTTTGAATGTTTTATTTCCAATTTAAATTTGTTATTTTCAATGATCGATGATGTAGTCTTTGTTGAGCAATGGTGAAGTACAAGATTTTGTCATTTTGATGATGTTAAGAGATAAGTACTAAGAAGAGGTAGTTTTAGAATTTAAATTCCATTACCCCTTTATTTTTACGCATTAATTTAGAACCGTTCAACGATCCCAAAACGCGAGCTGGAACATCGAAAAGAAGTGGACTCTCATTTTTTGTAAGATTTAGGAGTTGTTTAATCGACTATTTTGGAACAGAATGGAATGAATTGAATTTGATTCATTCTAATGTTTGGTTATAGAATGGAGTTAAATACCCCATGATATTTAACTTTACTCTAACCCCTTATAATCTTATCGGTACGTATTCTCTCCATTTTCTTGAAAGAAATGAACCTCCATTTCTTATAAACGGTCCGGATTAAATCTTATAAAGTTCTAATGATTGTAATCGTCTTATGAAAGTAATGTTTTAGTAAATGAACATAGAAAATATATTTAAAATTGGAGTATTAGAGAGGAAATGGAGAAGATTCACATTTACCCAAAGTTTCAAACTTTATTCTTCCCTTTACAAGTTTAGATTAAACGAAATAATTTTAAGTAAGAATGAATTTGGAACACCATATCTCTATGTTAACATACTCCATTCTACTCTATTCCATTATCCGGAAACAAACGACCCCTTAAGAGTATGTGAACATCAAAGATGCAAAGAGAGACGAAGTATAACAATCGGATCCTCGCTTTTGCTTCTTTTCTAGAACGGGAGAAAAAAAAGGCTTGGAGAGAAATCGATGGGCAACAAAAAAATAGTAAGTGACAAATTCCTTGAACAATGATCGTTGTAGAAGGCCATTAAACGCTTTGAAAATGTAGTATTTTTTATAGATGTTAGCTCTTAAATAATACAGAGTATATGTGTAAATGTTATGGGTAAGTTTTTCGTAAAACAAATTGTGATAAAATATTTGAAAATCATTAATAAAGCACTGTAATGCACTTAGTGAAGGTTAATTTTTGTTTGAAACATAGTGAATTGGCGGTTTTACAATAACTTTTGTGTAAAACAATCTTATAGAAGAATGAATGTGGCCATCTTTTCATAGTGCAAAGCAAAGTTAGATAACCCGCTGGATTAAAGCCCCGTTATTTTGGACTTGACATTCAAACGAGGATCAAAACAACACACATTTCAAATATGCTAATATGATTTATACTCAATATATAGCTATTTATATACTCTGTATCTTTTAATATCAATGACACTTCTCTTTATTTTCGTAGAATTGATAAACTTGGTGATTATCGAGTATAATAATAAGGTTGTTTTAATTGCACCGAGCCATGGCAACCCTTTGTAGGCGGTAGGCCCTGCCCTTTTGGCTGATGTGTTAGATACTTTTCAAAACAGTCGAGACATTATCAATTTTTAGCGACAATGTTAATGGGTGATATACTTCATATGTGACAATTGTGTAAATAAAAGCATATATAAGTTTAGTTCAAAATACGTAACACATGGACTTTGTATATTACTAATACTGTTTTAATAAAAACATGCGTTCATTTTACATGACGCCTCTAATCGATTTACATTTTTGCAAAAAAATAAAATGTTGGATGCCGCGTGCGAAGCCGCGGCTCATTTCAACTAGTATTAGAAAAAAAAAAATAGATAAAGAGATAAGAGTGATACGTATATGGATATTTCTCCATAGTGGCATGCCTCAGTTCCTTCAATTGCTCATGCTCATTTGGGTATGCACTTGTTTCCATAATATACTGAATTATTCACAACTTAAATTAGCCCTTAATCATACATTTACTAAGTTAATTAAATGCTAATTAATTTCAAGTTATAGTCCCTATGCCCTAATCATCATTTGTTTAACTTTGATTAAATACATGGCTGAGCTAGGATTTGATCTTAGTACGGGCGAAAAATTTCAGCAGGGCGAACGGGTAATGGTATAAGGGAACTTGAAATAATTTCGAAATTCTAACTAATTAAAAACTTTGAAATTTTAATCGTCCAACAAACGGGAACGAGTGCCCCTGCCGACTCTCCCCTAGCTCCAGTACTGGTAAACAAATGATTGGGATTTGGGACGGAGGGAGTGTTAAACAAGCTAGTTTGCATACCTGAAGAAGAGCCGGACTACTAAGAATGTTCTTCTTAGGAGATGATTGCTGGTTTGCCTGTAATTTTGCTAAGAGATTATAACTAGTACTACTAATTATAGATGTTAATTACTTCTATTAAGATCAGTTACAAAATCCAATTCAATTAATATAAGTATTGATTTCGAATGACCCATGATGAAAGTTAAGACACGCATTTAAAAAACCGTTTAACAAAAAGCGCAAGCAAAGTTAAAAGCATCCTCTTACCATGAATACAAAATAGAGGAAGTAATAAGTAATAAGAGTAGTAGGTATTATTGTGTGTGATGAGCCTATAAGGGATGATATATTCATATGTGTATTTAACTATTTATAGTACCAAAACATAAATATGAAAGCAATTGAAACCGTCGAAAATGGAAAGAACCACATTGTAATTGTCGTCCTATTATAAAGATAATAATTGCAGCACATCCATTAGATAGTCAAAAATGTAATGAATACATTGTAATTGCCGTCCTATAAAAAGAAAATTGCAGCACAGTAGATATAAGCAAAAAAAGAAACAGATGTATTACATTAGATTTTTTAGCAATTGAGTTTATGTGTATTTTTTTTCCGAGTTTTTAAAGTTTATTGTTACATTTTGATATTTTGACGTCAAAACTTAGAATTTACCAAATTTATATGTCTATAAATAACAACACTAATAAGATATTACACTCCGAAATGAAAATAAATAACTAATGATCGGATCGGACGGAGGAAGTACAATACTTCTCGATCATGTGAAAATTTATTATTGTTGTGCACGGTTAATAATTAAGCTAGCTAATACTTGCGCCTACAAAGAGTAACACCATCACCAACTGACAAAAGACTTTACTCGATTCGAGCATCTTTGGCTAGATAGTTGTTTAGAGTCTTTGTATGTGCTCGAACCAAAGAGTAACACCATCACCAACTGACTAATAAACTTATCAACCGGTTAAATTCTATAGTGAGTCGAATTTTTTTGAGAACGGTTTAATAAATAACCGTTCTTGAATTTGTAACTATATAAGGGTTCCAAGTGCTTAACAGTGAAGGGAATCGTTCTAATATACTTATTTTATAAAAGCGATTTTTGTAGGGAAACTCTCACCTTGTCTAAGAGATCATTAAGGAATGGCAAGGCATCTCCTTGGATCGGACAAAGTCAACTCTTTGTGTTCAACACCAGCCTTCTTAATAAATGGCAATCCAACCTCATAGGCTTCTCTATCTATGTCAATAGCGACAATCTACTAGAAAAAAAAATGTAAACATCATAATCCATCATAGTACAAAATGTCCAATAATATATACTTCATCCAAATTATTCATATTCCTGTTTTTTAGGGTAGTTAAGTAAAAATCGCAAGTATTATAGTTGTGGATCTAATAATAGCCAACCCAACCGACAAACCGGGCGGAACCAAAAGTCGCATTGCCTTGACTACTAACCAAGGCACAATCGTCAATCCGATAAACAACTTCGTGTTGGCTAGGTCTTGTAATTCGGCCGAGTCTTGCGTGATATGGTCTTATACAACAATTTTCTATCTAATCGGTCCTAAACCAAAAAAAGCACTTGGGCCAACTCAACAAGCAGCCAATAAACTCATTCTAGTGGACATGGTCCCAGAAAAGAACGAAGTTGAAGTTTGAATGATATAGGCTTGGAATAATAAAATTGAGAGGCCCTATTATCAACATCTTAGCCATATAAATAGTGAGGTTATTCCGCTGAACCCACAAAATAAACGGGTATAGACAAGGTATTTAAGGAAAATTACAAAGGCCTAGCTGGTTAGCGGGTTTGGTTCATACCATCAAAGGTTTTGAACCAAAATATGAACTTGTTAATACACGAACTTTGATTCGATTTAATAGAGTTGTACCAAATCATTGGCGTTTTTTCATTTTGGGTTAATGAAGTTATAAGGGCAAATTTGATACTGAGGCTCTGTTTGGTAAAACGAATTGAAAAGGAATTTAAACACGAAAAGGTACTTTAGGCGAAAGCTAAAAACTTTGAAACACGAAAAGGTAATGATAAGAAGCGAAAATTAGGAGCTGATAAGGTGATTGATTATATAAAAAATTGTTTGGCAAACTAACTGAAAATGTAGCTTATTTTGGTAAAATGACGTAAAAGGATATAATAATTATTTAATATATTATAAATTGAAAGGACAAAAACGTAATATTACCAAGAATCAGGCACCTGAAATGTGAAATGCTACTCTAGGTAGCATTTCATTTCAGGTAGCTTATTTGGGCAAAAAAGCTACTTACCAAACACATCCATATAAATAAACTACCTGAAACTTTTATCAAAAAAGCTAGTTCAGTCAAAACAGGTACCTGAAATGTCTTGTCAAACAGAGTCTGAGTCCAGATAAATTAGCTGACATTGTGAATCCAATCCTATTAAGCTTGTTTAGTTTAACTAGTTAATCCTCAACAAGATAAAAAAATTTGTAACAAAAAAAAAAAACAAGATAAAAATTGAAACTAAAGTTGAAGTTATATTTTTCACATTTTTAGGTTTTAGTCAAGAATTATAATTTTATCTAATTTGGCAATGGTCATAATTACAACAATGATTTGGGGAATAGATTTTTGTAGTAGAGTAGTTGATCATCCATGATCTATCTATTAATGCGTAGCCTCATATGAAAATTGATTTTAACGAAATAGATTTGGTGTGGTGGTTACTAACTTCATTTCTTAATCATGAAATCAAGAGTTCGATTCCTCTCCACGGGCCATGAAAATTAATCAAACTCCTTGGCCAACCGTTTTAACTTTACCTAAGTGACTTGCATAACTCGTTTTCAACAAATCAAACGGAATTATGTTCAAGCTTAACTCAACTTTATTCGGTTAGCGAAATAATAATGAGAGCGTATAAGATTGAATAGGAAAGATCAGACAAATAATGGAAAGATTGTTATATACTCTTGAAATAGTAAAAGGTGAATCATGATTATGATGAAAATGAGGAGACATGAGTGCAAATAAGTTGTGCAGTAAAAAGGCCCATCTCCTGTCAAGGACAATTCGGAAGATGGTAGAGTTACACCAGGTGTATGAGGCCCTCATACACCACCAATAATGACGCGCCACTTGTCCAATTCAAAGAATCTTTTTTAATCTAATTAATCCCTTAATTCCTTCATTAATTGCCCCCCTAATTAATGTTCTCGGTTTTGTCACATATTTTATTAATTAAAAAAAACTTCTCTCCTAATTTATATTTAAGTCTTATTTATTACTAATACCTTTTATTATTTTTAGTATTTATGTATACAGTATATACCTTTAATATTTCGTATATTTATGTATACCTCTAATATACGTACACAGTCCTGTATACGCTACGGTTAATTGATATGTATTGTATCAATTTCTTTATACGGTATGATTACTCCTTATATGTATGTTTATGTATTTACGTTAATTTTTTTTTTTTTAATTTTTTTTTTCAATTAATATTTTTTCATATAATACCTTTTCTTTTGTCTTATATTATTTTAAATTATACCTAAATTTCGTTGTAATTTATTTTTTTGCGTAATGTTTTGTAATATTTAATTTCTTGAAATTAATTTTTTTTTAAAAAAATTTAAAATTAAATTTATTTTATGATTAATTTTCATTGTACTTTTTTTTTTTTGCTTATGTGGGTATGAGTAAGTTATGTCTTTTTTTATACACATTATTTTAAAATTTTAATTAAATTGATAAATATTTTATTTGCTAATATCCATGACCGGAAGTTAAAAAGACCTTATATATATATATAGGATTTGGACATATGACAAAGTATAAGTTAGTGGGTGCGGTGGTTTCCTTACTTAGTTCATGCTTTCCTTACTAAGTGTCTCGTGTTCGAAACCTCTTGTGGGTTTTTCTTTTTGTTTTTGGCATAATTTTGCACAAGTTAACCGTATGCTATTCTAATACTCAATCTTTGTGAAAATGAATTAAGGAAAATAGTCATTGATTTTGATTGATCATACATTATTTGTTTAAAGAAGTCAAATGATATACAAAAAAAAAATCATACTTCCTATTTACAACCTATGACTATAATTTGTATATTGAGAATATTGAGAATTTGAATATTGTGACCTAAATTGCGATTGGGAGAACGTCGGAGTATTTTGTGACGGTGTAAAACGTGGAGTATTTTGTGTACCACTAAAGCCACTCATAAAGGATGAAGCATCATCGTTTGGAACATGTCGGGTTGGGTTCGTATTTGGGGGGAGCGTAGTGGTTGTCGGATCCTCATCATTTGTCTTTCTCCTTCTCTTTGTCTGTTTGACAATACGTCTTCCGCCATTCCTCGCTTGTCGGGGGGTCTCTAATGTCACCTTCTTGTTGAGGTGTGTTTATGATAGTCTCCCTAGGTCGTAGTCTCCTACGACCCCACATTTTTGAGGAAACTCCACCTGCCGCAAATGAATCTATAGACTGTATCCCAGCATGAGCCTCTAACTCTTTGATTAGTTCATCGGTTCTGCTATTATAAATGGCAGAAGACCCTTCACTTTGCATAGCCAACCTTTTAATGTAATCATTTTTTACCGTTATCTCAAGAGACCTTTTAACACGTTCTGACTCATCCGGGTTGTAGTACCCAACCCGAATATTTTCGTATCCTCTAACCAAATCCTTGCGCCAGCGTTCGATTATGTATTTGTCTGGGATAGCTTTTACGTCCAACACATCAAGACACTTCATGATATGGCGACATAAGATCCCTCTAAATTCAAACATCTTACAACCACATTTATACTCACCAGTGATTGTGTCAATACTCACTTCAAAACTTCTTCGATCTTTCTTCCAAAATGCTTATGTCACTTTTGATGTGGCCCTAAACCTCTTGATGAAACCCAAACTATTTGGAAGAGTTTCGACATTGGTGCTTATACAACCATATACCTCTGTTTTCACCTCTCCGAATTTCTTGTTTGTGTAGACCTTACTAAAGATATCCTCGAATAATATCATGGGATCCCATTTAAGTGGGCTCTTAATGTCTTTGGCGTTATTGACTTTCTCGTCCTCCACCTTTTTCTCTATGGCATCCTCGTCTTTGCTCCATGAATTGCATCGGGCGGTTTCTATGCTCATGTACGTTTTAATAAATCTGTTTGTTTGTTCACTCCTCTGAGTAGAAGACATACCCGCACAGAAAGTGTCTTTCCAAAAAACAGGCATCCACCGCTGTCTCATATCCCATGCACCCCTCAACCATTTGTTACGTCGCAAGTTGTATTTTTCCATGAAATCGTCCCACATATCTTGCAGTTCCTCCTCGGTGATACTCTCGTGTACAAGCGTACGCAAATCTCTGTCAATCTGAGGAAATTGTGGGTGGTCTTTTAGATTCTTATCCGCGTTTTGAAGAATATGCCAAAGGCATAATCTATGTTTAGTCTCCGGGAACACTTTCTTGATTGCCCCTTCCATTGCTTTACATTGATCAGTTAGTAAGACGGTTGGAGCTCTACCCATACATTCTATCCACTTCTCAAACACCCACTCGAATGACTCTGTGTCTTCGTATGAAATTAAAGCCGCTGCATATTTGGATGTTGTACCCAAATCCACATTTTTTCCTCCTATTTGGGTATTCATCTCGGTTTGTTAGTTTTTTAATTTGTAAAATATTTAAATTATTATATAAAATGTGGACTTCTAGTATTTTCCATTTATGTACTTTATTCAATTCCATCTCTTTTACTTGTTTAGTTGAATAGTTAAAATTGATTTGACAAAACACAACACAAAAAGAATAATGAACTGAACAATTGGGAGATTTGACATAATACCAACCAAAAAGAGTAATAAAAAATGAATAATTCAAATTTTATTTGACATAACACAACTTGAAATGACTATTGTAACTTGAAATGACTATTGTTGTTGCGTGTGTAAGAAAATCCGGCGGCATGCATAAAGTCTTCAATTCTGAGAAACGATTTGACTTCCAAATCAAATCAAGTCACAACTTTTAATAAAAAAAAAAAAAAGATTTTAAAACCCTAACTACTACCTTTTCCCATTATAAAAGGCAAAACACATTCATCTCAAAATTATCTTTCAGTACACAAACCCTAATCTTTTTTTATCCATACTCCTCCATTATCAATCAAGGTATTTGTTCTTTTATCTTCAATTATTGTTTGGGTTTTTTGTTTTTGTCAGAATTGATTTTATTGAATAAATCCCAAACCCAAATCGATTTTTTTAACTATCTATTTAACTGATTGTGCGGTTGTTGCTTCTTAATTTAATTTAATTGTTTCAGATGGATAGACAGTTTGTTGCTTTCTTATTTCAATACACAATGGATCGCAGAAACGTTCTCACTTTCTTGCGAGAGATTGACGTTCGATTGGAAACCCTAATCACAGAGCGTCTCATGTACGAGACATGGCCATAACAAGAGGGATGCATGACGTACAAGCAAATATGGATAATATGATAAGCATATTAAGGGCAAATCGCGAACGGCGCTAATAGAAATTAGCAAAATTGAAAGGGAGATTGTTCAACTTGAATCTCTTGGATTTTAATTAATTTTAGTTAATATTTCGTATTTTGTAAGGATTATTGTAAGTATGGTTTGTATTATATTTTATGAATCTATGAAGATCCTTTTTATTTACCCAGATGCAAGTGTCTTTAGTTGCAAAATTAACAATGAAATTTATACAAAAAAAAAAGAGAATTAAACGACAAAATGTAAACGAAAATAGATTATTATTAACATAAACTTTTAAAAAAAGAGTACAATATTAAGCCTAGTCCTTATTAATCAAGGACTTTAAAATGTTAATATCATCCTCTAATTCTTTCCTAAGTTTGCAACATTTTTCATGTGTACCCAACACGGATTTGACGAAATCATCCGCTTCCTTCTCCATTTCCTTCATGCCTTTTGCATAACAATCGCTGCGAATTTTAATCGCCCCGACCACCATCTTCATCACTCTGAACTCCTGTTCATGGAGCATGGCAACCTGTTCTTCTAAACCGATTCTGATTCAATAGCAATATTGTGAAGTCCTTCCATTTGAAATTTCTGAGGTTTTAGAGAGAAGATAAAGAGAGATAAAGTGAATGAGTAAGGAAAGGTTAGGTAGAAATGGATACTTCTTTTAACTCACCCGTATTTATAACAAGGATGGTGACCTTTGGTTCATGAATTAAATTAAATTAGATTAAATTAAGTGGTTCATGAATAAATTCAATTAAACTATGAATAATACGCCTCGATTGGAAACCCTAATCACGGAGCGTCTCATGTACGAGACGGATCCTTTGGTTTGTATTATATTTTATAAAACTATGAAGATCCTTTTTCATTACCCACATGCATGTCTCTTCAGTTGCAAAATTAACAATCAAATTTATACTAAAAAAACAAATAGTAGAGAATTAAACGACAAAATGTAAGAACGAAAATAGATTATTATTATTAAGATAAACTTAAAAAAAGTACAATATTAAGCCTAATCCTTATTAAGTAAGGATCGTAAAATCTTAATATCATCTTCAAATTCTTCCCTAAGTTTGCAACATTTTTCATAAGTACCCAACACGGATTTGATGAAACCATCCGTTTCCTTCTCCATTTCCTTTATGCCATTTGCATAACAATCGTTGCGAATTTTAATCGCCCCGACCACCATCTTCATCGCCCTCAACTCCTGTTCACGGAGACAGGAAACTTGTTCTTCCAAAAAACTCATAGATCCAATCATAAGATCGTTAAGGCCTGCAATTTATTTGCCATTTCAAAAAATCGAGTTTTTAGAGAGAAAATAAAGAGAGATAAAGTGAATGAGTAAGAAAAGGTTAGGGAGAAAGGTGATTCTTCTTTTAACTCCCCTCGTATTTATAACAAGGATGGTGACCTTTGGTGAACCATAACATGAATAAATTAAATTAAATTAAACTAAATAAAATTAAATTAATAAAATGTGGTGGTTCATTAATAAATGCAATGAAAATTAAAGAAACACATCGGAATACTAAAAGACAAAATTTTCTAAGATTATAATTACAATATTAAGGAAAATAAAGATTACAATATTAAGGAAAACTAAATTAATAAAAACTAAAACTAAAACTAAATTAAAGGTTACAATATTAAGGAAACAAAATAAAACTAATTTCTAAGATAAAGAAGGCAAAATAGCCTCTAAGGCCCCGATCTCCCTCTCCAAGTCCTTCCTGAAATCGTATGTCCTCTGATAGTCACGTAAGAAGGATTGTATGAGGGACTCGAGTGATTTGTCGAAATCTTTGATACCTCTTTCATGCCAACGGTTGCGGCGTTCCATAAGGGATTTCATCCTCGAAACATGCTCCAACTCCGTCACACAGAGCTCATCCACCAAAGCTTGTTTACCTCTGATTGATCTATTAACAACATCAACGGCCGCGTTTTCCATCTTGACGTATACAAATATAAGGATTAAATTAGAATTAAGAATAATAAAGGTATTATTGAGAGAAGAGAGAGAGAAGTTGAACAAATAGAGAAAGAGATGAAAATAAGTACTATTGAGAGAAGTTAGAGAGAGACTTTTATTATGTTTTAGTTGATATGATAACAAAAAAAAATGCTTATAAAGGTTGTAATATTTACCAATCCGTGGCTTTATTTGTGATTGGTCACTTATAGGATCAACGGCCACGATTTAATGTGGAATATCATCAAATATTTTAATTACAACTGAACGGTCACGATTAACTATTAAGTACCATCACTTTTTAAGTTGTTTTAACACTAGATTGTCCTTTTCCCGCCAAAATATTCGTACAATCCTATTGATCATACGTTGCAACGATTAGTCGATAGCAACATACGATCTCATCTTAAGTCTTAGAAACTTGTTAAAATTAGTCCTACACTGTTGATCGGAATAATTAACTAATTATAGCAACATACGATTGATAACAACTTAACTTAGGTCTTACGTCCCGAGACATAGATATCTACACCCGTATTGATCGTACATTGCTATGATTAGTGAATAGCAACATACGATTGATAACAACTTAACTTAGGTCTTACGTCCCGAGACATAGGTATCTACACCCGTATTGATCGTACATTGCTATGATTAGTCAATAGCAACATACGATTGATAACAACTTAACTTAGGTCTTACGTCCCGAGACATAGGTATCTACACCCGTATTGATCGTACATTGCTATGATTAGTCAATAGAACGCATTTACGATCTATAACATTTTAAACATAGGCATCTAAACCCGTATTGATCGTACATTGATATAATTAGTCAATAGCAATGTACGATGTATAACATCTTAAACCACAAGACATAGGTATCTAAACTCGTATTGATTGTATATTGCTATGATTAGTCAATAGCAACGTTCGATCGATAACATCTTCAACCATAATACATAGGACCATAATACATTGGGATCTAAACTCGTATTGATCGTATATTGCTATGATTACTCAATAGCAATGCACGATCGATAACATCTTAAACCATAAGACATAGGTATCTTAATCAATTATCCCGTTCTAATCATATATAAACTCATATTGATCAAACGTTAAGTCTTAACCTTAGGTCTTAAATTTACGTCTTAACCTTACGTATTACACATACATCGTACATATGGCTAAAAACCCTAAAACCACAAATAAACCCTATAAACCCTATACACCCAAAACTCCTAAAAAGCCTAGAAACCCTAAACCCCAAATAAACCCTAAACCCCAAATAAACCCTAAAATTTTATTTTAACCAAACCATGATGGACTAAAATTTGGATGATCATCAACGCGACAAGCTATGTAGAACATTTGTATTATATTTCTATTTTAATATTTTAACTTAATAAACAAAATAAATTAAGTAACAGTAAAACCATTCATTTTTTAACTGTTGTTTTTTAAACACAACAAAAATAAAAACTTATATTTTAATATAAATTTAACTGTTTTTTTTTTATTTCATAACAAATAAAAACTTATATTTTAATATCAATTTAACGATTGTTTTAATATATTAATATTTTAAAACTTGTTTTTTATATTCATTTATTATATTAATATGTTACTTTATCAATGTAACTGTATATTTATATTATGTTTTCAATAATAAAATTTATATTTTAATATTTTAACTTAATAAAACTAACATTTAAAAATATGTTTCGGCATTAATATGTTACTTTAGTCTACGAATTACATAAAATATTTACTTTCAATTATTTAAAAACATGTAAATAAATTAAGATATATATTATTTACTATTATTTTTAATAATATAATTGGTCATTAATAATTTTAATCTACTTGCCTTTTCGAAATCTGTAAAATAAATTAAGATGCATAGGGAAGACAAACGTTAATAATTCAATTTTATGGAGAATAGTAAGAGTTACACTATTTTTTTTTTAATTCCATTTTATCGAGTATGATAATGATCGCCCTTTTTGGTTTATATTTTTTAATTTTAATTTATAAGGACAATTAAATTAAAAGAAAGGTAATATGAAAAGAAAATTACTTTCATTAATATTAAAAACGACGTACAAAGGGAAAAAAAAAACAACAAACAGAATTTAAAAACTAAACCTAATGACTACAACCAACACAAGAATCAAATCTAAGTTTCTTAGAATTGAGCCTTCTTGGACGAGTCCTCCCGAACCTCTTCTTGGACATCTTTGAAGGGAGGATGTCGGGGGTTTTTGTGCATGGCGAGTTCCCCATAGCTTTTCCGGAGTTCTTCGGCTTAGGAGGGGTTGCTATAACCTCAATCACCTCCACTACTTCGTCCTCCTCTTCCTCCTCCACCCTAACAATAGAGGAATCAATTTTAGGGGTAGCTAACATCTCTATCCCATCGTCAATTTTCTTCCAATACATTTTGTCGAGTTCAAATTTACCCCAATTAAGCATATTAAATTCCTCCTCAAATAAATCGACAAGGAAAGTATTTCCATGGTAACCCGGACTAGCTCTCGTTAAAGCATTTTGGACATTAGTAGGACCAACTTGTTTGATTATTTCTCTCATGAACAATCTCGTGCACACAATGTCTCTTGCATGGGCTTTCCTCTCTTCCGACATTTTTGTTATTTCACTTGAGGATAGTTAAATTAATTTAGTAGGGAAGATGTAGTTTGGATGAATTAAAATTTGGAGGGAATGACTATATTTATAATACAATATTTCCCTCCCAAAAAAAATAATCAATGCATGGTTTCCCGCCAAATGCAAGTTAGGTGGAGAAAACCCTAACGACCTTTCATCTTCTTAATGATTACAAAATAATAATAAGAAGTTATAGATTATCAGCAAACAATTCGTGTAGCACAGTTGGTAAGATACATAATTTTCTAACCAGACGTCTAAGGTTCGAACCTTGTTGCGGTACATTTTATTAACAACTTTTTTTTACGTACTTTTTGTAAAAAAAAAAAAAGTATTTAAATGAAAATAGTTGTACCATAAATAATTACGTCCAACAAATTTTTATTATTAACATTTTTTTAAGAACTTTTTTATTAAATAATTATGTCCAATAATTTTTTTTTAAGAAAAATACAAAATAAATTTTAAATTTTTTTTATTTAACTCACTAATTTCATACTTAATATTATGAAATTATACAAAAATAAATATAATGTAAAAACAGTGCCTTATAAAATGCAAAAACAATTTATCAATAATAAAAAAAAAATAAAACCTTGAAATACAGAACGCAAATATATTCAATAATAAATTAAAACGAAAAATACATATAAAAAATAATCAGCAAAAATAATTATACAAAATATATTACAAAGATAAATAATAAATAAGAAGAAGAGATACAAAATTACGAAATATACAGTATAAAAATGTATACAATTAATATCGTATAAGCTCAGGTACAAATATAACGTATTAATTAATGTATCCGCCTCAATATAAATATACGGTATACAAATGTATACATAAATATTGAAATACACAAAAATATTAATAATAAATAAGAGTGAATTAAAAATTAGGAGAGAAATTTTTTTAAATTAATAAAATATATGGCAAAACCGAGGACATTAATTAGGGAGGGTAATTAATGAAGGAATCAAGGGATTAATTACAATAAATCAGATTCTTTGAGTTTGACATATGGCGCGTTTTCATTGGTGGTGTATGAGAGGCCTCATACACCTGGTGTAACTCTACCCTTTTCGGGACAATTCTGGTAGTTGGAGTTATCAATTTCAGGGAGATACACATTTTTCCTTGTTTCTGTATTTTTGATCATTTAGACGGTCATTTTTTGTCTGAATCTTCGGACGGGTATATATGACCATTTTATCATTAAATGTAACCACAATGATACAGACAGTGTTACAGGTAACTTGTTTTTCAATAATGATCACATTTGGCTGTAAAGTGGTTACAAAATCCCGTCTTATTACTTTAGACCAAAATGGTCCGTCTGAAACAAGATCAGCTATTGATAAAAACCTTTTTTTTTTCACTTTTACATATCCTGAATTATGTTCTCGCCCCCCTAAACTTCAATCCTAGCTCCGTCACTGCTCAAAACCTCAACCATCCGTTTCATATTTATAAGTCGAATCGCTTAATTTCAAATGTTACCGTCATTCGTCAATTTTTACCTTTACTTTTCTTTAGTTAAGCGCGATATTTTAACCACGGAATAAATTAATTGGTACTCATATATTAACATAAAAACTATCCAAACAAAAACCCAAGCACTATTTAAAATAATTTTATGCTTAGCTGCAGAAGATGCAGAAGATGATGGCGAGCTCGTCGCAAGTACTTGCAACCATGTCCGTGTCATACAGTTGTATGTGATCTTCTTGTTTTATTTTCACATTATTTCAATAATAATGTTATGCTTAGCTGCACATTACCTGGTGTAACTATAAGTAGAAGACGACCTACGTACATTTCCGGCATCACATACATACATACATACATACATACATACATACATACATACATACATACATACATACATACATCCATCAAGTGCAATGGGAAAGCTCTTTAATGGGATGATCGTAGCAACTTTCGTCTGCTTGGCTCTTCAAGTTGTTATGTCTACTGCCCAGCTATCAGGTATATATCTTTACTTTGTATTAAGTTTTGCGTCATTATTCGATATTCGACTAAACGGAGATTAAACATGAAAGAATGTACAATAATGGTTTAAATAGTTAAATTGTTATAGCAACATAAGATTTCCTATTTTAGTCATTTTAATATATTCCAAACTCACTATATTTTTTTTACGAGTTTTTCTATCATGTGTCTATTATAAGAATTCCTATTACGGAGTACAGTATTATTTTGCGATAGACAAAGAAAATGTAATCTAATTAATCGTCCTGGTTTGATGAAGACGAGTTGAAGACGTGCATAATAGGGAAGATCGAAGCAGGAGATATTCATGGGTTCTGCGAAAGTATAGTCGAAGACTTCAACGACATGTCGGGGGAATTCAGCTTCGACGATATCCAAAACTGTCTAACAAATGTTAAAAAGAATAACAAAAATTGCAAAAACGAAAACCTGTTTTATAAAATTGCTCAGAATTTTAAATGCACACAAAAATATGTCAATGCACGTAAATCTTGTACGGTTACTCTCCCTGTTCTTACGACTACTCCCGAGCTAACTCAAGGTATCTCCCTATTCTGTACTTTGTAATCAGTAAACTCCGATTCAACAGGAAGTTTACAATTTTATTATTTTGTGTAGAGTATTTTAATCAAAATAAACAATCTGTTGAATTAGAGGGATCGGAGTATTAATTAAGTTTATTTGAACAATTGACTTAAAAATGAAACTATATAAACGCGTTTGTAATCTAATTGATCGATCGTCCTGGTTTGATGAAGACGAGTTGAAGGCATGCATAACAAAGAAGGTCGAAGCAAAAGATATTCATGGGTTCTGCGAAAGTATAGTGGAAGACTTCAACGATATGTTTGGGGAATTCGAAGATGTCCAAAGTTGTTTAGCAATTGTTAGAAAGGCTGATAGGATGCCCAAAGATTGCAAAAACGAAAACTTGTTTTATAAAATTGCTCAGAATTTTAAATGCACACAAAAATATGTCAATGCCCGTAAATCTTGTACCTAGGGAACCTAAGCTGGTTTAACTTCAATATTATCATACTCACATTATAATATTATTTTAATATTTTGTGCGACTATGATAAAAATAGAATATTATTATTATCGCTTTTGTTTCATTGTTGCTGTTTCTTTTCTACAAGCTTTGTATTTATTTTATTTTACCAGGGTGGTGTTGTAAGTAAATTATTATAATTGAATGTTATACGGAGTATTTTTTTTTTATCAATGGTTTTACCGAGATTCGGAGATGTTTCATTTTTACCAATTTGGATTAAATTAGAAAAGTTTCCTAATATTAACTTTACCTTGATGGGAATTGAAATTATGTCAAAATCATAGGAGTAATTCGGAAACATGGACGATTTTGACATAATAAAAGGCCAATAGGGCCTCCTAAAATAATCATGTCGTGTTATGTTTTTGTGTTATATCAATGTTTGAAAAGAGTAGAAATATATTTATATGAAGGAGGATCGAGAAAAATTAGGATTAATTTAGTAAAGAAGTCATTTGTGTTTAGAGAGCAGAAACCAAACACGACTCACATAAATGTGCGTCACTGGGCTCAACCCAATCCCGTTAATTTTGTGTCGTGTCATTATTTGTCAGCTCTAATCGTGAGCATCTTAAAAGTATTAGCAGACGTGTAAAAAGTGGGCTTTAGAAAACAATAAAGACGTTGGGCTAGCGAGTAGCGATTAAAGCCTTAAACACATTAGAGGTGATCATGGATTGGGCTTGGGCTGGGCTAAGACCAAAAAAATACCCCGTTTATAAGGCTGGACAGGGCCTATACCTGACAAAATTGTCCCGACTCGACACGAACCCGGTCCGACACCCGAACTCAAGATCTGAACCCGAATTGACCCGATCTAGTATAATCTGGCCCGAATGCTTATTGTTACAAACTTATTATTATTAACAAATAACTTCATAATAGCTGGCCCGAAAATGACCCGAACCCGAAATGACTAGACCCGACCTAATTGATCTGTTTGCCAGGTCTAGCTAGACCGGGCCAAATTTATAGGCCTATTTTATGAGCCCAAACCCAATTCTTTAAGAAGAGTTCTATCCGTCTCAATATTAAAATAGATCAAATAAGTTGCAAGATTGAGTAGGAAAGAAAACGTGCATGGTGGAAAGATTGGTATATACTCTCCAAATAGTAAAACTGTAAAAGGTGAATCATGATTAAGATGAAAATGAGCAGACATGAGTGCAAATAAGTTGTGCAGTAGAAAGGCCCATCTCCTGTCAAGGACAATAGTGGTAGTTGGACTTATCAATTTCAGGGAGAAACATTTTTCCTTGTTTCAGTATTTACCTGAGAAAAAGTAGAAACCATACCTGCAAAATTGGAGTGAGATATCTGGGAATTTTCTACAGCAATTCTTATCATGACTTGATCAATTACAGAAGTTACTAAACCATCAATCATACTAGAATCCAGAGAAGAAGCACCATTCTGAAACCCACTCTGTTGATCAGAATCATCAAGAGGAGAATCCACGTCCAAGATGTCAACATTATTGGCAGTCTGCTTAACATTAGATCTCTGAGAATTTGATTTGTTACCATAGCCACCTCTCCCTTTACCTTTATTGTTTCTATCATTGGGAAAACCCCTAACATTGAAACAATTGGAAGGCTTGTGTCCAGTCTTTCCACAATGAGGACATTTATTGAGCCAAAAACAGTCACTGGTATTATGAGTTGTAACATTACAGCGAGTGCAAAACCTTGAATTCCCAGATGATTGATTACCAACTTTAGCTTTCTTGAAACCAGTCTGCAGAGTATCTTCTTGAACACCAGCAGCATAAGCAGTCACTTCAGCCAAAACATCAACACCATCTGTAATCTGCTTCTGCCTCTCAATCTTTTGCAAGAGTCCTAACACCTTGTTCATAGTAGGCAAGGGCTCCATTGATAGTATCTGTGTTCTAACATTATCATAACCCTTGTTTAACCCCATGAGAAATTGGATTAGTTTGCCATTATTCTCTCTAGTAATAATCCTCTTGATCAAGGTGCAAGAACAAAGATCAAGTTTACCACAACTGCATGTAGGAACAGGATCTACACTATCAAGAGTCTCCCATAGCAGCTTCATCTTACTGTAATAATCCACCAGTGATGAATTTTCTTGACTGACTGCCCCCAAATCTTTCTTGAGCTGATAAATCTCAATTGCATTGGCAGTACCATATCTCTCAACCAATTCTGCCCACAGTTCTTCTGCAGACTTAACAAACTTCAGATTTTCTCTGATAGACTTATCAAGTGAATTAAGAATCCACTTAGTTACCATTAAATCATAACGAAACCATTGCTTGTACTTTTTATCAGTGACAGGTGGTTTGGCACATGTACCATCCAAAAAACCATCTTTATTTTTGGAGGTCAGAGACATGTAAACTTCTTGTTTCCACCCCAAGAAATCGTGACCTTCAAACAGAAACGAGGCCAAAGTTGCATTGGGTTGATCTGATGTAGATAAGAACAAAGGATCTTCAAAATAGTCATAACTGGAGGTGCGTGGAGATGAATTCTCAGGCATTATGATCTGATGTGGATGAAAATTTTAAGAAAAAAGAAGAAGATGTGATGTAGATGATGAAGATACAGTAACAAACTTTATATTTGATGAATGCGGAAGCGAAAAATATTGAATTCTTGATCTGTTTTGTCAAGAATCAGATGAATGACCAGGATCAGAAACTTCTCCTGATACCATATGAAATCATAATACAGATGTAATGAACAATATGAATTGTAATATTATTGATCAAAACTTATTTTTACAATCATTGTGGTTGGTGTGTATTTATAGCTACATAAACCGACTTCTAACTAATGCTGATGTCAGCTTGTAACCAACCTATAACTAACTTAACTAACCAACTGTTATACAACCGTTTATACATCAGTCCATATATAACTGGTTGTAGGATAGTATTTGTGCACCGTTCATGTGAAACGGAACGTTTGGATCGTATGATGTTACAAATCCACATTATTGAATACAACAAATAATAACATTAAATAAAAGATAAAAATTGAAACGAAAGTTGAAGTTATATTTTTCACATTTTTAGGTTTTAGTCAAGAATTATAATCTTATCTAATTTGGCAATGGTCATAATTACAACAATGATTTGGGGAATAGATTTTTTGTAGTAGAGTAGTTGATCATCCATGATCTATCTATTAATGCGTAGCCTCATATAAAAGTTGATTTTAACAAAATAGATTTGGTGTGGTGATTACTCACTTCATTTCTTAATCATGAAATCAAGAGTTCGATCCCTCTCCACGGGCCATGAAAATTAATCAAACTCCTTGGCCAACCGTTTTAACTTTACCTAAGTGACGTGCATAACTCGTTTTCAACAAATCAAACGGAATTATGTTCAAGCTTAACTCAACTTTATTCGGTTAGCGAAATAATAATGAGAGCGTATAAGATTGAATAGGAAAGATAGACAAATAATGGAAAGATTGTTATATACTCTTGAAATAGTAAAAGGTGAATCATAATTATGATGAAAATGAGCAGACATGAGTGCAAATAAGTTGTGCAGTAAAAAGGCCCATCTCCTGTCAAGGACAATTCTGGTAGTTGGAGTTATCAATTTCAGGGAGATACACATTTTTCCTTGTTTCTGTATTTTTGATCATTTAGACGTGTTAGGGTGCAAACCCTTGTCCCACATCGGTAGAATAAGGATGGAATATCATCTTTATAAGTGTCCAGAAAATATAATAGTACGAGGCCTTTTGGGAAGGAGCCCAAGAGTAAATCCGTGAGGGCTTGGCCCAAAGCGGACAATATCGTACTATTATGGACGGTGGATACAGATACAGCAGAGGCCCAACACAGGATATTCACGCTTCCGCACAACAAGTGGTATTAGAGCCCAATGTTCGACTTGGGCTAGACACGAGGATGCATCAGTAGGCCCAAGACTTGATGTAACACCCCCATACTCCAAGTGCCTTACCAGGACCACTCAGGTATGAAGACATCACCATCTCGGTCGCCCGAGGTATGATAATCAAATAGACAAAACGGAAACAACATTTATTATAAATAGTTTAATGATAAATACAATCCTCGAAACCAAACTGAAAGTACAATACATTATTCCAAACTATCTGTTCTCAACTGAAATGTAAATAAAGCTAAACTACAGCGGAAGACTCTATCGTCATGTCGTGGCCATCCCAGCTATCCCCGTACTCATCTCTATACCTGCTCAATATCTGCTCACCATACCCGAATGGATCACCGCAGGTTTTACAAAACAACACCGGGGTCAGTACTAATCACACAATCAATATAGATAACAATAATAAGACAAACAGACAGCTGAACTGCCACACACACACACACACACCACCCACTCCCATCATCTCAATCGACCGTCCATCCTTTGGACCCGCCACGCCGATGGGGACCGCACTGCCGTTCCCACCTAAGCCCCGCTCATCGTACGAGCGATAACCCTGTCCATTAATGTGCACATCCCCTTTCGTGGCGGGTTCCACGAAGGGCGAAACTAGGGCGTGAGATCACTCCCGCAAGTGACCCCACTCAGCCGAGAACGCATCTCGAGAGCCAAAGAACCCAAACACAATCACAATCACAAACACTATCATCATATCAGACAACTAACTACAGCACATCACCAATATCCCATTATGGGACTAATACTGAGTAGGAAATCCTACCTGGAAAGCACAACACGCAGACGGTATCTACAGCTGTATCAAAACGGCTCCTCTACGAATTCTCCTCCTACCATACAACACATAGATGCTACCATTCAATTACTACTCATAAAAACCCCCAATTCCTAAATTAGGGTTTCATCAATCTTAACAAAACATAATATAAATTATATTAAAAGCTTACCCTCGACGCAAGGAATCCAACGACGCGAACCACGATACAAACTGACCGTCTGAACTCCGGGAATTGTCAAGAACGCGATTAGGAAGAAGACTAGTTGCTTTCTCTCTTAAACAGGTTTTAGGTTTTGTAAAAAGTGATTTAGAATAAGGACGAATATGTTTAAATACCTAAATCGCGTAATTAACAAAACCCGAGAAAAACCCCCGCAAAACCGGACACTCGATCGAGTACCCAAGGTACTCGATCGAGTACCCACCTACTCGATCGAGTGTCCCAGCTACTCGATCGAGTGCCCAACAGGTCAGAAACTATTTATCTTCGCAACTTGCCCTTACTCGACAGAGTAAGGGCTACTCGATAGAGTACCCCCCCAAGACATAAATACGGAGTATTACAGTCTTCCCTCCTTAAAAGGAACTTCGTCCCCGAAGTTCAAACCACTACTAAAACAAAGGTACTCCAAAACATTACCGACTCAACAACCAAAACAAAACTCAACATAACACGCTACTTACCCAACTCATCCCGACAACCTACCGACGCAACATACAAAAAGGTGCATAAAACTCTTAAAAACTGCTCGCGATCATCTCCTACCCCCCTAAAAGAAACAAGGTTACGTCCCCGTAACCACACATACCTGATAAAAAAGAAAGGGGTAACGCTCTTTCATGATATCCTCTGCCTCCCATGTAGCTTCCTCGGTCTCGTGGTTAGACCAAAGGATCTTAAGCAAAACTGTCTCACCACTCCTGGTCTTTCTAACCTTTCGGTCTAGGATCCGCTTAGGTACCTCAAGATATGATAAAGACTCATCCAGCTCTAAGCTCTCTGCCTCCAACACATGTGACGGGTCACTCACATACTTCGCATTTGCGATACATGAAACACATTATGTACTCTCTCCAACGCAGCCGGTAAAGCCAAACGATAAGCAACTTCCCCAACTCGCTCTAAGATCTCATAAGGACCTATAAACTTCTGACTTAGCTTGCCTTTCTTCCCAAATCTCATAACTCCGCGCATAGGAGACACTTTCAGAAGAACCTTGTCCCCAACCTGAAACTCTATGTCCCGACGATGTAGATCTGCATAACTCTTTTGTCGATCCCGGGTGCTCTCATCCGTTCCCCGATCATCTTAATCTGTTCCACCATCTCATGCACCATCTCTGGTCCTAACACCACTGCCTCAGCACTATCGTCCCAACAGATTGGACTCCTACATCTCCTCCCATACAAAGCCTCAAACGGTGCCATACCAATACTAGTGTGATAGCTGTTATTGTAAGAAAACTCTATCAAGTCCAACCTCTGCTCCCAGCTACCACCGAAATCCATCACACAAGCTCGCAACATATCCTCAAGGGTCTTGATTGTTCTCTCAGTCTGCCCATCTGTCGCAGGATGAAATCTTTGTACTCATCTTTTTGTTCCCAACGATTCTGCAACTCCTTCCAAAACCTCGATATAAACCTCGCATCTCTGTCAGACACTATGTCCTTAGGGACTCCATGTAACTTCAGCACATTCTTTCGATAGGCCATAGCCAATTGTGCCTTAGTCCATGTATCTTTCATTGGAACAAAGTGAGCTGACTTGGTCAGACGATCTACTATCACCCAAATCATATTGTTACCTTGTTGACTCTTCGGCAAACCCACAATGAAATCCATGGAAATGGATTCCCACTTCCACTCAGGCACCTCTAAAGATTGAATCTTGCCTTGTGGTCTTCTTTGTTCCCCTTTAACTCTCTGGCATGTCAAACAACGGGACACAAACTCAGCTGTCTCTTTCTTCATCCCAGGCCACCAAAACGTCTTCTTCAAATCTTTGTAAAGCTTGTCTCCACCCGGATGAACTGAATATGGTGTGCAATGCGCTTCTGTCATGATTGTCTTTTTCAACTCCTCATCATTAGGAACACACCATCTACCATCAAACCTCAAGCTACCATCTGTATGAATGGAAAAGCGGGACACTGTCCCTTTCTCTACTCCAGCTCTCCACTCCACTATCTTAGGATCCAAAGCCTGCTTATCCCGAATGTCATCATAAAACTCCATATGTACCGTCATATCACCCATGGCATCTCCTTTCTGCATCATATGTATCCCAAAGCTCGCTACCTCATCAAAGATAGAGCTGTACACAAAGAATGTACACTCTTCCTACTCAAAGCATCAGCTACAACGTTGGCCTTCCCTTCATGGTAGATGATCTCCATGTCGTAATCGCCAATCAACTCCATCCACCTCCTCTGTCTCATATTCAACTCCTTCTGCGTGAAGATGTACTTGAGACTCTTGTGATCAGAAAATACCTTAAAGATTGCTCCATAAAGGTAATGTCTCCAAATCTTGAGAGCAAACACCACTGCACCCAACTCCAGATCATGAGTAGGGTAGTTCTCCTCATAAGGCTTCAACTGCCTAGAAGCATAGGCAATTACTTTACCATTTCCGCATCAACACACACCCCAACCCATTCTTCGAGGCATCCGTATAAACCTCGAAATTCTCGCTCCCCTCAGGTAATGCGAGGACGGGAGAGCGTGGTCAAACGCTCCTTTAATGTTTGGAACGCCGTCTCACAACTCTCATCCCAACGAAACTTGTTCTCTTTCCTCATCAACGCTGTCATCGGTCTAGCTATCTTGGAGAAATCTTTCGAACGAACCGTGTAGTATCCACTAAACCCAAGAAACTTCTCACTTCAGCAACATTCTTTGGTGCTTCCCACTTTGTCACTGCCTCTATCTTCGCCGGATCCACAGCTACCCCATCTTTAGAGATTACATGCCCCAGAAAAGCAACTTTCTCCAACCAAAACTCACACTTGGACAACTTAGCATACAACTCATGATCCCTCAAAGTCTGCAACACGATCCTCAGATGCTCCTCATGCTCCTCCTTAGTCTTAGAGTAGACTAAGATATCATCGATAAACACCACCACGAACTGGTCCAAGAACTGTCTGAAGATCCTATTCATCAGATCCATAAACACTGCCGGCGCATTAGACAACCCAAACGGCATCACCACATACTCATAATGGCCATACCTCGACGTGAAAGCTGTCTTCGGTATGTCCACATCTCTAATCTTCACCTGATGGTACCCCGACCTCAAATCAATCTTAGAAAAGACTGTTGCACCACTCAACTGATCAAACAGGTCATCTATCCTTGGCAAAGGATACTTGTTCTTTATCGTCACACGGTTCAACTCTCTGTAATCTATGCACAGCCTCAAACTCCCATCTTTCTTCTTCACGAAAAGAACTGGTGCTCCCCAAGGCGATACACTTGGTCTAATGTATCCCTTCTCTATCAAATCATCCAACTGCTTCCTAAGCTCCTCCATCTCCTTAGGACCCATACGGTACGGTGCCTTAGAGATTGGCCCCGTCCCTGGCTTCAACTCAACGGTGAAATCTATCTCCCTCTTCGGTGGCAACCCGGAATCTCCTCTCGGAAAAACATCTCGCAAACTCTCCCACCATGGTATCTCGTCAACTGCCGGGCTCTCTATCCGGTCATCTCTCACATGGCACAAAATCAGAGGACATCCCTTCCTCAGATACGACTTCAAGGTGACAGCTGCAATCAACTTAACTTTGGGTTTAACTAGAAACCCACGGTAAGACACACTAACACCCTTAGGACCTCTTAGGGACACTTTCTTTTGATGACAGTCTATCTTAGCTTTATACTTTCATAACCAATCCATCCCAACTATCATCTCAAAACCATTAAAAGGGAACTCTAGCAAGTCTACAGGGAAATCGACTTGTCCAACTATCAAAGATACATCTCTAAACAACCTCCCACACGATACAGACTCTCCCGAAGGTATGAAAACTTGCTCCCTAACAGACTCATATACCCTCAAACCCAACTGTTTTACATGACTCGAAGACACAAACGACTAAGAAGCCCCCGAATCAAACAAAACAAACGTAAGAACACCATTAACAAGGAATATACCGGTGATCACGTGCGCATCTTCCTCAGCTGTCTTCTTGTCCATCATGAACAACTTGCCACTGGTCTTCTGCCCACCTCCCTGGACAGTACTGGCTGATGCGGTCGGCTTAGCACCCGACCCATGATTGTTGTTGTTGTTGTTCGCCGGTGTCTTCTGATAAGAATTACCGCCGTTGCGGTTGCCTCCACTCTGGTAACTCTGACCTCCCCGGTTTGGCCATGATCCCGCCGGTCTGTTGCTCGCGAAGCTCTGCGCAGGTCTCTGGAAAGATCCCGGTGCACTTGTGCACTCATGTCTCTTGTGGCCTACGCCACCACAACCAAAGCAGTCACTCCCGGTTATTGCTCACACTCCCACGGCCTCTCCCAAAGGAAGTTCCAAAGACTAAACCCGGACCCAGAAGAAAACCCCTTAGATTGATTGTGGTTGCCTTTCTTGAAATTAGATTGGCCACCACCCTCGCTCTCAGACTTCCTCTTCTCTCCACCTGACCTCTCCTGGGCCATCTCCACTAGCCTCTCAGCTCTCCCAGCCCTCTCATATGCTTCCTTTACATCAGTAAGGACTCCCACGGGTAACTTATCCATAATTTTCGTGGTTAGCCCTCTCTCAAACCTCAAAGCCAGATTCTCCTCACTCAAACCCATATCCTCAGCATATCTAGATTTCTCATTGAACTGCTGTAGTACTCGCCCACGGACATCTCAAGAGTCATCTTAAACTTGTCGAACTCCTCTCTCAACTTACTCCTCACATGTTCGCACGAACTCCTTTCCCGCCCCCTACGAAACTCCTCCCAAGGTATAGCGGGTAACCCATGGTTGGTATATATCTCCTTGGCACTCACTTTCACTGAGTCCCACCACTTGCCCGCCTGCCTCCCTCGGATAAAATGCACTGATCCACTCTCATCTCATCGGGACAACGAACTAAATCTAGTATGTTCTCCATCTCCCTCAGCCAACTATCTAGAAGATTAGGCTCCTCAACTCCCTTATACTCCTTCGGATTAAACCTCGCAATATAGAGGCTGACTTTAGCATGGTCAACCTCCTTCTCCTTACTCTTATCCTTGTCCTCATTCACTCTCTTCAGGGTCTCAGTAAGAGCATCCTGGTGTTCTAACATCTTAACGATGTCGTCCGTAGTCATAAGCTCAGCTCTCGCATACAAAGCATTTCTCTTGGGCGGCATCTTGAAGCTATACAAAAAAGGGTAAACATAAACACACGTACTAAACCCCAAAACACGAAAACGCGCTGCCCAGCACCTACTCGATCGAGTATCCAAACCCACTCGATCGAGTAACGGGCTACTCGATCGAGTGCCACCATGTACTCGATCGAGTACCCAAACTCCAGAACTAAACAACCTTCTGATCTCTAACCCACTCGATCGAGTATCTAGGCTACTCGATCGAGTGACCCCCTACTCGATCGAGTACCCCTAGTTACTCGATCGAGTGCCCCAAAACGCGATTCTGGACTCAAAATCGTCAAAAACCTACCCGATCGAGTCAGCCTCACTCGATCAAGTACCACCCATACGTAATAGCTACCCGCATATTACGTCATATACTAACATGCTAACTTTATAAATCACATTATATCATATCAATCATGCTATTAATTGCCACGTTGTAAACATTCCATCATGCTATCATTTCATCAACAATGTCTATATATATATATATAACATCACTTTTCTTTTATCTCATCAATTCCAATTCGAACATACGACCATCAACACATTCCATCACATTGTTACGCAAGTTACTAAGCACACACATGACTCAACACACACATTCCCCCATGTGACCGGTTCAAAGTTGTAGGGCGACCCCTTGCGACTTTAGGACGTCTCCCAAGCCTTTGCACTAGCTCCTACGACTTTTACCCCGGGTTCATTTTAATTGACTCCCTATGTTCATTAAGTTCATTGGTTACAGGTTTCAGGATCGTCGCTCTGATACCATTTGTAACACCCCCATACTCCAAGTGCCTTACCAGGACCACTCAGGTATGAAGACATCACCATCTCGGTCGCCCGAGGTATGATAATCAAATAGACAAAACAGAAACAACATTTATTATAAATAGTTTAATGATAAATACAATCCTCGAAACCAAACTGAAAGTACAATACATTATTCCAAACTATCTGTTCTCAACTGAAATGTAAATAAAGCTAAACTACGAGCGGAAGACTCTATCGTCATGTCGTGGCCATCCCGGCTATCCCAGTACTCATCTCTATACTCGCTCAATATCTGCTCACCATCCCCGAATGGATCACCGCAGGTTTTACAAAACAACACCGGGTCAGTACTAATCACACAATCAATATAGATAACAATAATAAGACAAACAGATTTGAATTTGCCACACACACACACACACACACCACCCACTCCCATCATCTCAATACCGATGTCCACTTTGGACCAGCCCGCCATTGATGGGGACCGCACCGTTCCCACCTAAGCCCCGCTCATCGTACGAGCGATAACCCTGTCCATTAATGTGCACATCCCCTTTCGTGGCGGGTTCCACGAAGGGCGAAACTAGGGCGTGAGATCACTCCCGCAAGTGACCCCACTCAGCCGAGAACGCATCTCGAGAGCCAAAGAACCCAAACACAATCACAATCACAAACACTATCATCATATCAGACAACTAACTACAAAGACATCACCAATATCCCATTATGGGACTAAATGCGAGTAGGAAATCCTACCCGGAAAGCACAACACGCAGACGGTATCTACAATTTGTATCAAAACGGCTCCTCTACGAATTCTCCTCCTACCATACAACACATAGATGCTACCATTCAATTACTACTCATAAAAACCCCCAATTCCTAAATTAGGGTTTCATCAATCTTAACAAAACATAATATAAATTATATTAAAAGCTTACCCTCGACGCAAGGAATCCAACGACGCGAACCACGATACAAACTGACCGTCTGAACTCCGGGAATTGTCAAGAACGCGATTAGGAAGAAGACTAGTTGCTTTCTCTCTTAAATAGGTTTTAGGTTTTGTAAAAAGTGATTTAGAATAAGGACGAATATGTTTAAATACCTAAATCGCGTAATTAACAAAACCCGAGAAAAACCCCCAAAAAGCGGACACTCGATCGAGTACCCAAGGTACTCGATCGAGTACCCACCTACTCGATCGAGTGTCCCAGCTACTCGATCGAAAGTGCCCAACAGTCGAAACTATTTATCTTCGCAACTTGCCCTTACTCGACAGAGTAAGGGCTACTCGATAGAGTACCCCCCCCCAAGACATAAATACGGAGTATTACACTTGAAGTTGTACACTGTAAGGCATGGAACTCCTAGCTCGGGGTGAGTCCTTGAGCAAGCCCGGTCCAGGGTTAAATGGATGAAAGGCGTCATAGGTCTTGTGGGACAGAGACCATTTGTGTACTAGAACTGTTGATCGGGTGGACCCTTATCAGATTGGGTGCCACAGGTTTGATGGATCCTTTCCAGGTTGGATGCCAGAGACCGTTTGTGTTCTAGGACTTCTGAAGTGACGGACCCGGTCCAGGGTATATTGGATGTAGAGGATGTTCGATATGCATGTGTAGCAAATCCCCGAGAAGGGCACATGGACGGCTCGTGGTAGCATGGTGTGTCGGCTAAGGGGAGGTTATCAAGACTTGTGATGTTTCGGGTGTCTAGAAGTTGGGGCTGTAAAGTGTGGGAGTTCTCCAAGGAGGTCAAGGTCCGAGTCAAGATGATGGTCCTTGGTTTGAGGGGAGGATTGTTAGGGTGCAAACCCTTGTCCCACATCGGTAGAATAAGGATGGAATGTCATTTTTTGTCTTAATCTTCGGACGGACATATATGACCATTTTATCATTAAATGTAACCACAATGATACAGACAGTGTTACAGGTAACTTGTTTTTCAATAATGATCACATTTGGCTGTAAAGTGGTTACAAAATCCCGTCTTATTACTTTAGACCAAAATGGTCCGTCTGAAACAAGATCAGCTATTGATAAAAACCTTTTTTTTTTCACTTTTACATATCCTGAATTATGTTCTCGCCCCCCTAAACTTCAATCCTAGCTCCGTCACTGCTCAAAACCTCAACCATCCGTTTCATATTTATAAGTCGAATCGCTTAATTTCAAATGTTACCGTCATTCGTCAATTTTTACCTTTACTTTTCTTTAGTTAAGCGCGATATTTTAACCACGGAATAAATTAATTGGTACTCATATATTAACATAAAAACTATCCAAACAAAAACCCAAGCACTATTTAAAATAATTTTATGCTTAGCTGCAGAAGATGCAGAAGATGATGGCGAGCTCGTCGCAAGTACTAGCAACCATGTCCGTGTCATACAGTTGTATGTGATCTTCTTGTTTTATTTTCACATTATTTCAATAATAATGTTATGCTTAGCTGCACATTACCTGGTGTAACTATAAGTAGAAGACGACCTACGTACATTTCCGGCATCACATACATACATACATACATACATACATACATACATACATACATACATACATACATACATACATACATACATACATCCATCAAGTGCAATGGGAAAGCTCTTTAATGGGATGATCGTAGCAACTTTCGTCTGCTTGGCTCTTCAAGTTGTTATGTCTACTGCCCAGCTATCAGGTATATATCTTTACTTTGTAATTAAGTTTTGCGTCATTATTCGATATTTGACTAAACGGAGATTAAAGATTAACGAATGTACAATGGTTTAAATAGTTAAATTGTTATTGCAACATAAGAATTACTATTTTAGTCATTTTAATTTACTCCAAATTCACTATATTTTTTTACGAGTTTTTCTATCATGTGTCCATGGAAATATACCACATTCTTTTAATAATCTTTTATGTACCTATATAAGAGTATGTACGGGATACAAAATAGAAATCAATTACGGAGTACAGTATTATTTTGGGATGGACAAAGAAATATGTAACTATATAAACGCGTTTGTAATCTAATTGATCGATCGTCCTGGTTTGATGAAGACGAGTTGAAGACGTGCATAATAGGGAAGGTCGAAGCAGGAGATATTCATGGGTTCTGCGAAAGTATAGTCGAAGACTTCAACGATAGGTCGGGGGAATTCGAAGATGTCCAAAACTGTGTTGCCATTGTTAGAAAGACTGATGGAAAGCCCAAAGATTGCAAAAACGACGCCTTGTTTTATAAAATTGCTCAGAATTTTAGATGCACACAAAAATATATCAATGCCCGTAAATCTTGTACGGTTACTCTCCCTGTTCTTACGACTACTCCCGAGCTAACTCAAGGTATCTCCTTACTCTGTACTTTGTAATCAGTCACTCCGATTCAACACGAAATTTACAATTTTATTATTTTGTGTAGAGTATTTTAATCAAAATAAACAATCAGTTGAATTAGAGGGAGTATTAATTAAGTTTTGCGTCTTACCTTATTTGAAATTCGAAGAAACGAAGATTAAAGAGTAACATTATACAATGACTTTAATTATTATCCCCTATTTTTTAATAGAACTAGGTTGAAAGCATGTGCGTTACACGGGATAATTAACTTAGTTATAATGAAAAAAATATTTTAAGACTTTAATTATTACATATAATTATTTTTTTACATATGATTACAATATTTCTTTCAATGAAAATAGAAGATAAATACATAAACACCAACCGTTTATTATTTATGCGAGAAAACAAATAATAAATAAATTTCGTTATTGTAGAGATAATAATAGAAACTCTAATAAGAGACCTCTAAGACAATACTTAAGAGACTCAAAAGATTTTAAGTTGCTGACACGTAAGTTCAAAAATGACTCATATTTATAATCATAGGAATATAGGATCACCCCAATTTGACTCTTTATACTTTATATATTAACCATATCTATATTATTTTTCAATATGGGAAAAACAACATACCAAGAAATTCTTTTTTGTACTTAGTAAAATACTATGTTCGTACGTTTTTGTTTTTTATTTGTTATCATAATTAAAATATGTGAAAATAATAAGAAATATATACTCTAATGGTAGCATTTTTTTTACCACGAATCTAGTTATATAATTTCCATAATTTTTGATTTTTACGATATTTTTTTGTCAATGAAATGTATAAGTATTTATATAAAAATTATAAACGTCACTTAAATATAATATAGGAAATAATGTGTATTATAATAATTAAAACATTCTCCACATTATTTTTTATATATCATATTGTAAGAGCTCTCTAAGACAATAATTGAGAGACTCAAAATATTTTGGGTTGATACCTAAATTCTAAGGATGCATTCTATTTATAATCATAGAACCACCCACTTTTGCTAATCTTTCGATGTGAGACAATTCTATTATTTATACGTTCAATTTTGGATATATAACATGCTAAGAAGAATACCATCTGTAATATGTGCAAATAATACGGAACTTATACTTTAATGATAACATTTTTTTACCATGAATTTAATTATATTATTTTCATAATTTTTTTTAACTATATCATAGGATCAGCCACCTAGCTTATTCAATTATTGATCTTTGGTAATATAGAATAAGTATTTTTACTAATCTAATTGTTTAAATTTTTTTTTCTAACATGAATTTTAATATGAAATGGAGGAATCAATAAAATGTATAAATAAATGTAAAATGCTTTTTTTCTGGTGCGATTTTGATAAATGGTTAAAAATAATGTTGTGCTTTAGTCTTACTCAAATGTTATGAGACATAATAATTACCTATATTTTTGAAAGTTAAAAAGATTTAGTTCTACTATTTAGCATCTTCTTAAATAAGGAAGATAATTACAATTTAGCCCATTTACTAAATAAGGAAACTAATAATTATATTTTATTTTATTTTATTATATTTTCCTTAATATTAATCTTTATTTTCATCAAATTATATTATTTTCACTAAATTCTAAACTATATTCTCTTAATTAAAATATAAATAAAATTTATATAATACTATAAATTGCTAAATATTTTATTGATGCTATTATTTGAGAATAACTTGGCCCATACTACGTATAAAACAAACTGTAAATCTTTATTATTAATTTTGTGACAAAAAAAATTAAGAGAATTTAAAAATTAAAATCATTAGTATTTTGTTAAAATACATTTCAGCACATTAATCAATGTTCTTGATTAATTGTTATGAACAATTAATGAGATACCACTATTGACTATTATATAAATAATTTATTAAAAAAAAACTATATGGGGTCTAAACTAGTTGTATAATAGTTAAATAGAAATCAATGACGGGGTAGGGTATTATTTTGCGATAGACAAAGAAAATGTAACTATATAAATGCGTTTGTAATCTAATTGATCGTCCTGGTTTGATGAAGACGAGTTGAAGGCATGCATAACAAAGAAGGTCGAAGCAGAAGATATTCATGGGTTCTGCGAAAGTATAGTCGAAGACTTCAACGATAGGTCGGGGGAATTCGAAGATGTCCAAAAATGTGTAGCCATTGTAAGAAAGACTGATGGAAAGCCCAAAGATTGCAAAACCGATGACTTGTTTTATGAAATTGCTCAGAATTTTAGATGCACACAAAAATATATCAAGGCACGTAAATCTTGTACTGCGTCACCCTGAACCAAGGGAACTTAAAAGCTGGTTTAAGTTCAATTTTATCATGCTCACATTATAATATTATTTTAATATTTTATGCGAGTATGATAAAATTGAAAACTATTCCCATTTTTCTGTTTTTTTCTCATTTATCTAATATATGTGAGGAGTATTTTAATGAAATGGCCTGAGAAGAAAACAGAAAAATAGAGGGGGTATTATTATCGCTTACACAGATTTTTGTGTGGTGTGTTTCTTATCTACAAGCTTTGTATTTATTTTATTTTACCGGAGTGGTGTTATAAGAAAATTATTATAATTGAATGTTATACGGACTATTTTTTTATCAATTGTTTTACTGATATTGGGAGATGTTTTATTTTTACCAATTTGGATTAAATTAGAAAAGTTTCCTAATATTAACCTTACCTTGATGGGAATTGAAATTATGTCAAAATCATAATTCGGAAACATGGACGATTTTGACATTATAATAGGCCAATAGGACCTCCATATTTCCTAAATAAAATAATCGTGGCATGTTATGTTTTAGTGTTATAATCAATGTTTGAAAAGAGTAGAAATATATTTATATGAAGGAGGATCGAGAAAAATTAGGATTAATTTAGTAGAGAAGTCATTTGTGTTTAGAGAGCATAAACCAAACACGACTCACATAAATGTGTCATTGAGGCTCAACCCAATCCCGTTAATTTTGTGTCGTGTCATTATTTGTCAGCTCTAATCATGAGCATCATATATTATATTAAAACAGAAACCATCAGCCTGATTGTACGACACGTGTCATTAGCTTAAAAAACTGCCACGTGTAATCTTGCCAATTAATATACCACGTCATTTACGGATTTCTGAGACATAATAAAAAATAAAGAAAGAAAAGATTGGGGTATATATATGCATGTTGTGATTGATTTACAAAAAATCAACTAAATCAAAAATCAAAAAGATTTTTAAATGATTAATGTCTATCTAATATGCTTTGATTTGCTGAGATTTTGCCAAAACTGAAACTATATTGAGCCGTTATTCATGGAAACAATATCATATTTTTTAAGTTTGGAATCAATACGTGATTTGCTGAGATTTCGTCAAAACTGAAATTATATTATGCCTATTTGATAAGTTTGTTTAGGTATTAATTATTGCATATATCTTTCACTCATCTGTTCAGATTATTTTTATTCAATTAATTTTCCTTTTACCTTCATTTACAGTGTAACACATTCATAGACCATTGCTGATAAACACTTTTATGATAATAGATTATCAGATTTACCAAGGTCAAATATCGGAGGAGGTCGAGCGGGAGGAAAATACATCAAATAAGATGGTGTAACACTGGTAAATTGTTTAACTTACTATCATTATTACTACGGAGTACTATTTAATTTCTTTGAAATTTTCGAGATTTATGGTTTTGGCGTGAAGATGAAGGTGTGTCCATTACCTATTTATATTGCTTCGTAATTTTTTCGCGATGATTATTTCCTATCTAATGTCACACGGCCATTGTTTTCTCTCATTACTTGATAGTCTTTTTAATCTTCTGTGTATTATTCGGTTTGATTAAATTCGAGTCAAATGATATTACAAGTATATTAAAACTCTCTTCAATTCTTCAAAATTTATTTCCTTTTTATTAAAATTTCACAAACCTAAGATGAACATATGCCGTATATGTTGCAAGATATTCTCTCTGTTCACTCCAATTTCACATATTGCATTAATATACTTCTCACATATATCGAGATAAGAGTGAATGTCGAGCAATGTAATAATTTTAGAGAGTTACGAAATTAAGATTTATTTGCATTTTATCGAGTTTAATTTATATTTGAAGTGCTTAATTTATTTGTCTTTAAATAAAACTAAAAGGTAAAACTAATCTAAAAGTAGATTTTCTCGAATTTGATTTTCTTTATTTCTTAAAAGAAGCAAATGTATTGAAATTACGTATTCATTTTACGTATTATTTTTGCTACGCACAAAACATTTATTTTCTTTGATGTGGCGCATCATTTATCACCAGTGACACAGTGAGTATATGGTGTACATTACAGAGGATTACGGAAGCGGGAATTATCGACTCTTATTGCCTAATTTACTCGCAAAATGTAATTCCTCACAATATGAAGGATCAGTCAACATTGAAGAATTAGTGAAGAAATATAACTGGCTTCAGCTAATAAGTCAACATTGAAGAATTAGTGAAGAAATATAACTGGCTTCAGCTAATATGTACTCCAGTACTACTCAAAACTTCATTTTATCATAGCATCCTAAGCATTGAATTAGTAGGGAAAAATGGGATTCTACTCTTCACCATTTCACACAAAAATAGGTTACCAGATTATTAATACTCACTTTCATGTTTTTACTTCAAAATGTCTCGAAAATTTGCCCGTAATTGAATTGACAAAGTCCATTCTCTTATCATCAAGAGTCAAAAGGTGATATTAGTTAGAAAATTATCATTCTGTATATTTGTTTTTGAGGAAAGTATCATTATGTATATTATGTATGTATAGGGTGTATATCATAGAATATGAAATGACATCCAACATTAAGTAATCACATATACATGCACATATCATTATTCTTATGGCGGGCTATTGTGTCACGCTTGATGAAATAAGAGATATTGATAGTAAGCTAAGATGAATGGGTATAATTCTTCGTTATTTTTAGAGAGTTTTTAAAAATGAATATAGTGTTACCATTTTGTGAGGACAAATAGTTGGTAAATATAAGGTGAGCTTTATGGTACATTTTGAATATCACACGCTTAATATACGTGACTTTTTAATGTTATTACTTTATTTTCTGTGTCTAAGTTTGCAAGTTTCAGGTGGAGTTTGGGTGACATTTTCAAGGCAACCTAACTGATCTTTCAGAATTGCATAGACATAATGACCTAACTGATCTTTCACAAGAGTTGTCGAAGTATGTCAAATTGTAAACCATTTTGTTTCACCGTTGAACACTAACAAAATGTAATCTTTATTCGCCGGCCAGTGTGTATATCCATCCCACGAATAACAATGACCCTTTCAAACACTAATATAAATTCTCGATGAAGTTAGTTTGAGATGAGAAAGTTCCTTCTAATGTATCGTTTCGCAATGACTATCGATAAGATTGAGAGGTCGAGTCTTCCTAAACTCATTTTCGGTCATGGACGACTGTGCGTAGCTATATTGAGGGTAAAAAGCAAACGAGGGCTAAAAATCCTAAATTGTGACAGAAACTAAGGGGTTCTATAGTTACGAGTTATGACTAATGTAATTTATATGGACATTTTTCAGAATTTGTCATTTTCTTACTTGAATAAGATAACTGGATAAATTATTTTACGGTTTTTCTATCATGGTGCCCAATGAGCACATGTTAAGAAGCCAATTTATACATCAGGTAACATTTTTGATATTTGTAAAATCTGTGCATACGGATACAAGTTGATAAAAATCAACTTACATAAAGTTTAAAAGCATGTGAGACAATGAAATTAAGACAAGAGTACTAATTTTTACGCAAACTTCCACACAACTTAGATTTTTAGAAAAAGAAATAAAATACGACACTGGCATCAAAATACTTGATACAAGTACAAAGACGATTTGTTATCTTATTTCGAAACAATATACAACTAACACGATTATGCTTGAATCATAATACATGTACGAAGATAATATTATGCATGTATCGATTATATCAAATTAAGGAGTTATAATAATTAATTTAGGGTTGTGCAAGATTATGGGAAAGAGTGGCTAGGAAGGAATAAGGGAAGGGGACGTAGATTCATGTGGTGGCTGAAATGCATGGAATTGAGGGAGCAATGGTTGTTGGGTACATACGCAGGGAGGCGAGAAAGGGACAACAAGGTGGCTAGAGACGGGTCTAGATGGGTGCATAACCGGGTTTAAGAGGATATCTATGGCAGTTCTGGGACGTTGAAGTCTATCTGGGTGGGTGGGGGCAATGTGGTTGGCTTCATCTAGCAAAAGGTGTCCAGATGAGCAAGGAGAGAGGATGCGCAGGGCAGGGGGAAGGGTGGTGATGGTTGGTGCGTATTTTTGTAGGTAGCATAATAATTAGAGATGGCAATCGATCGGGTTGGATCAAGTTTTGCGAGATCCAAACCCGATCCACTTATTGGATCACTGATCCATTTCCAAATATTTCAAAATCCATACCCGATCCATTATACTTTTTTCAAATCCATATCCGCTCCAAATCTATACCCGATCCACTTATAATAAAAAATCTGATCCGAAACTTGATTTGACTATATAAAAAATTCATCTTATGTGACAAAATCGAAATTTCAAGTTCAGTAAAGCCTAAATTTTCAAAATTATTTGATTGGACCTGGTTTGGTTACGAGAAGGGTTAAGGGTCACGCATGGGGTGGGCCTAGGATGGTGCTTATGTTGGAGGTACGGTGGGGATAATGGAGGCAAGAGGGGGAAGGTAGTTGGAGGACATGGGATATGGATTCCAAGGTGGTGATTAGTTGCGGGGGGCTGTTGAGATAGGGGTTGAAAGGGATGTAGTGGTCCGAGATGTTGGGTGCGGCCACCACTGCGGTGAAGGGTGTGCTGGTGGGTCTCGAGGTGGTCGGTCAGTGATGGTGAACACTACTTCCAGACGTCCAGACGATGGTGGTTGGGAGAAAAAAATGAGAGAGAAGGTAGAGAATTGAGAAAAAGCGTACAATAATGAGTAAATTAAATGTTATATTGCGTAGATAAACAACTTTTGAAATCCACAATAATTTTATATCCACTTCTCAGATTTCAGATCTCATAAGTTAAAAAGTCGAGAAAAAAAAAAACAGAATATTTCAAATAAAATTAAGCAAAATAAACTTTTAAAAAGTGTGTCAATAAACAAAATGAAATTTACTAAAATTTAGTAATTTACTAAATCCAATAAAATACGTAAGTTTTTACTTATAATAACACTTTTCGTTATCACCCGTGCAGTGCACGGGTTCAAAAACTTCTTAAAAGTATTAGCATACTTGTAAAAAGTGGGCTTTAGAAAACAATAGACGTTGGGCTAGCGAGTAGCGATTAAAGCCTTAAACACATTAGAAGTGATCATGGATTGGGCTTGGGCTGGGCTAAGACCAAAAAAATACCCCGTTTATAAGGCTGAACTGGGCTTATACCTGACAAAATTGTCCGACTCGACCCGAACCCGGTTCGACACCCGAACTCAAGATCCGAACTCGAATTGACCCGATCCAGTATAATCCGGCCCGAATGTTTATTGTTACAAACTGATTATTATTCACAAATAACTTGATAATAGCTGACCCGAAAATGACCCGACACCGGCCCGATTGATCTGTCTGCCAGGTCTAGCTGGACCGGGCCAAATTTATAGGCCTATTTTATGAGCCCAAACCCAACTCTTTAAGAAGGTATCCGTCTCAATATTAAAACGGATCAAATAAGTTGCAAGATTGAGTAGGAAAGAAAACGTGCATAGTGGAAAGATTGGTTGGTATATACTCTCCAAATAGTAAAACTGTAAAAGGTGAATCATGATTAAGATGAAAATGAGCAGACATGAGTGCAAATAAGTTGTGCAGTAGAAAGGCCCATCTCCTGTCAAGGACAATACTTGGTAGTTGGAGTTATCAATTTCAGGGAGATACATTTTTCCTTGTTTCAGTATTTTTGAACAAAACCTTTTCACTCAGATCTCCTGAATCACTGAATTTGTTACAAATTTAGAAAACAATATCCCTCGACCG
Organism: Silene latifolia; assembly: GCF_048544455.1. Classification (NCBI taxonomy): domain Eukaryota; kingdom Viridiplantae; phylum Streptophyta; class Magnoliopsida; order Caryophyllales; family Caryophyllaceae; genus Silene; species Silene latifolia. The sequence continues at coordinate 7,726,709 of NC_133531.1, forward strand.
TCCGTTTCATATTACAACCCGTTTTCATTTTCTCGTGTTAATTCGTTAACCTTCACCTTCATAAAAGATTGCATCGCAGATGTTAGCTAGCGTAGCTGACTAGCTGGTAAGTTATGAATAGTAGTATTTAACTATTTATGACATTAGTTCAAATCCAATCAGCAACGAAAATTTAGCAAACAATACTCCTCGACCATCCGTTTCATGTTATAAGTCGTTCTCATTTTGTCGTGTTAGTTCGTTAACCTTCACCTTCATAAAAAAAACTGCATCGCATGTCAGCTAGTGTAGCTGATAAATTATGAGTAGTACTATTCATGACATGAGTTCAAATCCTGTCAGCAACTCAAGTTATACAACAAAAGAAATTAATGATCCAACAGGGAAACAATTACAAACAAAAAAATCAGAAAAATTAATGAGAGCCCATCTGAAATAAAAGATTTCTGCAAAACAATGAATGTAAAACATTATCTTCATCTCAACCACCTTCTGAGATCAGTAGTTGAACAAGGTGAAATCTCACCACCAATGCTTTCAGTACAACAAGATGAATAATTTGATTGTTGCTCCATCACACTCTTAAAACTTGGGCTCTTCAAACTATGGGCACCATACTGGTCCGGGTTAGGGAATGACAACCTCTTCTTAGGCCCGGCTCCACCTCCGGTCCCAGGCCGGTCTCTCTCGGGTGTGGACGGTCGTTGCCTTGGCGCGCTTTGGGACCGGATACGTGCTTTAGCAGATTCAGTGGCTGCCATGTAGTTTGGGATTGATCCAGTACTAGTATTATTAGTAGGTGTGCCACTACTTTTGTTGTAGAAGTAATTAGACCTAAGACTTGGGGTTTGGGATACATTGATAGAGTTAGTGTAAGTGTAGCTCCTAGGACTGGCAGACCTAATCTGAATGGGCCGGGATCGAGCTGGAGACGGAGTGGTTGGGCCGCCGTTGTTTGGGTGAGACCTAGTATGGAGGGGTGAAGGCGGGCGTTGGTTATGATGATAATGTGGTTGGTAATTACTTGATGATGAGGTAGACGATCTTCTAAAGTTGGAAGACGGTGGTAGGTACGAGTATGGTTGAGACGTGTCCATTTCGACTGTTTTGATTGAGTCTCGGTGATGGTCTATAGATGCTCTGGCACGAATAGCAGGGGAGGATGCAATTGTTGAATCCCATTGTTTACCAGCCATCCATCTTTCTGACCATCTTCGTTTCTCGTCTAGCTCTTCTTCTGTTCCCATTGAACTCCGGTCACTTCTCCACATCTACACTCGACCAAATGAATTGTACAATTATATCCGCATCATAACAAAAAAAAAAAAAAACACCGGCTTAATCAGGAGTTTCGAGGTCAATTCATTTCATGAGAGTTTTAGTAGCAATGCCACTCATGCCAGCCAAAATGATGCGAGTACCTGCTGAGAAAATGCATTGGAGAGGGTCTTCTCGCGCTTGAAAGCAGCAGCGTCTTTTCTGCTTTGTAACATCGCTTTAACTTCCTCGATTGTATGTGGCCTCTCATCCCAATCGTCTGCTATACTGCTCGCTTCTCTCGAATGTGACTGTCATACATTTCAATTAATCAAAACCAAGATGCATTTCCGCTAAATTAGGTTCTAAATTCATAATCTAAGTCCGAAATCTATCAGCATCAGAATCGACAGTAAACTGAATAACATGAACTATGCAAGGAAATTAGAGGCTTACAACTGATCTTCTTTCGGCTATATCTTGGAGATAACGAGACTCCAAAATGCTAGTAGTATCGCTAAATGTAGATCGCCTGCAAACGTCATGAGATAATCTCATACGTTGATCAAGCACTTTAGCCTGAACTCGAACCAAAGCTTGCATGCATTTCAATGTCATTTTCGCTTGTTTTCTTACATTATGTCCTCTAACTAAAGCTTGCAACTTTACCAAACCTTTCAATGCCCTCAATGCTCTTCTTGCCTTCAAATCACACATCAAAAACCATTTTCGTCAATTCACGTAAATTCAGCAAAGGTAAACAAATGACTGAAACAGACAGATTATTTACCAAATATCCTCGAAAAGATGTCTGAATGACAACAGCTGCAAAATGTTGTTTATAAGTGGTAGTGGAGCCAACAGGCCTTGCAAGCCTAGCTACCTCCATTGCAGCATGTGCAGTGGCCACAGCAGCCTCAGCTGCGGCCGCTGTGGCCACTGCAACTGCAATGGCGTGACGCTGCTCTGCTACATCACTTCCCCCTGATGCACTCACTGCACTGCCACCTCCACCGCCACCGCCACTGCTACCTTTAACTTGTGGACTTTTCTGTACTGATATAGCTGATGCTTCTTGTGTGTTTCCTCCACCAGCTTTCTTGAAAAGCCATCTTCTTTTCTCCTTTTTCTGAGTAAAACATACATTACCACTAAATCAAAATCAATTGTAATGTTATGTTCTTCTCATTTGACTTTTTAAGGTCAAAATTTGTAAACTTGGACAGTAAATATATGTAGAAAAATACAAATTAATACGATATGACGTAAATTTGAAAGTTTTAGTTAAAATTTTCGATTTTTTCCTAGTCATTAATTAGATCACTAACTCGCTTTCTAAAATTTATGTAAATCCTAGCTCCGCCACTATTTACTTTTATTATATCAAGCTATCAACAATAAAACTAACCAAACAAAAACCCAAATATTAAAAAAAAAAAAAAAAAAGTCATTATCAAAGTTGAATATAAATGCACAAATTCTTACTTGTCACAGCCGTATTAAAAAATGAAATTAGAAGGGATTGTGAGACGTCTTAAGTTAAGACGGTTACAGGCAAGACTTGGTGGTAAAAGAATAAAAGAGTTGACCGACCTTGTCATCATCTTGACTATCTGGAGAAGGATGATCTTCTTTTCTTCTACAATTTCTAACTTTTTCAGGACTATCTTTAGAAGGAGATCTAAAAGCTCTCTTAACAGCAGTTAACCAAGAAGTACTACCTCCTTTCTTTCCCATATTATTATCGACCACTGTTATCGGACGCTAACATATTATTAGGAATACCAAATCGCAAATTCTAGTATAAGACGGTCTTTTTTGGGTAGAATGAAATGTAGGACAGTAGGAGTGTGTTTTAATGAAGTTATTATGTGATAAATATATGCATGTGAATGACAGGAATGAAGAGGGAAAACAGTGTCACTCAAAATTATAGATTTGTGGAGGGAAAAGTGAAGATTCAATGCTTAATATTATTTTAATGAAATTAAATTAAAATATTTGAGAGTTTAATTAAATAAATACTGGGAAAGGTGAGAAATTTTAGTGGGTATGAGCGTGGTTGTCAGAGGGTGCATCTTTTAGGAGTACAGCATCTATATATTTTATCAATTGGGTCAAATTCAATAAAAAAGAGTAACATTTTTTTTTTTTGTTCATTAATGATAATTGTACTAACTACTCCCTCCATTCAACTCCACTTTGCAGGTTTCTATTTTGCACACTATTCACAAGCGGACATTCAATTTCAATTTTCTCTCGATACATAAGTTAAAATATATTCATGTGGGATCTTATTTAATTCGTCTTTAAGAGTACATTAAAATATCTAATTTTTATAATTTTTGCAAATACGTAGCTAAAGATATTTACCGCGTAAAAGTCGCGTTGACAAACGTGATAAAGCAAATATGTAAAGTGGAGTTGAATGGAGGGAGTAATTAGATTTGGTAATATACTCTTATCCAAACAGATGAATCTAAACTTGACACAAACATCTAATTAATGGAAACAAATCGTAGTTTTCTTAGCGCAGTATTGACTGTTATCCACAAATAACATGACCTCAATATACATAGATGAAAGTAGTATGAAACTCTATTAAGAATCAATCAACTTAATTCGATCTATAACGAACATATTTAAAACATTCAGATCAGAATTAATACGACTCTTACAAAGAAATAACTAGCTACTTTTACTTAAGACTGCTATATCCATTTTAATGCTAAAATAAATCCAATTAATGATAATACGACATTGTTTTACAACAATGAGAGAATTATCCTTATCACATGATACTTATTATCAGTTTTTAACATTAAAACAGATATTATCGCCTTAAATAAGAATTTGTGAGAACTAACAATTGTATACCAAACTCGGCCAATTAACTCAATCCAGTCTAAAGATAATACAAGCACAAAATTATTGAAATAATTTTAAAAAATAAGAAAAAATTAAAGTATAATACTAGTAAATGAATATAGAAAAGTGGGTGAAGAGTCTGAAGACTATAGTGAGTTATACAATGAATATATTTCTGATTTAACATTAATAGTGAAAAGAATAATGAAGAATAAAAAAAAGGAGAAGATTGAAGGTAACGAGATTAGTAAAAGATGATGGATGATGTGATCGAGATGTATGTTACGTTGAAGATTGTGTTAATAAAGTAAGTAGACATGCACAAAAACCAAGGACAGTTGCAGTAGACACCAGTGGTAAAGCTATTTTTATGTAATTTACAAGTCACTCCAGCCTTTTTACTCATATGTAAGTTTTACCAGGGACGAGCATATCCGTCACAAGTTTACAGCGGGTTAAATACTATACATATGGCCATATTGATATATAAGACAAAAATTACAACGCTTAAATAGTAACAAATGAGTTGTCTTTGGGGGTGTTTGGTAAACGGCGGATTGAAAAATTTTCAGCATATTCAAGGTTTTTAGCATGTTTGACTTACCAATCTACTGTTTTGAGTGTTTGGTAATGGCATATTGACAGAGTAGATTGGAGCTTAATCTACTGTTTTCCAATATGCTGCTCCACCTAGCATATTCACATTAGTAGATTGTGAAATATGAATTCGTCAACAATTTACACATAAATACAACAATCTCTTAACCAAAATCTCTACTAAATCTGTTAATTGAAATATACTAGTCAAACCTGTTAATCCAATCTGTCATTTATAATCAGCTTGATCAACTAACGCTCGCTAATATCAATCATTGATTACCAAACAAGGTCATCTATCCATGTGGATAATATTTGACCCGTCGTAGGTTTGTCATAGATATGTTCATCACAAACAAGAATTTGTGATATTTTTCATAGGGATATTCTATATGGTGTCCCTTTATTTTTGCATAATCTACATAATCCCCTTATTTTTTAGCTAAATATTTTTTTATTGTCTATAATTGTTGATTATAAACTCCAAAAAGACAATTTTTTTTCCCAAATGAACTCCCGTAAAGACGATCAATTTAAAAAAAAATCATTATTTTATCAATTCGTAGCCATGAGATATATCAGTCAAAGTTTATTTGGTTTACGTTTGACCGACTATAACTCTTGCAACAAGTTCATAATAAAGTGACAATTTGTTTTTCAAATCGAAGATCTCGAAAAGAAGGTCAATATGAAAAAAAGAGTTCTCGCGTTCCGAGTTCATGACCATGAATTATATATACGCAGCCAAAGTTTTTAGAAGAAAAGAAGGGGTACCTCTTAAAAAACCAAAAAATATATGGGTGTCATGTAAACATCTTTTTTTTTATATATATTTATAATCATACTTAGGCTCTATTTGGCAGAGCATTTCAGATAGTTTATTTGATCAAAGTAGCTTATTTGACCAACATTTCAGTTACCTTATTGTTTTAATTTGTACGTGTTTGGAAAGTAGCTTATTTAACCAAATAAGGTACTTGAAATGAAATGCTACATGGGGTACCATTTTAGAAATCAGGTACCTGAACTGATTTTATCTTCCATGTTTACCCCTTCAATTTATAATAATAGATCATTCTTATATCCTTTTACGTAATTTCATCAAAAATCAGTTACCTTTTCAGCTAGTTTGCCAAACATTTTTTATATAATCAGTTACCATATCAGCTCCTAAATTTCAGCTACCTTATCAGTTACCTTTTCAGTTGTCAGCTACCTTTTCAGGTTTCAGTTACCTTTTTAGTTAGTTTTGTCAAACGGAACCTTATACGTAAATTGGGTATATTCGTCCTAAACAATAAAATAGGTCAAATAAATGAAATACAAAATATAAAATGTCTACAAAATGATAAATATCCCATTTATTTATATGACCTAATATTTGATGTATTTATACTTATGCCCTGTTCTTTTGGACTGAAACGGATCTGATCTGAGCTGAACCGGATTTATAGGATTTGAATTGAACTGAACTGAACTGAACTTATAGGATCTGAACTTTTCTGAACTTATAGGATTTGAACTGAACTGAACTTATTGGATCTGAACTGAACTTATAGAATCTGAACTTTTCTGAACTTATAGGATATGAACTGAACTGAACTTATTAGATCTAGACTGAACTTATAGAATCTGAAATTAACTGAACTTATAAGATCTGAAATGAACTTACAGGATCTGAATTTAAATTAACTTAAATTAATTTAAATTAAATATTATTATTATTATTATTATTATTATTATTAAAAAACGCAAACTTTTAGTAAGATTAAACAAAAAATTTATAAGAAATTAGTGGGCAGTCAAGAGAGAACATTGATAAGAAAATATGGTCTAAAACACAAGCTAAGATAATAACATTTTTTCGTTTTATATACATTGGTTTGTTCATACATTATTATACTACGATTACATTACGATATAAAATAATGAGAGGAGTGATAATTTTGTTTAAAAAATAATAATGTATATATGTATCGAATAATTAATGTCAAATATTTTTGCATCGATTTTTAAAAATAATACTTCGTATATACCTTTTCTGAACTGAATTTATAGGATCGAAATCGAATCGAATCGAATCGAATCGAACTTATAGGATTCGAATCGAACTTATAAGATCGATCTAAACTGAACTAAACTGATAGGATCTGAAGTGAACTTAAATTAAGTGATTTTAAGTCTAAAAGAACAGGGCCTTAAACGGGGATAAGGATCCTCTCCAATAGTTTTTCTCCTTATTAGTATCCATTATCTCTAATATACCAACATTAAATCAATATTCTCCTTCCTCCTCATTACATATTTGACCGTTGGATCGTCTCGAAACAAAATCTCATCCGTTAATAAGTAATAGAAGGTAATGGAGAGAAACTTTACCCCTTAAACGGATACGAGCATCTTATGGAATATTGATGTGTGTAAAATAACAAAAATTCTACCGTCCATTCGGAGGACGGTACTCCGCACACACAAACACAATCCACCCAAGTGGAATATTATAATAGCTTGTGTGTGAGGAGTACCATACTCCGGGAGGATAGTAGAATTACTCGTAAAATAATATAAAAAGGTGTTTGAGATAGAATATGGGAGAAATAAAAGCTTAGATCACATGGTATGGACTGTCTAGCAGGAAAAGGTTGGAGTACAATTTTTAACATAAAGTCATATGTGACTTCAGCAATGTGATTGTTCTGTTATTTTGATGATTCGTGAAATTTATTTTTCACCGTACTTTTTTGGACTTTGTGATCTCCTAATCAGTTTGAATTTTGCTGTATTGTATATTTGTATGTAGTTTTGACCCAACTCACAAGGTATAAATTTCTTTATAAATAAATATTTAAGTATTAAAAATTTAAAATAATGAAATTTGTGAAATATTTTACGAAATTTAATTTGAAATTGAAATTAAACATTTTAATTTTTATAATTAGACTTAATTTAAATGTTTAAATGTTATTTGGGTATATTATTTACTCTTCAGCTTCACTCATTCGTTTTTTAATTCTTTTAGGTTAAATCCAAGTCCTGCAAATGAGTCGTAAAAATCATACTTCTATTTAATACTCGTAAAATCAATGAGTTTGTATCTGACCAAATAGCCGTAATTTGCAAGGTACTCCGTATTAGATATTATTTTAACTACTCCCTCCTATTCTAAATAACTGTCCTATACTCCTATTTGTCATTTTTGTTTATTCACATAGTCTCATTTACCATATTTGGACATGGTTTTTACTTTCCTACCCTTAGCTCTTTTCTTTATTTACCACCCCAACCACCCATAACCTATCATATTCAATACTTTTCATTATTTAACTCATATATATATTCTTACCCCTATACAATAATTTTCATTATTTTAACTATATTCCTTAATTTTCGTGTCATTGTCCAAATGCGACACTTATTCGACATAGGAGGGAGTAGTAAATTATCATAGATACCTAAAACGAAGATAGATAACAATTGAGGATTCCACCTTTCGATATGATCAAACTTCATTACTGTTTTCGACATGTGTGATCTCTACATAACACGAACGTAGTACAAATTTAGCTAAAAATGCATGAACAAACTCAAGAAGAGTAAATACTCCGTACTTAATAATAAAGATAAAAACAATTTAAAGTAAATAATTGTAAAATAACCTGAAATAGTGCTGGAGTAGATGAGGTAAATACTTCAGAAATTGATGGCATTCAGGTGTGTGAGTCAGGAAGACTGGTCAAACAATTTAAGATTCTCCAGGTACTAGTTTTAATAATTTGCACGGTAAAACAAGAACAACACAACTCAAGACATTGACTGTGGGTAACTTCTATTCATTGACCTTTATCCTTTGACCCATGAACCCAAATTCTGATTTGTGACGGGTTACAAGTTTTGCAACGTCTAACAAATTCTTACAATAATGTTAAAAAGGAAGATGGTTGTAAGATAACATAAATACATTTTTGTCACCAGTAAGAATAGTCGGACTGTCAAATGTCATCGCATGACGAAAGTCAGTATCGGCAAAGCGGGATGGGTATAGTAGGGCCAGTCGTTCGAATGTCATCGTATGACAACAGTTGATATTATCAAACTTTTTCTAAATGATTGTAGCGTTTATTGGTGCTCATTCTTAAAGATTTCAATTTATATTCTCGCTTTTATAACTTTAAATCCTAATTCCGTCACAGATCTCCACGTCGAAGTTAATCCGGTGTCAAATCGGAAGAAATGAGACGTCCCATTAATAAAAAGATATGGGGACAAAAGCCCGTCAACATAAAAGAGAAAGATGAAATAATGGCTCGTAAAAAGTTTTGAAGGCCCAAATTGGGCCCAAGTGTTCTATACTGTCAACGACGAACAGTCTCATCATTCATTGTCCATCTAATTACCTGGCCCAATTGTATTATAATCACCAACCTCACGTAAGTTTCAGCCTTTAGTGTGGTCCATAAGATTTTTGCCCAATTGCCATTCTCGACGACGACGGACTAATTATCATCGACAATTTTAAACTTTTAATAAAGTACTCATATTAAGAGATGGCAAGTCTGACCTAATCCGAGTGACCCGATTTAAACCCGAGCAAACCCGAGCTGATAGAATCCGAGAATTTTGCAAATCGAAATCGACCCAACCCGATCTGATGACGACCCGTAATCCAACATGATCCGATGACAAGTGACCCAAACACAAACCCAACTCGACCTGATATGAACCCAACCTGATTAAATTGATGACTTGATAATTATTGAACTTTTTTCGGAAAACTCACGTGATACCCCTAAACTTTGTCATTTTGCACGTGTTATTCAACCTTTTAAGTTTGTGCTCATAATATCCTTGAAGTTTGATATTCAGTACGACGTATCTTTTTTTATCGTTCTTAAAATCTTCAATTGAGCATAAATCGTAAACCAGATATCAGAATTCGACGATTTTTTTAAAATGATTACCTTGTCATAAACTACGATTTGAGAAAAAAAAAATTGTAGATCGAGTTTTTAGGGTTTTTTTTTTTTTTTTTTTTTTTTTTTAACAAAAACCTCATACTGACCATAATTTCGATCTTAAATTTCCGACTGATCATATTTCAATTTTATCGAATCATAGATCTCGAATATGTTATCAATTTAAAAAAAAAAATCGTCGAATTCTGATTTCTTTACGATTTATGCTTAATTGAAGATGTTAAGAACGATAAAAATGGTACGTCGTACTTGAAACTCGAACCTCAAGGATATTATGTGGACAAACTTAAAAACTTGAATACCACGTGCAAAATGGCAAAATTCAGGCATACTACGTGAATTTTTCGATTTTTTTTTATAAAAGATAAGTAATTATTCCACTAAGCTTAAAACAAGACGATATGTTCCCAAGACATAGTCTGTTTGATTTTCATACCACCTTCACCCTTAACATCACAAGTTTGTTCCCAATTCACTAGAGGCACCCTCATATAGTCTGCACTCTAATCCTAAAGGTAGTTCACACAAATTGTATAAACCCTCCTTGACACACCTTTTGGAATCATAAAAATGTTGGTCCAATATCCATAGAGAGAATTTAGTTTTAAATTGACAAGAGTAAATCTGCCGGTATAAGATAACTTTTAGCTCTAAAAAGAAACCTACCTTCTACAATCCCGACATTTTGATGATTCTTCTCCATCCTAAAAAGCCCATTAAAGTATATATTGGGCTTCAATTTGTTCGTATGTAAACCATGCCAGAAGCACAAGAACATGTAGCAAAAGATCTTTAAAAAGGCATAATAGAAGCCTTGTCACCTTTACAAAACAATAGAATAGAAGGTCATCAATTATTAAACTTAATATTAATCAAAATGAAAGTGATTTAGTCTTTCCTTTGATACGTTTAACTTGATAATAAAATAATTAAAACAAATTATGGTCGAAAATTAAAATTAATGGAAAAAATTGAAGTGGTGCGATAAAGTAACTTGAAACAGCAATGACACGACCCAACCCCGACCCAACCTGATACATCTTTTGACCCAAACTAATCCGTCCATTAATGATCTAATCCGACTCGATCCGAAAGGGTAAACCTTACCTAATTGCCACCTCTAAAATTACCCCTCCCACGCCAAATACTTAAATGAAAAAAATAATCATAATAAAGGTTGGATATCAAGTCCTTTAAGCTTGCCACTTTCTACTAATTACTTGAAACATTGTAGATGTTTCCTAACATAACTAATAAAATCATGAGGGTGTACCTGGTGTGGCTGGTGACTCCTTTTATACTAAAATAAAAACTGCTTGAAACAATAATTATGACGGGTTTAACAATTCATGGATTATTATACAACCAGTTGTATATGATGTACGGTGTAGAATCTGAGCTTTGTGATAAAGTATTCGAGCTTTATGTTAAATAATATGAGCTTTAGTAGAAAATACTGAACACATCCATTTAGACATTAAAAACATGAATTTTGAACTAGCTCAGAAAAAATACATATAAGCTCGGATTCTTATACCTTGGTTGTACAATGCTCATGGTACAACTGGATGTATAATCTTATTTGTGGGGGGTTAATTAGTACTTAACAAAGCACTCACGAGCTTAATTGGCACATATCTAAATAATAAACTATTCATACCGGCTAAGATATCTTTAATAAATACAAACATACCTTTATTGACAAATTTTTTAAAGCTATATATAATCATTATCTTCAAAAATAATTTTTATGTTATATATTGGAACATTTGATAAAACTCATTACAATATGTTAGATAAAATTAACAACTGAAAGAAATTAATGAGACCGAATACCAAACGTAATCTATCAAAAAACACTTTTGTCAACCTTGATTTTTTTAGAATTTAAACAAAAGTTAAGGTCGAAAAACATACTAACAAATCTATAATGATCCGTATACTATACTATTTCTATTAAAATTAAGGCCAACAAATTAAGCAAAATAAAATATGATAGGTGGGAGGCTTATATCCAACACGAACCACTGACTATTAACTAATGCTTTGCTTTTCTAAATTTATTTTATTCTTTATTATTTATAGGGTTCAACCGAATCTTATGAACCTCTTTTAAAACAACCCGTTATTCAGAGAGTTAATAGGTGCGTTTGTGCCTGTTAAAAAATGAAATAATTGATGGTTATAATTATCGTTTTCAAGTTTCCCTTATGATACTTTATTACTTCCCTCTAGTTATAGTTACGACTTATGAACCTCTTTTATTGAAAGTTAAATATGAAATAAATAAATTACTCTCTTTATTTCATTTTTATTATTTCCTTACTCTTCTAATTTTATCCCATAATTATTGTTTTCTTTCTTCTAAACCTAGTAAAGAAAAACATTAGTCATCCAATAATATTAACCCTAGATACTAACTGTCATCATAATCGTCATAAAATTGGGACCTTAACTCCTCTTCTAACTTTTCCGTAATTTATCCCAGTTTAAAAGGGTGGACAATAAAAATCAGATAAATAAAGTATTATTTATTTTGCCTTGCTAAGAATTTCCACCCTTCTAGTCGGAGACGCTGACTTCGACACGGAGCGACTTAATATACACACCCTATAGTCTCATTTGACGAGTTAAGAACCCTAATTCTCCCGAGTAAGTCTTGTATAAGACGGTTTATACTAACATAATTATAAAACAGATTCGTACATAACTATTATTGAGTAATGCTAGCTAATAAATGATCCCGTTTTATGATAAATTTGTAATACAAAAATATTAGGACACCCAAAAAAAAACTAATTCTCCTGAAACTCCACAGCAAATCAGATCCAAACCAGGGTTACTTTTGCTCTTTTTTACAACTATGCCCCTTTTTATTCCCCCAAACCCTAAAAAAGTGGGTCAATTCTAAAAAAAATGGGAGGAATACTCCGTACTTCGTATGTCTTAACGTTGTCGTACCAAAATTCTAAAATGAGAGACATCAATCACGATCTTTATATTAATGCACTAATTTTCCCAAAAAAAAAAAAGATTAAGGAGAATCTTACTGCTACTCCTCTGTCTAATCTATCTTTTTTTTTTTTTTTTTTTTTTTTTTTTTTTTTTTTTTCTGTTTAATCATCTTTTAATCACATCATCTTTTTATTTTTTCTTTGTCCATGTGTTGTGAATGTAGCAGCCATCACCTGATTGGTTTTAATCAAATTAATTCAAACTCATTGTGTTAATCAAGTAATTATTGATGATGATGCATGCATGATGTTTTTTTCCCAGGAATAAAATGTACAGTAGACTAAAGAATTTTGCATATTTATAGAAAAAAAAATCGTTTCAAAATGCTATTTAAAGAGGTTAATAAAAGCTTCTCTTTTAGGATAAATTTGTGTAAATCGTATACAAATATTTTTGTTTCGTCATATTAAAATCAATAATTTTAAAATGGATTTTTGACACTTTATCGACAACATGACATTATATTACCAAGTACTTATCTGCTGATATCTAACTATTCTAATTATTCTATCTATAAATTCTTAAAGTTGTAAGTCTAGCTCGACGAAATTTCTTGATAATAAGAACTTCTTTTTACTTCCTTTTAGAACTTCATAAAAACAAGGGAGTAATAAAAAGTCACATCAGACAATAAAAGTACATGGAAAAAAAGTTGCGTATCTTAATAGTCACAAAATATCTTATTGAAGACGACAAATATCTCATTGAAGACGACACATATCCGTCACTTTGGAGTGATGAATACCATTTCCTCTCACAAATGGCCCAAATAGAAGAGAGAGGGAAGCACATGGGGGTGCCCCCACCTTGTCCCTCCTATGCGTTTTGTACAGGGGCGGATCCAGGAATCGAATCCACCTAGGGCTAAATTTTAAAATTTTATAAATCATAAGAGTTTTTTTTTTTTTCCAAAATGTAAAATATAAAGTAAAATATAACATATGATCAGCCGATAGTTTCTAAAAGTATTAATGGGTTAAAATTTAACGTGTCACTTTCGTAATCTTTTAGCGAAAAAAAACTATTGTTCACAAACTATTATTTTGTAATGATATTATACTATTTATATTGATGAAGCTAATTTATAATAGCTCTACCTATTTTAACGAAAAATTATTTAAATTGAACCTCTAAAAAAATTTAGCAAAATAAATTTAAATTGTTGTACTCATACAAGGGAAGTTTTGAAAAATATTAACACATTATTGTAATGAAGTACATACCTTTCTCATATATATTTAACTCATCTATCGTAAAATAATTGATGAGAAGGGAAAAAATCATGAAGATAAGAAGACTTTTACCTATACAAAATGTAAGAAAAAATAAAAAAAATATAACATACAAACATGAAGGTGACAGGGTAGAAACAAAATAGAAAAAGGCAAAATAAAGTAAAGAAAATCTTCACTTTTAACAATTAACATAAAAAATTTAGTTCACTATGGGATTCGAACGCGGGTTATTTGTGTAAAAACTAAACATCAAACCACCAAACCACAGGCATAACACTGATTCTCTTATTACTTGATATAGTATATATTGTTTCCCTAAAAACTACTCGGGCTTTAGCCCGAGTAGCCTAGCCCTATATCCGCCCCTGGTTTTGTAAGTGGCATTATCCGTCATTTGCTCCGACCCGTCTTCAGCAAGACTAACTGATTAATACTATGGGTTTATGAAATATAAAAGTCAAAGAAAACAATGCAAAAGCATTTAATAAGTAAAATAGTTAAAATGCATTTTCTCCTCCATTAGGATCCGAACCCCCACCATTATTAGAAAGGTATTCGTGATACTTTACCACTAAGCCAATGATGAAATTATGTCTATTAATTACAGTGATTGATTATTAGTCTTTTTCTCCTCAGAAAAGAGGTTGGGCTCCAGCCTAGCCTATATGGTTGGATCCGCCCTTGGCCATCTACAAACTTACCAACGATGTTTAGTATTTCCTTCATCCCATTTTTATCGTCCCATTTCTATTTTGGAAGGATTTCAGAAAAAGTGGTGAACGACCAATGTGATCCCTAAAATTAAACCAGAGTTGAGATATATATTAATTTTGTAGTGGTTATAATGTTAGTTAGTTATTAGGGACAATATTAAATAATTAAAGTTTTTCATTACTAAATTTAGATTTAGAAATGACCCCTAATTTGGATAAAATTTAAAGGGATAGGAGAAATTAAAAGTGGAATGAAGGGAGTATGTTTATTTTGTCGTCAAAAACCATAGTTGTCTTCTTTCCCATCCGAATTAAAAGTTACTTAAACATAGATTAAAATGTTTGAAGGAATAATACAATTTTATTATAATATCAATAAACTTTTTTTTTTGGTAAAGAAACTCATAACACAATTGTTTCTTTTAAAGCTTTTCAGCAAAACCTAGCATTCGTTTTACCCAATATTAATGTAAAATTGCATAATAAAAAACGAGTGATACTCGTGTAAATAATTTAAGTCGTCTTTTCAATTTGTTTGATGTTCCATTGAAAGTGAGTGCTTGTTTGCTCAAATATAAATACGGAGTATCACATAAAAAACATTTTCCATTTTTCTGTCGTTTTCCCTCCTTGACTATGGGATTTAAGACAACGAAAGAAAGAATATTACTTCTCCCCATCCAGACCAAAGGTTATAGTTGCTTTATCACGACATCGGAGCGTTTTGTAACGCGTATATCTTTAATTCTACACATTATTAAAAATTATAAAAATTTGATATTTTTATAGCATTCATGACGATAAATCAAACAAGATCTCACATGACTATATTTTGTCTTATAGATTAAGAATAATATCAAAGATTCCCTACGACCATAAATAATGCCAAAAAACAACTGTAACCTTTGGTCTGGATGGGAGGGAGTATGCGGCAAAAGATTGACCCCATGATAATAGACCAAGTCTATTTCACATTGTCATTTTTTTTTGAGGGTGCATTGCTAAAAAAACGTACGGAGAATAATTTGCAATTTTACATAATGCTCCCTTTTTATTAAGTTCGGACATTAGATTATTTCATTAATAGAAAATCATGTGATATACGTGAATATACGTGAATATGTCCACCGTCGACAACAGTGTATAATACCCTCGCCGCGGGTGCTCTCACAAAGAGGTAACGGTTTGGCCAAAGAATTTGCCCCATTCCCATGGGCAGGGATCGAACCCTGACCAACCCCTGACCTCATGGTTAAGGGATGAGGTGAGCAACCACCACACCAAAGCCCTTTGAGTGCGAATATGTGAACTTTGAGAAGATAATATAAACTATAAAAATCGAGTAAAATACAATCCTAATTAAATAAAGTTCTTTAAACTTAATTTGCGCTACTTGAGAGAGCGAGTCTTCAAATCCTGCAAAGTTTTGAAGGAAATCATTTTTTTATAAATCTCATACCTATTGATCGAACCATTATTTTTATGATTAACATCGCTCTGGCCACAACAAAAAATTCTACTATTGTAATATCCCGGGAAAAAAAATATTATTAAACAATATATTGTACACCTAAAACATTTGGTATTTGTGTATATGATTTTAGGATAATTATGAGTACTAGACTTAGCTCTTAAGAATAGGAATAATAATCAAATGCATTCAAGTGGGTGATAAAGCATAAAACGTAACATGATACCACATGAAAAGTAGGCAGCTGGTAAACCGCCTTATCAAGCAATAAATAGCAATCATTTCTAATTTATGAACATGCATAATTTATGTACGGAGTACAAATGAAACAAAAGGGAGAGAAGCCGCATATTATTCAACAAACTAGATCTACTCTTTATTAATAAAAAAGGTATGATTTCGGGACCCTTCGTCGATATAATTAATTGTTTACATTTGAAATAAGATATTAGAAATAATTGGTTATATTGGTTTTATTGTTAAGTTCGTCTTATGATTGTTATACTGATCAAATGTTGTATTAATTACTGTCTTATGAATATATGACTATGATAAGGGTACTGCGATTATAATGTATAATTGGCCAATTGTAGCATTCGAAATACGATTATTGCTTTGAGATGACATTACTGAGGAAATTGAAACTGTGTACACAGGGGCGTTGGCTCCATTTGAACTAACACTACAAGAAAAACTAAAACCGGCGACCGAAATTTGGCGACTGAGACTGGTAGTCGCCAAATTGGCGCCCGATTTCCAAATTAGCGACTGATTTTTTTAAAAAGGGAATCTAATTTGGCGACCGACCTTCAGATTTGGCGAATGAAGTCGGTCGATAAATTGCTTTATAGTAAACCCGCTCCCCTCTCTCCTGCTTTACTCTTTCGAAAAAAAAAGGCGATAGGTGACACAACGACGACGACGAGGACGACCAACAACCACACAACCACACCACCACTTCCACCGCCGTGGCCACCGTTCTCACTGGCTCCATCACTCTCTTTAATTAGGTTAGTTTTTTTTTGTTTAATTTCAGTTTAATTAGTTTAATTTGTTAGATTAATTTGTAGTTAGTTTGATTAATTTGTGGTTAGTTTGTTAGATTTTTTTGTAGTTAGTATGTTAGATTAATTTGTAGTTAGATTTAGTTTAATTTGTGTTTGAATTAAAAGGGAATGATTAAGGGGGTTTGTGTTTAGGTTTAGGGTTATGGGTAGGTGGCGGTGGGTCGGCCGTGGGTGGCGGTGGGTGGGTGGGTCGTGGGGTGGCCTTGGGTGGGTCATGGGTGGTGTTTGGTGAAGCCGTCTCATTATTATTAGTATTAAGCTAAGTGGAACCGTCTTAATATTATTATTATTATTACTAAGTGAAACCGTCTTATTATTATTAGTATTAAGCTAAGTGAAACCGTCTTTTGCATTAATGGAATTAGCTAAGTGGAACCGTCTTTTGTATTAAGAGAAATTAGCTATTAGCTAAGTGAAACCTTCTTTAGGACTTGATTTTGATAAATTTAGTTTGATAATTCATGTTATTGATGAATTGAGGTTGAATAACCCCGTTTTTTTTGTTTTTCTTTTCTCCTTACAGGGTTGTCCTGTTTCCGAGCACCACCGTCCGTAGTGTTGCTTCTCGTTTTTCTTTTCATTTTTGCTTTTACTTGATTAGGTAACCTCCTTTTATCAGTTACCTTTTAAATTTACTAATTTTAGTTCAAATTATGCTACGGACTTTAGGATATAAACCTTTATTATGTTGTTGAATTGTGCTATTGATTGACTTAATTAATTTAGTACCAAGTGTTGTTTATCTTAAACTTTAAATTAGTGTTAGTTTGATTTGATGTTGACTTAGTACCCGTTCAAGAATTACTCATTAGGAGTAATTCTTGAATAGTCCCCATTTTGGGACTGTCTTTGTACGTTTCAAGTCATTTAGGTAGTAAACACGTACTTGTGATTTATGAATGAGGAATGAGTTTGGTGGCGATCCCTTTAATGTTCTCCGAATACATGTATATGTGGAGTAATTATTTATTCTACATTGATGTGTATTTGGAGAACTGAAGGAAATTGCTGCCAAATTTTTTCCTCATTAATAAATTACAAGTGTGTTTGCTAGTGACTTGAAACGTACATTGACGGGTTTAGGTTGGAGTGATAAGGACCCCATTCGAAGATGGATTACTTATTGACAATATTTATATATTATTTTCATATGTTTATTGTATAATGTGGAGTATAATGTGAAAATTTTGTATGTAATATTATTGTTATTTTTGAAAAATGTTTAAATTATTGTGGGGTCTTCTTTAGATTAAAATGAAGAGATTGGAACGTTCATGGATGTATGAAGGAAGATTAGACAATTCCAATAAGAAAAGACGTCATACCGCTAGATTTATAAAGGGTGTTGGCGAGTTTATTGAATTTGCTAAACAACAAGCTGAATATGACTTGGTAGACAAAAAACTTAGGTGTCCTTGTGTCAAATGAAAAACCTGAAATACCAGCTTGACATTGTAGTAGAAGAACATTTCATTATAAACGGGTTTAAGCCAAATTATTACAATTGGATTTCACATGGAGAAGCATATTCTCCAATTCATGAACAAGCTCACACCCAACAAATACAAATTGATGAGAACCCATATAGAGAGATGGTTGTTGATGATATAGATTCCACTATTTTTCATAGTGATGACCATACAACCATTTGTGAAGAACAACCGCCACACCCACAAGCAAAAGTCTTTCTTGACATGTTAAAAGCCTCAGAAAAACCCTTGTATGAAGGAAGCAGAATGACATTGTTACAAGCCGCTTCTAGACTAGTTACCTTGAAATGTGAGTTTAATATGCCATTTCTTGCTGTTGATGGCAATGCCTCGTTCCTTGAGGAATCTTTCCCCGATGATAATATCATGACCCGAAGTTTCTACACTACCAAAAAAGTAGTTAAAGGTCTTCAGTTACCGCATGAAAAGATTGATGCATGTCCTGAAGGATGTAAGTTTGTCTATCATTTCACACTAATTTTGGTTTTCAACATGTTTATTTTATGTTAGATTTTTTGTTGATTTTCTAACATGTATGTTTTTTTTTCATTCAGAAAGAAAAGAAGAAGTCAAAACCGGTTACGAAGGTACCGGAACTGTTTCTGGACACGCATTCCAGGGTTGACCACAAAGGGATTAGGAGTTAGACTAAGCCAAAAGACAAGGAATTATATGTAAGTTTTCCCTAACACTTAATTTTTGTTAAGTTACTCTTTTTTAATGTCTTATTTTGGTTACCATATTAACTTATAATGATTTGTTTAATATTGTAGGATGCATTTGAACATGAAAAAGCAGCCAATCCAGAAAAACCGGATAATGACATATGGTTTGAGTTGGTGAAAGGCTTCAAGAAAGGGCACGTGTATGGTACCGGAAGTTCAACACCGGCTTTCTATGACAACACGCGTAGGAGATCGACTTCAACAATTCCCAGCAACACATATCAACCGAGAGTTATTAGTCAACTTCAAGCTCAACTAAGAGTGCGTGATGAACGTGATGAAGAATTCCGCCAAATGAAGGAAAAAATGGCAATGTTTGAGACTTGGTGGCAAGGTTGTAACCCCGGACCTAGACCCGACTACGATCCTTTTGATCCGTATGGTCCACAAGGGGGGAGTGGAGCCGGTGTTGGCTTCCAAATAGTTAAGTAAGTTTAATTTAGCAAGTAATAAGACTTGAACTTTATAATATGTTAGCTTGTAAACATTTCATTTTCAATATATGAAATGAAGTTTGGGAAAATGTGTGGTGTTGGGTTGAAATTTGAAATGTATGGTGCTATGTGTGTTGATGTTTGGGATGTATGGCGGTGTGGAACTTCGGTTTGTATGCAGGTTGTAAATATTTGGCTAGCAATGAAAACGGAAAAAACCACCAAAACAATCAATAGCTTTGGCGAATGATTTGCAATTTAGCGACCACAAATCAGTCGCCAAAGAGCCTCACTGAAAATGGCTACGTCACCCAAATTTGGCGACTGAAAAGCCATTTAGCGACGGCAAATCTGTCGCTAATTTGGCGACTACCTTGTTTCGGTCGCCAAATTGGCGACTACCATTTAGTCGCTAATTTTCGCATTTAGCGACTGATATTTCAGTCGCCAAATTTGGCGACCGACTTTAGTTGCTAAAAAGAAAAGGCGACCAATGTCTGCGACTGGATTTTGGCGACTGAAATCAGTCGCTAAATTGATTTTGGCGACTTATTTCAGTCGCCAAAATCAGTCGCCTGTTTTATTTCTTTTTGTAGTGTAAAGGGGCAACGTTGGCAACCGGGACGTTGGCTCCATGAGCGTTGGCTCCATATAAACTGTAAGTAGGAGCGTTGACCCATATTAAAAAAGGAGCGTTGGCTCCAAGGCATTGGCCCATGTGAAATACGTAATGTCTATTCTCTTCAGTAATGGTATACCAACATTAGTGTCACTAGTATTGGTACCTGTCTTCGCCCGGGCTACTTCTACTTACCATTAAATTTTTTTTTTCATTAAATAAAATTACTTAAAGTTGCATAACCCATAAATTTATCATTAATATATTTTTCTATGACATATCTTAAAATTACGATGAAATAAATTTTGAGGCAAATTCACTACTCCCGCTATTAATATTTTACTCTTATTAATGAAACAATAGTAATAACATGTCACTACTTGTCCGTAATCATTGTTTCTTTAATATATAATTTTATGATGATAATAATTAATACCATAAGTGTGCATGTTTATACTAATTAATTATTTTATTTTAAGGAAATTGACCATCTTCTAGTCTTCTATAAATATTTAGGAAAATTACCAGACATCTTTCTTTTAGTCTCCTTGAAATTGACCATCTTAATTAAATATTTTATTTTAAGGAAATAGACCATCTTAATTAATTATTTTATTTTAAGAAAATTGACCATGTTTTAGTCTCCTACAAATATTTAGCAAAATTACCAAGGTTCTATATAATTTAATTTTAACCCAAACTATATAATATTTGCATTGAGATCTCTTAATCGGGTCTATCACACGGTGCAAGTGATTTAAAATTATATAGTATAATTAATTTGTATAACTTACTTTAATTACATTGAAGTCCCTTGTTTTCTGGAATCAATATATAATATTGATATGAATAAATATATCATGTTGGTATGGTAGTCATATAATGTTTTTGGGATATCAGATTGGTCCCTGACAGGGAATACTGTATTTTGGTAAGTTATTTTATTGGGTGATTGTAGATACCTCATTTCTGCACCTCCCGCAAACCACCCGGTGATGATTGGGCCGCATGTTTGGTATACGGAACGATTTATGACATTTCGTAAGTTTATCGTCAAGTGATCGCTCAAACACTTGTGTCTACCTCTTAATTGTCATCTACGTGCCGATACGGGCATTTTGGTAGTAATTAGTGTATATTTGGAATCCGAGTCAGGAAAACCGTCTTCATTTTCTAAACGCCGAGTCAGAATGTTCTGGAATGTTTCGGATATTTTTATTCCATATTTTCCAATCTTTTGATCTTTAGTAAAATATCTCCCGTAATATTCACACAAAATATTAAGAAAACGAGATTAATCCCCTATTCCATAATAGAAACGCGGAAATCTTTCTTCCGCAGGAGGAAACCACTGAGGAAAGGACGCAGCAAGTACTGCGCCTCTTCCAAGGGACGCAGTGCCTGCTGCGCCTCTTCCTCAGTCCTTTTCTGCGTATTTTTCGTATCTTTTCGAGATTCACTTCCAAAGTTTCTCCGAAAACCCTACTTCCTCCGTGTGATTAGTATAAATAGAGACCTTCGGTCTCACATATTTCTCATGCGAGTGTCCGCCCTTCTCTTCTCCCTTTGCATTCTAGACCACGTTCTTACTTTTTGACGTCTACGTGCTTGAACATTCGACAACGTAAGCTCGGATCCTTCTGAGTACCAGTCTCGTTTTGCATGACCGGCCAATTTGACCAACTCCACATCAATCAACATTAATCAATCTTGTTCGTTTTCCTCCTAGAGGGCACTTTCGTCTACATTCGAGTCGAGCATCACTAAATGTTAACTTAGTTCATCTCGTTTCGTCAAACATGTAAGTCTGACGGTGTAAATCCTTCTTTTGTTTATTGTTCTTTATTATCGTAATTAATATTGTAAGATTTATGTCGAAAGTATTCTTAAAACCGATTTCTAAAACCTTGTTTAAAAACCCTTTTTACGGATTATCAGAAGACAGCCGTCGAGAAAGAACGCAGCAACTGCTGCGCCTCTTCGAAGGGACGCAGTACCTGCTGCGCCTCTTCGTGAGGCTGCCGCAGTTCCTGCTTCCTTTCTTCTTTCTTCGTCTTTTGTTCGTCCTTTTGTTTTTCGCTTTGTTATCAATTGTTCATTGTTTCATTAACATAACAATTGAATGTGATAATTTTGACCTGTAATTCATTAATTCTTCATAATTAATTCATCTTTTAAATCCCGACTTAAATCCCTTATAATCCATATTTGCGGGTTTACGTCATTAAATCAATTCGGTTTTTAGAGATTCGATTTACCCATATTGAATCTCTGGAAATCATCTTTGATATACTTGTATATGTTATTTACCGTCACCATCATTAATTCATCATTAATAACCTGTTTAACCTAATTAATTTGATTAGTTTGTTAATTTGTAAATAATCTTATAAATCTTGTTAATAATTCGTTCTAATCAGTTTCATTCATGCTTTATCGTTTTTATGACCTCGTTCACATGTAAATACTATGTTAATCACTTTCATCCGAGTCAAATACCATTAGTCGACTATTAAATTCACCAATGAACATTAACGAGATGCGGTTCCGGCTTCACGGATTTAACTCAACCCAGAACAGAACACGGATGTTGCACCTCTTCCAAGGGGGACGCTCTGCTGCGCACTGTTCCCGTTGATTTGTCCCTGAACTCCCGTTTCTGCCTTGACCTAGTTTATTAATTACGTATTTAATTAATTATTACTCGTATTATCATCCATAATCTGTTCATTTATTCATTTATTCTTTCTTTTCTAAAACCATCCGTTTTAAATATATTTTCGACATAAATCATTAAATCCGATGTAATTATTGTAATTTTCCTTTATTGTATTATTATTGTATTGCCTGTATGTTTTCACATGTAATTAACCTAAATTTCTAACTCGACATTAATTGTATGTTAAATTACGTGTTAACCGACTTAGTTAATTCTCACATGTTAGGATAAATCTAATGGATGTTGCATTGCATGCATATAAATCGACAACATATCGAGTATAGACAATTTCTCTAACCATTAGTAGAGGCCGCTATCGAGGCGGGCGGGATTAGGTGTTCGATCAAAAGAGCTTCCTAATACGTACCCTCACCCCTTACTCGAAATCTCTGTGAACATCCGTGTTCATTGGCATCCACGAGAGTCATTCTAGACATAGAATGCTAAGCGTAACGAGTTCTTGGTGTTCATGTCACTACTTTGTGTCTAGACATGGCACGAGGTATTCGAACGGTTTCCAATTTTCCACAATAAATTGGTGGCGACTCCACAAATGCAAAACAAACAAAGAGGAAAATCTTGCTTCGTTTTTCGCACCCGTGCGCCCGCGTCCACAGTTTGGCGACTCCGCTGGGGGGTAATACACTTACGTGTTGCCAAGGGTGAAACTTGAACAAGGTTAGGGAATAGTTTATATGAGACAATTGTCGGTTTTCATAACTCGGTCTTCCTAGATCGTTTCATTCGGCCTTCCTAAGTCTAACCCAACCCATTCGACCAATCGTCCCGTCCAAACGGTCCTAATTCTTATTTGGGCCTAAGGATGGATAGCGATTGACGTCATCCATACCATGTTACTTACTCTTGTTTGTATCAAGGACTTTCACTACTTGAGGAAATGGACTAGGAATCGGCCTTACTCTTGTTTGGTACGAGCCTCTCTACAGACCTCGGGTTTGATTGCTCGGTATGGCAACCCACCCTTTAAAACCAAAACCCTTCTAAATGCACTTAGCATCCCGTTATAATGCTTGTATAATGTTTGTACCATATGTAAGCACCATTTCTAAACAAAACCATGACGGTTTTTATAAAATCAAAATCCATTTTAAAATGTAAAAATTTACGAAACATAGGACTAATATTAGCGCAAAACCAGTCGAAATTCTGTCCAATTGTCGAGTCAAAATTCGGGCCTTAAAACCCATTTCAAAACCTCACTTCGAGTCCACCCCTACAACTACACTAAAGTTGACTAGGACCAACATTTTCAAACTTTGTCATTTCCTCAAAACTCACTTGACACAAGTGGCACACTCCCACTTCACGAGTCAAAACATTTCTTTTTTCGAGTAAGTGTGCTAGAATGGTCGATCGTGTTTTGATTCGTCTTCGATCTCTTATCCAGTTTCCAAGATGCCTGAAACAAGCGACGTGAACTACAACCAACTCCAGAATGGTAATGATCAAATCCTAGCCGTACTAACTCATCTCCAAGTCACTCAAGACCAAGTGTATGATCGCCTTGACACAATCGAGGGGCGAATATATGCCGTGGAAACGAGGATGCCCCCGTCGAGAAAGTGAAGTGTCTGATGAATTCGTGAAGAACTTCGGGGACGAATATCCTCCCATAGGTATGACTATAACTGAGAAACGACTCCAATACTTGGAGGAACAATTGATGTATCTCAAAGGGGATGACATTTATAGGGAAAATAATCGCAAATATGAAGCCGTGAATTCCAAGTTGCCAACCAACTTCAACATGACGGATATCCCCAAATTTAAGGGGCATGAAAACCCTCTGAACCATATCCGTGCTTTAAAGGATTACATGTCTATCAAAGGCATTAAACCCGAGATGTTCTTAAGGATCTTTCCTTCATCTCTTGACACTATCCCAAAACAATGGTTCTATTCTCTAGAGCACAAGAAAATTGCTATCTGGGACGATGCCGCAATTGAGTTTGCCAAGCAATATACGGATAATGCTGAAATCCAAGTCAATATGCGCACTTTAGAGGTTCTTACCCAAAATGACAAAGAAGGTTTCACCGACTTACTAAGTAGGTGGAGGAAGACTAGTACTCAACTTGTTGAACGTCCAGATGAAGCTACCCTCGTGGAGAAATTCGTGGACAACCTAAAGCCCATCTATGCAAGTCATTTGAGGTACCAAAACATTAAGACCTTCAAAGACTTAACTGTACTAGGAACAAGGATCGAAGATGACATCCGTAAAGGGCTCTTGTCCAAAACGTTAGGTCGTGGATATCAAGGCTCAACAAGTCGTTCTTACGGCTCTACTAGCAAAACTGATGAAGTTAACCTTCTCGAGCCATCTAAGAAGAGTACCCCACCAAGAAAATTCACAAATCTTGGGGACACATATTCCAATGCTCTAAAAAGGTTGATGAAACTAGGTAAACTTCAACCCATAGGCCCTACACCCGAACCAGAAAAGAAATCCAAGTTATGGGATGAGAATTTGTACTGCGAATACCATAGAGGTAAGGGACATGATATAGAGAAATGCTACAAACTGAAAAATGTACTTCAAGACATGATTGAAGACGGTCGCCTACCAATACCGCCTGGAGGTAAGCCTAACAACACTCAGAATCCTCTTAGAATTCTAGTGATTACAAGTGAAGAATCTACCATAGATTGTTCACACCTCATTTCTCCAGTCGAAGATGAAATTCATGCAATAGAGAATGAAGGGAACTACTCTACCATCTCCCCAACCATCACCGATTTCATTGCATGGGCAAAAAGTGTGAATAGGCAAGTAATGGAACTTGAGGGTGCAGTGGCAACCCTACGTGATCCCAACGCAACACCTAAAGAACGTACACCACTACTCTTCTCTCAAAACGCTACGATGCAAGAAGTAGTAGCCATGGTTGATGAGCTTGTCGACCAAATTATCCAATTGGAGGCCGAAATCATAAGAATGAGGGAACTTGCTACTGTCAATGGAATATGGGCCGATGGATGAAGATGAGTATCTCACTGAATACTACCTAGTCAAAATCAGTGAGCAAATAGTCCAAAATTGTGAATATCAAGATGTAGACCACCTTACTCGTTCGGGACGCCCATACCAAAACACTTCTCCAAATGGTCCCATAGCGAATGGTCCAACCAATGTGGTCACACCAAATGATAATGAAAATGACTCTACCGACCATTTGCTAAAGCAATTACAGAAGACAAAGGCTGATCTTTCAGTCTGGCAACTAATGGCAAGCTCATTCCCACATCGCCAAGCTTTACTGCAAGCCTTGTCCAAACTAAATGTGGCACATAACTCCACACCCGATGACGTAGTCAACTTGGTCTTCCAAGAATCACCAAAGCTAAGTAATCCTATTACTTTCTCGGATGAAGATTTGCCACCCTTTGGGTCTAGTCATAACTTGGCTCTTTATATCACTGTCATTTGCTTAAAGAAGAATGTGCCAATGACTTTGGTAGATGATGGCTCCGTAGTCAATGTCATATCCTTGAAAACGGCATACAAATTGGGCTTGAAAGAGTCGGATTAGACCCCTACCAACCAAGGTGTTCGTGTAACACCCCCATACTCCAAGTGCCTTACCAGGACCACTCAGGTATAAGGATGCTACCATCTCGGTTACCCGAGGCATGATATTCATAAGACAATAACGAAACAACTTTAAATAATATAAGTTTAGTGAAAGGTTACAACTGAAACCAAATACCAAAATACGATACATGTTCTCAAAACCAACTGTCTGCTGAATTAACTGAAATGTCATAAAACTAGTAAAGCTACATCGGAAGACTTCTATCGTCAGACGGTGGCACATCCCAGCTATCCCAGTACTCAACTCAAACCTGCTCAATTACTGCTCACCATCCCCGAATGGATCACCGCAGATTTTACAAAACAACAACCGGGGTCAGTACTAATCACACAACTTATATATATTAACAATACGATAAACAGACAGCTTAACCGTCACACACACACAATCACACCAGTCCCATCAATCTCAATCACCGACTGTCCACTGGACCAGCCCTGCCAGTGGGAGACCGCAGCCGTTCCCACCTAAGCCCCGCTCATCATACCGAGCGACAACCCTGTCCATTAATATGCACATCCCCTTCCGTGGCGGGTTCCACGAAGGGCGAAACTAGGGCGTGAAGCCACTCCCGCAAGTGACTCCATGTGGGAAATAATCTGTATACTTCCCTTAATTTAGAAGGATTATAACGATTTAACAATGATGATTAAAGGTCATAAACAAAATACATAAACAAAGTATAAGGATTTAGAATTAACCTTCGGTCCTAGCAAAATTGGCCTAAGAACAATATCAAAATTGATATTCGCCTATTAGTTGCACCCAAGACGATCTGAGATATGCCCTTTGATTATGCTAGAAATCGATCTAAAATTTTCTGTAAAATTTAGTTGTTTTTGTGTTTTGTGAAGAGAGAGAGGAGGCAAGGTCAAAAAAAAGCATTAGGGTAAAATAATTCTCTCCCTTTCTTTTTATACTGGCCGAAATTAGGAGTCAATTAGGAAAGAATAAATCTCTCCTAATTTTCGGCCTAACTTACCGAAATAAGGAGATTATTCTCCTTATTTTTGGTCTTTCCAAAAATATATAAAATATGTTGAATTGTATCTAGTGAGGATCGAACCCATGACCTCTTGGTTTGTGTACCCTCACTATTACCACTATGACACATTCATCTTGTTGATATTAAATACAACTGATTATATTTAACTACGAATTAACAGATTAATTCGTCCAAGCTAACCTTAAATATATTTAATTAAATATAACTTATTATATTTAATTTACGAATTGACAGTTAATTCGTCTCAACTTAATATTATTTAATTTTCATTAAATAATTAGCTCATCAACCGAATGTTGTCGTACGAGGTATCGTCATAATCTCGTATCTGTGATCGATCAGTCAACCGTTTGACTTATGGCTCGTTGAACCCACCATCAATCGACTGCACAATATAATAGCCGGAGTTATCAGCTCACATTGGCGATTACGGACCAAAACAGATATAATGTAATTAAGTTCACTTTGTGGCGTTCAATGTTGTCAGTACAATCCACATGAAAAATAAAATATTATATATTAAACGATGAAGTTATAAATGGTATATGAAAACGATAATGTATCAATATCATAATCAAGTACCATAACTCAGGAACACGTTTAATTCCCATGGAAATAACGCACCCTACATGCTTATCATAATTCAACGATTCAGTAGTAGAATCTGCTACAACACACTAAGAGTGAAGACGAACCCGGACTGAGATCTGTTTGGAAGCTAGCATCTGCGTAACCGGTTGCGCATAGCTTAGTATCTCCTCCATAAGTCAATACCCAATCCATAGTCCTCCGTAGGTACCTGGATTCTTTTGGTACCGACTCGTCATACTCTATGCATACGCCACGTCTGGACGTGTGCATATCATGGCATACATGATTGATCCTATTGCAGATGCATAAGGAATACGACTCATGCGTTCAACCCCTTCAGGCGTCGTGGGTGACTGAGACTTACTCAACTGCATCCCAGACGTCATTGGAAGGTTCCCCTTCTTGGAGTTGGTCATGCTGAACCTCTCAAGAATCTTATCCAAATAAGACTCCTGATTAAGTGATAACGTCCGTCGTGATCTATATCGGTAGATACGGATTCCCAATATACGCTGTGCCTCACCCAGATCTTTCATCTGGAAATGGTTCTTCAACCATTCTTTAACCGAAGATAGAAGAGGAATGTCATTCCCAATCAAGAGTATGTCATCGACATACAATATCAAGAATACAATCTTGCTCCCACTCGACTTGATATATAAGCATGGTTCTTCGACCAATCGAATAAAGCCATACTCTTTTATCACTTGGTCGAAACGATGATTCCAACTCGAGAAGCTTGCTTAAGTCCGTAAATGGAACGCTTAAGCTTGCATACTTTCTTAGGATGTTTAGGATCTATGAAACCTTCGAGTTGCACCATGTACAACTCTTCCTCTAAATAACCGTTTAAGAAGGCGGTTTTCACATCCATTTGCCAAATTTCATAATCATGAAATGCGGCAATCGCTAAGATTATCCGAATGGAACGTAGCATGACTACAGGTGCAAAAATCTCATCATAATGCAATCCTTGCACTTGAGTGAAACCTATTGCCACAAGTCGTGCCTTATAGATATCTGGTTGCGCGTCTACATAACGCTTTATTTTGTAAAGCCATTTGCACTGTAGAGGTTTTACCTTATTAGGTAAATCAACTAGATCCCATACGTTATTCTCATACATGGAGTCCATCTCGGATTGCATGGCTTCAAGCCATAGCTTTGAGTCGGAATAGGCCATAGCACCTTTATAGGTTGCGGGTTCATTACTTTCTAGAAGTAAGACGTCATTCTCCTCGACCATACCAATGTATCTGTCCGGAGGATGAGAGTCTCTACCCGACCTCCTAGGTTCCTCAGGAATATTAACCGTATCATCAGTTGGAGGTACAGCTTCCTCCATCTGTTCCTCGGTTGTTGGTTTGGAATCTCCAATGACTCGAAGGTTCTATTACTCGACTTGTTCTCGAGAAATTCTTTCTCTAAGAACGTCGCACTAGCCACAACAAAAACTCGATGTTCGGTAGCCGAATAGAAGTAATGACCAAATGTTCCTTTTGGATAACCTATAAAGTATGTCTTGACCGATCGCGGGCCGAGCTTATCCTCGTGTCTCCACTTGACATAAGTCTCGCAGCCCCAAACCCGAATAAAGGACAAGTTAGGTACTGTTCCCTTCCACATTTCATATGGAGTCTTGTCGACAGCTTTAGACGGACTTCGGTTAAGTATAAGAGCAGCTGACAAAAGAGCATAACCCCATAATGAATCAGGCACTACTGTGTGACTCATCATGGATCGAACCATATCAAGTAAGGTTCGATTTCTCCGTTCGGACACACCATTCAATTGAGGTGTTCCAGGTGGAGTTAACTACAAAACGATTCCATAGTCTTTCAGGTGTTGATCAAACTCATTTGAAAGATATTCGCCACCCCGATCTGAACGGAGTGCTTTAATATTTCTACCCAGTTGGTTCTGTACCCTATTCTGGTATTCCTTGAATTTCTCAAAGGACTCACTTTTATGCTTCATTAAGTAGACATATCCGTATCTACTCAAATCGTCCGTGAAAGTGATAAAATATCTATAGCCATCTCTAGCGGTAATTGACATAGGTCCACAAACATCAGTATGTATGAGTCCTAATAGGTCACTAGCGCGCATTCCAACACCTTTGAAGGAAATTCGAGTCATTTTGCCAATGAGACATGATTCACACGTGCCATATGTAGAAAATCCGAATGCGGGAATAGTCCCATTATCGACGAGTTTCTTCACGCGTTTCTCATTTATGTGTCCCATTCGACAATGCCATAGATAGGTTTGATCTTTGTCACCAACCTTTAATTTCTTATTATTCATGTGTAATACTTCCGTGGTTTGATCTAAGATATAATTTTGAAAAGTGTTTAGGAACAATGACGGAAAAGATTATATACCTTAATCGCATAATTAACAAAACACGAGAAATAACTCCCCGCAAACCGGCTGCTCGATCGAGTAGCTAAGGTACTCGATCGAGTGCCCCCTTACTCGATCGAGTATCATAGTTACTCGATCGAGTACCCAACAGGTCAGAAACTATTTTAAAACGCAACTCACCCTTACTCGATAGAGTAAGGCCTACTCGATAGAGTACCCAGAGACTTATAAATACGGAGTATTACAGTTCGCGCATATGATGGTACACGATGAAAGGTAGTAGGACTTGTTAACCTAACCATAGCCACAAGGCCGATTGAGCGAAAGGTTCACTTCCAAATAGTGGACATTGAAGCATCCTTTAGCATACTTCTGGGAAGACCTTGGATTCACGCTTCCAAAGCGGTAACATCCACCCTCCACCAGAAAATCAAAATCCCACTAAATGGTAAAGTGGTGACGATCACTTCGTCACCCATCAAGTCAATAATCGAAAAGAAGTCAAGTAATCAAGTCCTCGCGGATCCAATATATGAACTTGAGGGCTTCCATAGCATAAATGTCATAGAAAGTGAGTTGCCACCCTTATACTTCAATCCCTACTCTAATTTAGTGGTCAACCACATGCTCAAATATCAGGGATACTTCCCAGGAATGCCTTTGAATCCTATCCGAAGGAACACCTCCGCACCCTACAAAGAAGGTAACTCACAAAGAATACCACTTGGACTAGGATACAAACCCACTAAAGAGGAAGTTCTCGAGATGCTCGCTCAAGTTAAAACTGTAAGAACGTGGGAATCCAAATGCGACCCTACCTCCCTACCCTAAATGGATACTTCGTTAGAGAAGGAAGTCAAGATATCTTTCACGGATTTCCCAAACCTTGGCACTATCTCGAAAGGAAGCTAGCCGGAATCGAGATCTTTCACGATTGCTACTTCATTCCCCCAGAAACGATTCCTACTGTCAAAACTCGTCAAACACCTTGATTAGACGAAGAAGCTGTTAGTTTACTATTCGGAGGAGATCGATTTGTTAGAGCCGCGCAGGATGAGATCATTACCATGATACTTCAAGACGATCACTTCAACCCTACCGCGTTAATCACAGAAACCAACACCAATCATCAGAAAGGGTGGAGAAAATCGATCAAGTGGACAAACAATCAAGGAAGACTCTTCAAGCTCACCACTGGAGAAGGAGAGATGTTCAAAGAAGAACCAGAAGACGATGAATTCGAGTCAGAGTCAAAGTCGGAGTCTAGAGAAGTTCTTAGAGAGTCTCTTCCTTTCGTCATTCCCACTCCCCTTGTTTCTCCTAGCTTAGCATCAAGTAGTAACAGTAGTTCGGGAAATATCCCAATGGCTGTCCCTTTACCGCCACTGACTACAGATCAAATGGCTTCTTTGTTTCAACTTTTCTCAAACTTTAATATGAATAAATCAGGTTCTGCTTACTCTTCGTGTTATCTTGAATGCAATTCTGTTTACGATGATACTGAGGATGACCCAGACCCAGACTCAATCGAAATACCTCCCTACATAGCCAAAGAAATACTTAGAATAGGGACGACCTTGAGCTCTACCGAAAGGGCCAGTTTCATAGACCTTCTACACGAGTTCAAAGATGTTTTTGCTTGGTCCTACAAAGCCATGCCAGGGATGGACAGGGACATCGCAAAGTATAGAATCCCAATCAAACCGGGTTTCAAACCCGTGAAACAGAAGCTTCATCGAATGAGGACAGAATGGGCTCTCAAGATCAAAGAAGAAGTCGATAAACAGTTCAAAGCCGGGTTCATCAAAGTTTCCGAGTACTCAGACTGGGTAGCTAACATAGTACCCGTACCCAAAAAGGATTGTAGAATCCGTGTTTGCGTTGATTTTAGAGACTTAAACAAAGCGAGTCCTAAAGATGACTTTCCTATACCACATATCGACATATTGGTGGACAATACAGTAGATCATGCGTTACTATCCTTCAGGATGGATACGCAGGATATAACCAGATCAAGATGGCCATAGAAGATATGCATAAGACCGCCTTCGTCACTCAATGGGGAACCTATTGCTACACGGTTATGCCATTTTGGTTAATTAACACCGGAGCTACATACCAACGCACCGCAACTACGCTCTTACATGACATGATGCATAAAGAAGTTGAGGTATACGTATATGACATGATTGTAAAGTCCAAGGACAGAGAGGGGCACATTGCGAACCTTCGCAAATTCTTCTCAAGGCTACGGAAGTACAACATGAGGCTCAATCCTCAGAAATATGCATTCGGGGGTAACATCCGGCAAGCTCCTGGGATACGTTGTTAGCCAACGAGGAATAGAAATAGACCCTTCTAAGATCAAAGCTCTAATCGAAATGCCGCAACCTCAAACGGAGAAAGACGTTAGAGGATTCCTAGGCAAGGTGCAATACATAAGTCGATTCATATCGAAACTCACCATGATCTGCGAACCTATCTTCAAGAAGTTAAAGAAAACCGATCACACCATGTGGGATGATGACTGTCAGAAGGCTTTCGACCGAATCAAGGAAATATTAGCCAAACTACTAGTGCTCATGCCACCTCAACGAGATCAACCTCTTGGTTTATATCTCACAGTAACTGAAACGGCCATGGGCGCCATGCTAGCTCAAACCGTAGAAAAAAAGAAGAATGAGCTATTTACTACCTTAGTAAGAAGTTCTTGGAGTACGAGTGCAAATACACACCACTCGAGAAGACATGCCTCGCTCTTGTGTTGGCAATGAAGAAGCTACTCCATTACATGCTTAGCTACTCCGTCAAAATATACTCCAAAATGGATCCTGTCAAATATCTCTTCGAGAAACCCGTTCTCAATGAACGCTTAGCAAGATGGACTTTGATGCTCTCAGAGTTCGATCTCAAGTATGTACCTCTGAAAGTTATAAAGGGGCGCGCCGTTGCCGAATTCTTTGAAGAAAATCCCATTAATGATACACAAACGATAGACACCTGGTCATTTCCAGATGAGGATATACTCCAAACCGATGTAGACTCCTGGGACCTTTATTTTAATGGAGCATTGAACTTGAGAGGATTTGGAATAAGAGTGTTGCTCATTTCTCCTGAAGGCGAGCATACACCAATATCTGTCAAACTCGACCTCGAGGTGACAAATAACGCTGCAGAATACGAGTCTTGTCTCATTGGATTACAAGCAGCAGTAGGTTTAGGCATCAAGAATCTTCGAGTGCATGGGGATTCATCTTTGATCATAAACCAAATTACGGGATCTTGGAAAATCCGAATTGAAAGCTTAGCACCTTATCAAGCCAGGATAGACCAAATTGCCCAATTCTTCGATCAAGTAGCCTACCTACACCTACCTCGAGAGGAGAATCAATTTGCAGATGCTCTTGCAAAACTTGCATCTTTGATTAATATGCCGGATAGCATGGTAGAAATGCCTTTATGCATCGAATGACGGTCAGAGCCAGCTTATGTGCACCAAATCACCGATGAAGAGGAAATCACAGAGGAACCTTGGTTCCAAGCGATCCTAAACTTCAAACTCAACGGCACCTATCCACCGGATATGGACAAAAGGGGACAACGTGTTATACGCTTACTAGCTTCCCAACACGTTCTCATGAAAGGAGAGTTATACAAAAGAACACCTCTTGGTGTAATCCTACGCTGTCTTGATCATTCACAGGCACGGAAAGTAATGGAAGAAGTCCATGATGGAGAATGTGGCCCTCACATGAGTGGACCCATGATGGCAAAGAAAATCACACGTTTGGGGTATTATTGGACCACAATGGAATCCGATTGCATCAAATATGTAAGACATTGCGACAATTGCCAAGTCTTCGGAAATGTGCAGCATGTCCCTCCTTCATTGCTTTACACCATGACATCTCCCTGGCCATTTTCTGCTTGGGGAATTGACATCATCGACAAGATCACTCCAGCCGGAACAGGAGGTCACTATTTCATCCTAGTAGCAATCGATTATTTCACCAAGTGGGTAGAAGCGGCTTCCTACACCAGTCTTACAGCCAAGAACGTGGCAAAGTTCATACAAACCAACATCATCTGTCGATACGGTTGTCCACATGAGATCATTAGTGACAATGGGTCATATTTCCAAGTTGAGACTGAGCATATGCTAGCTAAGTACAAAATCAAGCATCACCACTCCTCGCCATATAGACCATAAACTAATGGCACGGTAGAGGCAGCAAACAAAAACGTTGTCACAATTCTCAAGAAAATGATTGACAACTATCGAGATTAGCCAAGCCGATTGGAAGAGGGATAGATATGAATAACTCATCCTCCTGGATGAACGAAGATTGCGTGCATTACATAATGTGCAAACATATCAGGCACGTATCAAACGAGCCTTCAACAAAAGGGTTAAGCCAAGGAACATCAAAGAAGGAGACTTGGTCCTCAAATTAATTAGAGCGCTTTTACCTATCGATCCACGAGGAAAAATCAAACCCAATTGGGCCGGGCCATTTCTAGTCAAGTCCATACTTCCAGGGGGTGCGGTTAGGATCACAGACTTAGATGGGAACGAATTTGCCAACCCGACAAACCTCGACCAACTAAAACGTTACTATGCCTAGAATAGGAGCAAAAATGTGCCTCGCGTAACCTCACGTGTCGCTCTTGTGGCACAAAATAAGCGGCCCCTGGTCAAGCTAAATTAAGCTAATGTCATCTTGCTCTTGCATTTTGACAATTTGTCGTCCTCATATCATCAAATAAACTAAAATGCATTTTAGGAGTAAGTGAAAGCTCATGCTTATTTTCTATGTTCATTACAAGCTCTTGCTTAGAACAATTATTCTTTTACATTTACTTGAACTACGCGCAAGGGTTTGATTTTTTTTTTTAATGAATACGTAGGCAATCCTTCATAGTATAAAACCCATTAATTATTTTAAATGTGAATAGAGGGACATTTGCAAATGCATTTGGAATTTGACAAGAATAATGATAGAAAATCGTAACGGTTTCATAACCAATCAACCTCTTTTATTTCATTTCTTTTAATAATAATATGCCACATAATATAAAAAATAAAATAGGCTAGGATTCTAAAAACGCCACCTCCTTATTACAATAATAATAATAATAAATAATAATAAAGACTTAGGCTATTCTTCAATTTTACCTTTGCCTTTGTCATTTTTATCATATTTCTTGTCTCGACCTCGAGCCGGACTCTCTTGCGCCACTTCAGACCTAATCACCAACGGTCTCTCTCGTGGTCTAGCCTTGCCATTATTGTTAACCACTATCTCGATAGCAGAAGAAGTCTTCGGTTTCTTTGAAGGATGAACAACTCGAAACCCGGCTTCTTCCTCTCCCTCAGTCAGATGCTTTTCTACATCACGAACCTTGTAGTCAACAGGTTCGCGTTTCCTCAATCTCTCACGCTCCTCCGGAGTAGTAGCTTTCCTCCATCGCAGATAGGAATACGACAGCCATAGAGCACTAACAGAAGAGTTCAAGAACCACATATTCCTTTGAGCCCATTTGATGGCCCATTCTCTTTGACTCTCAGTAGTAAGCGCCACGGCAGTCTGCGGGACGGTATCAAGCATCGGAATCATGTGCTTCAATCCAACCTGCCTCATCAACCTCTCCGGGAAGATGCATATCATAAACTCCAAGCCAGGAATGCGCACCGACCGGGTAGGATCCAAGGATGATACTCCAGTGACAGATTTAAGATGCCACCATGGTACGATCCATCTAATCAAGGGGCCATCGTCACTCTTCAATTTGTTTTCCCAATAGTTGCAGACTCGAGTGAAGTCCACCATGTAGAGCCTGGTCCTCATCGCGATTGAGCGAGCATGATAAGCAGGAACATTAACTAGGGGTTCGATCAATCGAAGACGCTCCATAAGCCAAACCTACCAAAAGCAGGTATTAGAAACGAAAAAAAAACGAAAAAAAAACGAAAAAAAAAAACGAAAAAAAGGAAAAGAGAAAACAAAAGGAGGATTTTTTTATTCTTTTACCTGCAAAATAATGGGACTTCCCAGATAAGGAAGGTCAGGGTTGGCTTTCCTGTTATCTAACCCCAACAGGATATCTCCTAGACACAGGCAAGCTGGGTTCCTGCGCAGCTCCATTTGCTTAATCAGGCTCAAATAATGAGAATCACCTCTTAAATCCTCGTCAATATGTCCTTGAAGGACATATACATGTAGTAGGCAAAACCCGAATGCCCTTCGCTTGACAACATAAGAGATAGTGGGATCTGCCCTATTGATGAATCGATCAATGAAGTCCAACATTCGCACTCCCTTTGAGGTCACAAGACGGTCCACCTCAGCTCTTGTCAACCCAAGCAAATCCCTAAACTTGTTCTTATATCTCTGAGAAGTAGAGGGAATAGCAGGCAAATGTTCCGGGTCCCAACCACCAATCGCAGCAATTTCTTCGGGAAATTGGCAAATTTCGCCTCCAGGGAAGGCAAATTGTAATACCCCGTATTTTATTATCGACTTATTATCGACTGAGCGAGATATTATTATTTAATGGTAGCGTAAAGGTAATTAAATCATGTTTTATGGTAATAGTAAAGCGTAAAAGTAATTGATTAATTCATATCGCAAAATGAGTCGGGTTTATAGTTGAGTGGCGTTTTGGGTCAAGGGGTCATAGCCCATTTACCCACTTATTACCCATTTACCCATTTACCATTTTACCTCACCAAACCCTAAAATCAAACCCTAATACACCTTTAAAACCCTATTCCCCTCCCTACCGTCATTTTTTTACATCACCAACATCAACCCCTTTTCCTTTCATATTTCAAGCCTTCTACACGGCCAAAGAGAGCACGCAGGGGAGTGTGGAGGGAGTAGGGTCTGCCGTGAGTCCAGGGGAGTCGTTGCTAGTGGTCGAGGGTGGTTGTACTGGTCGGAAAAGCTCAGGTCGACGGCCGTCACAGGTAAGGTTCCCTGTTTTCATTTCTGTCACACTGTTTTGAATCGGGTTATGCGTTTTTTAGGGACTGCTGTGGTGGTCGTGGGGTTGTGGGATGTGTTGTTGGTGTTGAGTCGAGTCGAGTGGTGGTGGGTAGAGTGGTGGTCATCGCTGGTGGTGGTTGCAGTGGTGGTGTTTAGGTGTCGGGGTTGGTTGGGTGTTTTGGTCGCATTTCAGACATAGGAAAAAGGGGTGGCACCACCGTGGACTCGGGGGAGGTCGAATCGGTGGTGCCACGTGTGTCAGGGTCACCTTTCTACGGTGGTGTCAGGGGTGGTGGTTGGTAAAGCAGGAGGAGTTGTGTCGTGGTGGCAGGCGGGTTAGAAAGGGGGGCTGTTTGTGGCTTTTGGTGGCGGCTGGGTGTAAACAGGGGGTAATGGTGGCGGTGGTTCTGACCACCGGCGTGTGTCGACCACGTTGGTTGTGGTGGGGGGTGACCAGGCCAGACCTGGTGTCAGGCCTGGTGGTCGGCGGTGAGGATTGGTGGTTGAGGGGCGAGTTGTGACGGGTTGAAAAGGGGGGTGCGTGTGTGTCGGGTTGTGTGTTGTTTTTTTGGTAATTTTGTTACGGGTTTTATTTTAATAAGTCGGGAATATGTATATTCTATTATTTACATTATTAGTTTTGATTATTAAGTCAATATTAAGTAGCGGTGACGGAATAATGTATTTAAGTGTTGAGTCGGGATTTTATTTCGGGAAAGTTACTATTTTTAGTAACCTGCTATTTTTGGTAATTGCTATTTTGGGAACTTCCCATTTTAGGAAACTTTCTATTTTGGGTAACTTATATTTTTAGTAATATCTAAATTGGGAAAGTTTCTACTTATAGTAACTTTTGATTATGGGAACGGGATTAGTAAGAGAATTAATTATGTTATATATATGTTTAGGTGGCGAGTTTCGGATGGAGTACTTCTGATCTGCAGTTAGCTTATCACCGCTATTTGAGGTAGGGGAATACACTGGACTTGTTATAGTACTATGTGACTGGATTGACTAAATCGGTGACTTACATGTTATAATATGATTGCCTGATTTCATTTCGTTAAGTACCATTGTTGAACTGTTTTATTATATCATTACATTGGAGTTGGTGGAGGTGGTGATGATGACATTGTGATAAGGCCCAGGCGGGTTCTGCAGGACTTGTCCTGGTGTCCTCAGCTGCGAGCTGGCAGATCGGCTACGGTCGATATTTATAGTCTCAAAGGGGATCGGTATGGTGGGTTGTCCGGGTTGTGAGTTGTGATGGCGGTGTTGGTGATGGAGGAGTATGTGTTTTATGTTTCTTGTTTATTGTATTACCTACTCAACTTCGTGGCGACCCCGTGTATTCGTGTACGCTTTGTGATGATCCAATTATTGGGAGCAGATTGTGGTATTCGAGACCGATGGGAGCTGGCAGGAAGAGAGCTTAGATGACCGACTTAGTGCCTAGCCCACCTTAGTCTTTTAGTAGTTTATCAGACTTATGTTTTGGTCGTATTTGGAGACTTTGTTTTAATTTGATTGTAATTTCACTATAAACATTATAATAAAAATCTTGTGTTTCTTTCCTTTGTTATCTACTACCTCGGGTTTCCGAGATGGTAACACCATCATTTATCTGAGGAGTCCTAGTTCAGGCCCTTAAATAAATGAGGGTGTTACAAAGTGGTATCAGAGCGAACGATCCTCAGGCCTAAACCAATGAATCCAATGAATTTAGGAAGAGTCAAATAAAATGAACCCCGGGATAGAACTGTTAGGAGCACACTAAAGGTAAGGGATGAGTAAGGGGCCCCCTCACACCGAACCACTCTCAGTTTGACCCGGGTACCTTGAGATCATACGAGAGAAAAGGGTAGAGTAGGCAAGTTGTGTGATATTGAACATGAAAAAAACTATTCCATGATGTGAGAATTAGACGAGGTGATATGCTGTTAGTATAAGTACACACGTGTTTATCTGTGACTCGGAGGTAAGAATTGGCATGATAATGAAGTAAGATATTTATACATACGATGCTTAAGATTTTAGAATGGATGTTATGTCTAGTGATATGCGGTTATGTGATCCCTGAACCATGTTAGCTAGATATGTAGGGTAGGGGAAGATTAGGATTGACTAAGTAATTCGAGTGTTGCAGGGAACATCACTAACTCACCTAATTCTTTTTATAGACATGCCTCCGAGAAGGGATACATTGCTAATGACATCAAGCGGAGTTGGATAGGCTCGAAGTGAGAATGAGGCCCTAAAGGCCAAACGATTGGATCCGGGAAAGATGAGTACCATTGTGGCAAGGCATAACCCCACAATATTCACTTTGGAGAGGAGAACCACGATTCTTTGGGGAATGGTGTAGAGAATTCACCAATCTGTTTGAACTGTTAGCATGTCCGGAAGAGCTGCAGGTGGATCAAGCTGCCCACTATCTTAGGGCCACATAGGTGGTAGTGGACCGGGAACAAGGTGGAGATACGAGAGGTTGCTAGGGATCTTGAGACGGGACATGTATCTTGGTTGGAATTTCAAGAGCTTTTGAAGAATGAGTTTATGCCCGAGTTCCAAAAAGCCAAACTACGGGAGGAGTTTGACACCTTCAAGATGTGAAGATATGACAGGTGGAGGCTTATCATCGGAAATTTCGACATTTATCCTCATACATTGATGACTTTGGGCAGAATGAAGCTATGCTGGCTATGAGGTTTGAGCGGGGGCTCACTATGGACATCAAGAAGAGGCTCACAGCGGCTCCACCCACTGATTCAGGACATTTACTTGAGGGTGGTCTGCCGAGAGGCTCTCGAAAGCATCAAGGCGATAAGAAAGGCAAGGCCGAGAAAAGGAAGGCTGGAGACCACAAGCGATAATTGGGGCAAAGAAGCGAGTTCGGCGAGATATGGTGGGTACTCCACTAACGGTGCCCCTGGGGGTATGAGAGCTCGAGTGGAGGCGGCTTCGGGGCACCGGCGGGGAGGTAGTTCTGCGGGGCTTACTTGTTTTTTTTGTGGAAAGACAGGACACAAGAGGTTTGAATGCCGATCATCCGGGGCGAATCGGTCTGGTGGATACTGGGGCACCTATGTCTGGGTTCGGTGGCTCTCGTTCGGTGGGGTCTAGGTATAACGATTATCGCACACCTATGTCGGCTATGGGGGAGGTGCGAGGTGGAGCTAGTGACTACCAAGGAAGCTACAACAACTACGGAACCGTGTCAGCAGAGAGCGGCAGAGTGGGAGCACCAACTTTTAGAAGAGGCGCAAATGAAGGGAACAAACAATCTGGAGCGGCTTCTTCAAGTCAGAGTGGGGCTAAGTCCAGTGGCAAGCTCTTTGCCATGGGCAAGGAGGCAGCTAAGAATGACGCTCATGTGGTGACTGGTACATTTCCTGTTAACTTTAAACCCACCTTTGTGTTATTTGATTCCGGAGCTACACATTCCTTTATATCTGCGGAATATGCCAGAGTCTTAAACCTTAAGTCATATGATAGAATTGTTGATTCGGTAGTGGTACCTTCGGGGGAGTCGGTGTCTTGTGATAGAGTCTACACTGGGGTACCAATCCAGATCGGAGAGGTTGTGTTTCATGGTGACCTTATAGAGTTTCCCTTGGGGGGTTTTGAGGTGATTCGGGGATGGGTGGTTAGGGAAGTACAAGGCTTTTATCGACTGCTATCAGAAGAAAATCTCTTTGAGGGGACCGAAGGGAACTAGAGTGTCTTATAAGGGGTATGTGGTCAAGCCAAGAGTCAAATTCATATCTGTTAACACCCTAAAGTCGAGTCTGAGGAAAGGGGATCGGTTAATCTTATGCCAGATGTGGGATAGTGAGTCGGAGACCCCTAAGGTGTCTGAGATTCCAGTGGTGAGGGAGTTCGAGAATGTATTTCCGGAGGACATTCCAGGGTTACCACCGAAAATAGAAGTGGACTTTTCCATTGATCTGAAGCCGGGAACATGGCCGATTTCTAAACCACCTTACCGTATGGGGCCGAAGGAGATGGAGGAATTGAAGAAGCAGTTGGATGAGCTAGCAGAGAAAGGTTACATACGACCTAGTGTTTCACCTTGGGGAGCACCAGTGTTCTTTGTCAAGAAGAAAGATGGAAGCTTGAGACTTTGCGTGGATTACCGTGAGTTGAACAATGTGACCATCAAGAACCGTTATCCTTTGCCAAGGATCGATGATTTGTTCGATCAATTGAGTGGAGCCGGAGTTTTCTCTAAGATCGACCTGAGGTCAGGTTATCACCAGTTGAGAATTAAGAACGAAGATATACCTAAGACCGCTTTCAGAACAAGATATGGGCACTATGAGTTCGTGGTCATGCCATTCGGGTTGACTAATGCGCCGGCGATGTTCATGGACTTGATGAATCGAGTGTTCGGTCCTTACCTGGACAAGTTCGTGGTTGTGTTCATCGATGATATCCTGGTATACTCCAAGAATGAGGAGGAACATGAGGAACATTTGAGGTTAGTCTTGAAAACCTTGGAGGAGAACCAGCTATATGCCAAGGTCGAGCAAGTGCGAGTTCTGGTTGAAGAAAGTTGCTTTTAAGGACATGTTATTTCCAAGGAAGGGGTGTCGGTTGATCCTAGTAAAATTGAGGCGTGACGAGATGGCGAGTCCTAAGAATGTGGGTGAGATCCGAAGCTTCTTGGGGCTAGCAGGTTATTACCGAAGATTTGTCAAGGACTTCTCAAAGATCGCAAAGCCATTGACGTCATTAATGCGGAAGGAGAACAGGTTTGTTTGGGATGAGAGTTGTGAGGAGGCGTTTCTAACCCTCAAAGAACGACTCACTACAGCTCCTATCCTTGCACTACCAGATGGGAATGATAATTTCGAGGTGTATACTGATGCTTCCAAGAAGGGTCTGGGGTGCGTATTGATGCAAAACGGGAAGGTAATCGCTTACGCTTCTCGACAGTTGAAGACCTATGAGGAGAATTACCCTACTCATGATCTAGAGTTGGGGGCTGTGGTGTTTGCGCTCAAATTATGGCGACACTATCTTTATGGGGCTACCTTCAAAGTGTTTTCCGATCACAAGAGCTTAAAGTACATTTACACACAGAAGGAATTGAACATGAGACAGAGGAGGTGGATCGAATTGATTAGCGACTATGACATGGAGATACTTTATCATGAGGGGAAAGCGAATGTCGTAGCCGATGCCTTGAGCAGGAAATCCATCCATGCTTTGAGCAGTGCTAGATCTAGAGTGAGGATGCATAATGAGCTGCGGGGGATGGAAATCCACGTGATCCGTCAAAGAGAGACTCTTGGGGACTTGACCGTTGAGCCGGAGTTATATGAGGAGATCAGAGAGCTACAGAAAGCCGATGCTAGAATTCAGAAGTGGCGCAGCACAGTAGAACAGGCAGAATCTGGGGTTGATTCCAGGTTTGTTATCCATGCTGATGGTAGTCTGAGGTTTGGGGGACGGTGGTGTGTTCCGAATAATGATGAGCTGAAGAGGAAGATTCTTACTGAGGCACATGCCACGCCATACTCGGTTCATCCTGGGGGAGATAAGTTGTACAAGGACCTCAAGAAGACCTTTTGGTGGCCGAATATGAAGAGGGAAGTTGTTGAGTTCGTAGCTCGATGCTTGACGTGCCAGAGGGTGAAGGGGGAACATAAGAGACCGCAAGGGAAGGTTCAACCTTTAGATGTGCCGGAGTGGAAGTGGGAGAGCATTTCCATGGATTTAATTGTTGGGTTGCCTCGAACTCAGAAAGGTAACAATATGATTTGGGTGATCGTGGATAGGCTAACCAAGTCGGCTCACTTTATCCCCATGAAGGATACTTGGAGTAAAGCTGAGTTGGCCAAGGCTTATGTTCAGTATGTGGTGAAGCTGCATGGTGTACCCAAGGACATCATTTCCGATAGAGACTCCAGGTTTCTATCCAAATTCTGGCAGGA
This sequence comes from Silene latifolia, assembly GCF_048544455.1. Classification (NCBI taxonomy): domain Eukaryota; kingdom Viridiplantae; phylum Streptophyta; class Magnoliopsida; order Caryophyllales; family Caryophyllaceae; genus Silene; species Silene latifolia. The sequence goes on from NC_133531.1 coordinate 7,770,401, forward strand.
GTTACAGTCACTAATGGGTACTCAGTTAAAGATGAGCACCGCTTTTCATCCATTCTACGGATGGTCGACAGAGAGGACTATTCGGACACTCGAGGACATGTTGAGGGCTTGTGTTTTAGAGTTTGGCGGGTCTTGGGAGGATAGACTGGGGTTGATTGAGTTTTCATACAACAACAGTTACCACGCTAGTATTGGGATGGCTCCATTTGAGGCTCGTATGGCGGGAAGTGTAGGAGTCCTGTGTGTTGGGATGATCGAGCTGATGCGGTAGTTTTGGGACCAGAGATGATTCAGGAGATGGTTGAACAGGTGCAGATCATTCGACAAAAGATGAGGGCTGCCCAGGACCGGCAGAAGAGCTATGCTGACGCTAGGAGAAGCGACATTTCTTTCCAGGTGGGGGAGAAAGTACTCCTTAGAGTGTCCCCGATGAAGGGAGTGATGAGATTCGGGAAGCGGGGAAAGTTGAGCCAGAAGTTTATTGGACCATATGAGATCCTGGATAGAGTTGGAGAAGTGGCATATCGGCTAGCGCTACCACCAGCTTTAGCCAGGGTACATAATGTCTTCCATGTTTCTCAGTTGCGGAGATATTTGAGTGACCCTTCGCACATTTTGAGCCATGATGTGGTCGAGGTGGACGAGCAGTTGACTTACATCGAGACGCCTAAGGAGATCTTGGACAGGAAGGTTAGAAAGACCAGGCACGGAGAGACTGCTTTAGTGAAAGTGTTGTGGACTAATCATAAAGCAGAGGAGGCTACCTGGGAAACCGAGGCCGCGATGAGAGAGAGTTATCCACATCTGTTCACTTGAGGTAAGTTACGGGACGTAACTTTCTTTTTAGGAGGGTAGAATGTAACATTACGTGTTTATGTAGTCTAGTTGTGTGTATGACCGTGTTGGTTATACGAGATGTCTTTTGTTTTCGGATGACATGTTTGGTATGGGGGCGAACTTCGGGACGAAGTTCTTTTTAAGGGGAGAAGACTGTAATACCCCGTATTTTATTATCGACTTATTATCGACTGAGCGAGATATTATTATTTAATGGTAGCGTAAAGGTAATTAAATCATGTTTTATGGTAATAGTAAAGCGTAAAAGTAATTGATTAATTCATATCGCAAAATGAGTCGGGTTTATAGTTGAGTGGCGTTTTGGGTCAAGGGGTCATAGCCCATTTACCCACTTATTACCCATTTACCCATTTACCATTTTACCTCACCAAACCCTAAAATCAAACCCTAATACACCTTTAAAACCCTATTCCCCTCCCTACCGTCATTTTTTACATCACCAACATCAACCCCTTTTCCTTTCACATTTCAAGCCTTCTACACGGCCAAAGAGAGCACGCAGGGGAGTGTGGAGGGAGTAGGGTCTGCCGTGAGTCCAGGGGAGTCGTTGCTAGTGGTCGAGGGTGGTTGTACTGGTCGGAAAAGCTCAGGTCGACGGCCGTCACAGGTAAGGTTCCCTGTTTTCATTTCTGTCACACTGTTTTGAATTGGGTTATGCGTCTTTTAGGGACTGCTGTGGTGGTCGTGGGGTTGTGGGATGTGTTGTTGGTGTTGATTCGAGTCGGGTGGTGGTGGGTAGAGTGGTGGTCATCGCTGGTGGTGGTTGCAGTGGTGGTGTTTAGGTGTCGGGGTTGGTTGGGTGTTTTGGTCGCATTTCAGACATAGGAAAAAGGGGTGGCACCACCGTGGACTCGGGGGAGGTCGAATCGGTGGTGCCACGTGTGTCAGGGTCACCTTTCTACGGTGGTGTCAGGGGTGGTGGTTGGTAAAGCAGGAGGAGTTGTGTCGTGGTGGCAGGCGGGTTAGAAAGGGGGGTTGTTTGTGGCTTTTGGTGGCGGCTGGGTGTAAACAGGGGGTAATGGTGGCGGTGGTTCTGACCACCGGCGTGGGTCGACCACGTTGGTGGTGGTGGGGGGTGACCAGGCCAGACCTGGTGTCAGGCCTGGTGGTCGGCGGTGAGGATTGGTGGTTGAGGGGCGAGTTGTGACGGGTTGAAAAGGGGGGTGCGTGTGTGTCGGGTTGTGTGTTGTTTTTTTGGTAATTTTGTTACGGGTTTTATTTTAATAAGTCGGGAATATGTATATTCTATTATTTACATTATTAGTTTTGATTATTAAGTCAATATTAAGTAGCGGTGACGGAATAATGTATTTAAGTGTTGAGTCGGGATTTTATTTCGGGAAAGTTACTATTTTTAGTAACCTGCTATTTTTGGTAATTGCTATTTTGGGAACTTCCCATTTTAGGAAACTTTCTATTTTGGGTAACTTATATTTTTAGTAATATCTAAATTGGGAAAGTTTCTACTTATAGTAACTTTTGATTATGGGAACGGGATTAGTAAGAGAATTAATTATTTTATATATATGTTTAGGTGGCGAGTTTCGGGTGGAGTACTTCTGATCTGCAGTTAGCTTATCACCGCTATTTGAGGTAGGGAATACACTTTGGACTTGTTATAGTACTATGTGATTGGATTGACTAAATCGGTGACTTACCTGTTATAATATGATTGCCTGATTTCATTTCGTTAAGTACTATTGTTGAATTGTTTTATTATATCATTACATTGGAGTTGGTGGAGGTGGTGATGATGACGTTGTGATAAGGCCCAGGCGGGTTCTGCAGGACTTGCCCTGGTGTCCTCAGTTGCGAGCTGGCAGATCGGCTAAGGTCGATATTTATAGTCTACCGGGGATCGGTATGGTGGGTTGTCCGGTTGTGAGTTGTGATGGCGGTGTTGGTGATGGAGGAGTTTTATGTTCTCGTTTATTGTATTACCTACTGACCGTGGCTGACCCCGTGTATTCGTGTACGCCCGTGATGATCCAATTATTGGGGAGCAGATTGACGGTATTAGAGACCGATGGGAGCTGGCCAAGGGAAGAGAGCTTGGATGACTGACTTAGTGCCTAGCCCACCTTAGTCTTTTAGTAGTTTATCAGACTTATGTTTTGGTCGTATTTGGAGACTTTGTTTTAATTTCAGTTGTAATTTCACTATAAACATTATAATAAAGTACTGTGTTTCTTTCCTTTGTTATCTACTACCTCGGGTTTCCGAGATGGTAACACCATCATTTATCTGAGGAGTCCTAGTTCAGGCCCTTAAATAAATGGGGGTGTTACACAAATACGTGATAATTCGGGTCCCAATAATCAAGACAAGCATCTAGGAACGGTTTGACCACCTTGATCAACTTCAAGCTCAAAAGTGATCCAAAACTATAAGCACCCATATCGTGTTTCTCCACATTGGAGAACTCATTCGTCCATTCTTTTAGACGATTTTCGAGAGTATTCATGATGTATTCTTATTTTGGGAGCTTTATGTAATAAGACGAAGGAAAAACGGATAAATTATGTGAATAAAACCTCCCTCGATGTCTCTATTTATACTAAAAGCTGTTTCCTAAAATCCGTCAGGACGGATGCACTGGGGAACAGCGCAAAGACGGCCTGCTGCGCCTCTTCAAAGGGACGCAGCTCTTGCTGCGCCTCTTCCTCAGCCTTCTTTCTGTGTTTTTCCGCGTTGGATCTTTCCTAATTCCTCAAATAATAATTTCCTATTCATACGGGTTATTATTTTGGTAAATCCGTCAAATTGCCATGTTTCGTGTTTCCTAATTCCACGGGCATGCATTTCGAGGCGATATCGACATTTTCGTCATCTTAATCCATTTCTTTTTTTTATTTTCTTTTGGGGAATTATTTCACCAATTTAATTTATTAATTTTCAAACTTATACATTTCTTTTTAATTTTCTTTTTGGGAATCATTTGACTCCCGTTCCACATTACATTTCAAACTTATATGTTTTTCTTTTTTTTCTTTTTTAGGGGGTAGCCCTCCCTACCGTCCGGTCATTTCCAGCAATTTTTTTGCATTTTTTTTGTTTTGCGCTAATTTAGGCCATGTGTAAAAATGTATGTTTTATGTGATTTCTGTGTAAATTTTGGCAGCATGACGACATAAACCGTCATCTACCGAACCTGTTCAAAACTAACCTGCAAGTACAAACAAAGCAACCCAGCAACAAAGGCACTCAGGCCATCATATATACAACCAAGAGGGGATATGTACACCAAACTGGGGGCTCGAGCCCCAAAACAAAGTTCGAATGTCCAAAATGTAGGTCCTAAAAATGTACAAAATGTGCAAAATACAGCCAAAGACAAAAAAAAAAACAACAAGCAAACTACTGCTGGTCGCCGCCTAGCTCAGCAACTATCGCCTCGAGAGCAGCAACCTCGGTGTCACGGACCTCGAGCTCCCTCAGCAGGCGAGCTGTCTCCTCCCGAGACTGGGCAAGCTCTCGCTCCAGCTCACGCTCTTTCTGCAAACAACAAGAATTGGCTCATGTCAATCATTTCAAACATAAGGAAAGTTAGAAAATTCGAAAATGAAGTAAACGGAAGGTTCATACCTGACGTCCTCGACCTCCAGCAAGTGCCTCGATGGCAGTAGCCCGCAGCCGGTTGGCAACCCTCCATAAAGCTATGAACCGGGATAGCGCAACCTGCATTTCGAAACAAGAGATTCTTAAACGATTGGACAAACTTAAGCAAATATGTTCTTACACAAAATTATACAAGTTAGGAGACTCACCCTCCGAATCAGATGCTGCCACTCGTCTAGACCAGCATCTCTCACCGTTGCATCAAAGTCGCGAAGCTCGGAGATCGTCGTCATCCCCATCGCGTCAGTGTACTCAAGGGTCTCGGGGTACTCTGGGCTCGATGCCCGCCGCTTCGACCACCTGCAAAGTCAAATGATTTCAATTAACAGTTGATCATTCATCGTGTTCTCAAAATGATCAAAAGTAAGAGTAAAACACTTACCACGACCGGCCAGTACGTCAGCCTCCCATAGAGGAACGCCGAGTAGTCCTCGCGCGGAAGAAGGAGGGCGTCACCACCAACGCCTGCCAGGTCAGCCTCCCTCTCAGCCTCAGAAGGCTCCCTGAACATCATCCGAGGAGGATCGATGGGAACCGTCAAGACATCCCGAGAGCACTGACGAGCCAAACGCTCGCCCAGGTACCACACAGGACCCATCGACGTCCTAAGTAGCAACCAGTGATAGTTATCAAATAGTACCTCGCAAGTGCACGATTTATCGTTGTGCAAAATAGAGGATCGATCCCACAAGGAGTCAAGAAGAATACTAATTGTTCTAATCCTATCGTTTAGCTAAGTCGGCAATAAAGGATGAATTTGTTATACTAAGACTACCTAAGACAAAATGAAATTCAAACTAAACAAGAAATAGGTAAATGAGCAAGAGGAAATGATAAATTGTAAATCAAATGATTTAAAGGGCTAAGACTCGGTTCTCCCCTAAACAATTCATAACTTTACATCATTAAATCTCTAGGCTAATCATAAGGGTAACTAGGTGAGGAGGAGATGGCTCTAATTCGCCTAAGACCCCCCTCTCGGGTTCGAAATAGGACACTAGCACTACCCACCAACCCCCCCCTCTCGGGTTCGAAGGTCGGAATCCCTAACTCAACAACCCCAAAAACGTGCACTTTTCCAAGGAGGTCAAGAAATTGGTCAATGTCATTAAGTACTCATCGTAATCCGGGTCATCCCACTCCTCCTCTCGGAGGTCAATTTCAAACGGTAGCTTAGAGGTACCCTCTCTTGGTTCTCCCTTTCGGTCTCATCCTAGGTTAGCAATAGGGTCGAATCCCGGGTATCCAACTTACAACCTAACCAACTCTCATTGGTGGACAAGGGTCACAAGTCGACACTACCCAAAATCAACCCATAAACCAAATCATTCCTCTAAACTACCCTCACCAATCTCCCCAAATAATTAGCCTTTATGAGATTCAATTAGTTAAGTTACTCATGTCGGATCAAACCGAGTCCTAGTGGAAGACTACTCACTAATCATGTTTCTAAAAGCAAGAGGAGCAACAAAGATGGTTTCTTTAAGTATAAACATGGTGGGAGAATAAATTCTACTACTAATCATGCAATAAATCAACAATAATTATGAGGAAAGATAGTTTAATCTAATAATGATGAGGATTAAACTAAAAGACACAACCTTTAACACAAGTAACTCAAATATTCAATCTTTAACACAAGGAAATCAAAGACTCAATCTTTGGGTGTAAATGACAAAGATGAACAAAGGAAAGATGAACAAGAGAAATAATAACAACAATCAAACAACTAGATTGGATTCCTAACATAAACAATCAAACAAAACTTGAAAGAAAAGCAAATGTAAACAAATGAAATTAGGGAAAGAAATAATACCAACTCAATAGCAAGAAAGGAATTTGGATTGAAAAATAAGGAAGGAGGAACCTTCAATCTTCTTACAACCCAATTTCTACTACTAAGTATGATGTAATAATTGAAGAACTTGTTCTAATTAGGGAAAGATTAGCAAAATAATTAACAAGATTCAAACTTGGAAAGGGAAATTAATTTAGATCTGGGGTTGTGTGTACAAATGATTAAGGGAGGGGGTATATATAGTTTGCACCAAGATTAGGGTAGGATTTATAAATGGACTTGAAATGCAGGTATGCGCTCCTGGCCGGTCAACCGGCTGCCGGGCCTATGACCGGCTGGGAAGTTCCTGGTAGTTGAATTGATTTTTGATATCATCAGGTGGCCATGGCCGAGCAACCGGCTGCCGGTCACCGACCGGCTGGGGGCACGTTGACTTCATCTTGACTCCTGGGCTTTATGGGAACTCCCAGCCGGGTGACCGGCTGAGAAGTTCCTGTAACTTCCTTTGATTTTGAGCTCATTGTTCTCCCAGCCGGGTAGCCGGTTGCCGGGCTACCGGCTGGGAATTCCCTTTTCCTAATCTTTGCTTGAATTGCATACATTTGGTGTTCCCAGCCGGCTGACCGGCTGCCGGCCTACCGGCTGAGAGTACTTCTCAGCCTCAATTCCTCCTCCTTCCATACTTAGCTGAATGAACTCGTCTTCTAGCTTCAATTCTCCCATTCTCGCCTCAATTCCTGCAAGGGAGGTACAATATCATAGGCATGGGAATTGTGGCAGGAATTGCAAGCAAGAACCTATAAAACCGACTGAAATAGAGTCGGAATGCATGAAGATAGAGGGGAAAATTGGTGCAAAAGAATCCTATATCAACCGGCTCGAGCTCCTAGGTTGAAGGACCTCAGCCACAAAGGGAGGAGCGACAGTGTAGTCCACCCAAGGCCTGGGCACTCACTAGGAAAAGCAAACGAAGGGTCATTCTTATGATCAGTTCTAAAAAGTAAAGAAGAAAGACAAACAACGCAAGGTGAAGTACTCACGCCATCCAACTTAAGAGCGTTCACCTCCCATCGACAGACGTCGTGAAAGGAACGCCGGCTCCTCGTACGGCACATCACCCAATCCCTCACAACGGAATAGGCCCTCTCCACCGGCTCCGTCCTCTTGGGCGCGAGGCTCGGAAAGTAGGAGTACACCTACGCCTGTAAAACAAGATAGGCAACAACGATCTTTCGTGATTCGACAAGAAAAGGAAATGATATTTCATGAAATGAAATGAAGGTTTATACCTCCAACAACAGTCCAGGGCCAACAGCAGCAGGAGAAGTCCCCTTCTCCATCAACTTCGGACGAACCATGGCCCTCATAAAGCGAATGAAGACCGCAAAACCAGCAGTGACCCAGTCCCAACGTGATGGAGCTTCGTCGATAGCCTCTCTCCCTTGTCTCCGAGGTAGATCGAAGACAAGAACCACCAGAGCCACAAACGAACTCTCTGCTATGCAGTACAGGGAGGAGGAGCCGTCTCCCCCTCCCCCCTAAAATCACGACCGACGTCGGGGTCTTCCCCGCAAAATAGTCCCGCACGTAATAACTAGGCACCAATCCGGGTACCGCAGCAGCCTTCGGCATCAAGTTCCAGTCGATCAATCTCCTAGCCTCAGCCGAGTCTACCCTCATGGCTGTCTCCGGCCACTCCACCACCTAAGTCCCACACGACAAACCAGAAATCATGCCGTAATCCTCCAATGTGACCCCCACCTCACCAAAAGGCATGTGAAATATGGAGGTCGTGTCCCAAAACCGGTCCAAGAAAGCTCGGACCAGACTGAGGTTAGCCCGAAGCTTCCTCCTCGTGATATCCCTCCAAGCCTGCACCGAGGCACCGAACGCTCCCCGCTCGATGATGGTTCACTCCTCAGCCGACAGCCTCTCGTAGCACCCCATCGCCGTCGTGTAGTCCGAGAACGATCTGATGTTCCCAGCCTCCTATTTGGATTCGAAACAAAAGATATCTTTAGTTTGAATGAAGAAGAAAAGTAATAACAAAAAGAAATGAAAGAAGATGAGTGATGAGTGATGAGTTCGATTTACCAAGCTCTTCACCGTCCTATAGGACAGGTGACCCTCTGCAGCCCAAAGTAGGTGCCTGTTGTCCCAAGTTTCAGCCCACGCAGGTGCTCCCTTCAGCTGGCGACCACCCCGTCCAACGTTGGCCCGTCTTGGGGCCTCCACCTCCTCAAAAACCTCCTCCTCGAGGACCTCGTCCTCATCAGCCGTCACCGCGGCGGTAAAAGCCTGTTCTAACGCCTCCTCAAGCGAACGAGAAGGGTCAATAGCAGTATCCACGTCCATGGGAGCTCTCCCTGATGTAGAAGCCTTATCACCTAAAAAATTAAAGTGAATTTAGGCCGCGTCAAATGATGACAAGCCTTAATTAGGGGATTTTCGAGTTTTCAAAACTTCGAAATCGCTTTTTTCTCACCATCTTTGGCAATTTTCCCACAAACATAACTGCTCATGTGGTAGTTTGGGTCAAGTAAAGCCTAAGTTGAAGCCTAGTCATGGGTTCGAGTCGAAATTTCGACAGCATTCCGTTATAACGGCGATTATGCCCTAGAAAAGTGTCCTGAAAAAGCCGTTACAAATCAAAATTCCGAGATGATAGGGAGTTTACCCATCATACAAGGATTCCAAATATCAAGTTTAGTCACAAATGGGTAATCCTAAGGCTATTTTTGAAGCGATTTACGGTTATGATCCTTATACTACCAATTAGCCATTTACAAGGTCAATTTTGCAAGGCAAAATCATTTGGGGGAAAAGCCCCAAATTTTCGACATAATTAGGATTGAAAACCCTAATTTGTCGGTCTAACTTGATCAATTATAGAAGATTGATGCAAAAATAATACACGTACCTCGGTTAGTCATGGTAAAAGCAAGCCTTTGATCAAATTTTGACAAGGAATGGTTGGAATTTGAGAGATAAATTAGAGAATTTGTGTTTCGAAATAATGAAACAAAACCCCTGTTTCATCGAGTTTTTACCCAGGAATGCCACATTCAGGAAAGGATACAGCAGGTGTTGCGCCTCTTCCAAGAGACGCAACTCTTGTTGCGCCTCTTCCTCAGTTTCCCTCCAAATGAATTTTTGAAGATTCGTTATAAATTCGTTATTTTGTGGGCCCATCTTTGGTGCGCCTACTCCTTGATGCCACACATCATATATTTGGTCCGTTTGACATTTATTCTTCACCCGGACCCGTATTTCCAAGCCGACTGCAAACTGTCGCCATATTTTTACCAAGACCTTGCTTGTCACAAAGAGCGAATATTCTCTGACAGGTGTTTCGACACACCTTTATTATGTTCCCCCAGCGAGAGTTCACGGACAGGCAATCGTCCCTCTCGAGACATGGTGATCAACATCGACCCCAAGCTCTTCCGAAGTTTGTTTGAAGCTGACCCAAGAAGATTTCTCCCAGCAGTTCCTGACTACATCCTGCTGCCTCCTCCCAATATCGCATTTTGTTTCCCTTGGAGTTTCAAGGAATTTCAGGTATGGTCTCTTATTATGGCAGGCGAGCCTCCTTATATAGTCTAATGGACTTTAAATGACCCTCCCCGATAGTCGACAGACTCTACAATGTTCCCGACGACAGGTCTTTGGTTTAGATCCATTGAGCCGCCTTGCGTCGCCATAGTCGTCAGGTTGTAATTTTCGATTGACCTGATGGCTATACTTTACCTTTCGCCTTGTCCAAGCCTCAGTCAAAGCGGGGGCTCTGTAGATACATCATTTCTGCACCTCTTGCAAACCACCCGGTGATGATTGGGCCGCATGTTTGGTATACGGAACGATTTGTGACAGTTCGTAAGTTTATCATCAAGTGATCACTCAAACACTTGTGTCTACCTCTTAATAATCATCTACGTGCCGATACGGTCATTTTGACAGTAATTAGAGTACATTTGGAGTCCGGATCAGAAAAACCGTCTTCATTTTCTAAATGTCGAGTCAGAATGTTGTAGAATGTTCCGGATATTTCTATTCCATATTTTCCAATCTTTTGATCTTTAGTAAAATATCTCCCGTAATATTCACACAAAATATTAAGTAAACGAGATTAATCCGCTATTCCATAATAGAAACGCGGAAATCTTTCTTCCGTAGGAGGAAACCACTGAGGAAATGACATAGCAAGTGCTGCGCCTCTTCCAAGGGACGCAGTGCCTGCTGCGCCTCTTCCTCAGTCCTTTTCTACGTATTTTTCGTATCTTTTCGAGATTCACTTCCAAAGTTTCTCCGAAAACCCTACTTCCTCCGTGTGATTAGTATAAATAGAGACCTTCGGTCTCACATATTTCTCACGCGAGTGTCCGCCCTTCTCTTCTCCCTTTGCATTCTAGACCACGTTCTTACTTTTTGGCGTCTACGTGCTTGAACATTCGACCACGTAAGCTCGGATCCTTCTGAGTACCAGCCTCGTTTTGCATGACCGACCAATTTGACCAACTCCACATCAATCAACATTAATCAAGCTTGTTCGTTTTCCTCCTAGAGGGAACTTTCGTCTACATTCGAGTCGAGCATCACTAAACATTAACTTAGTTCATCTCGTTTCGTCAAACATGTAAGTCTGAGGGTGTAAATCCTTCTTTTGTTTATTGTTCTTTATTATCGTAATTAGTATTGTAAGATTTATGTCGAAAGTATTCTTAAAACCGATTTGTAAAACCTTGTTTAAAAACCCTTTTTACGGATTATCAGAAGACAACCATCGAGAAAGGACGCAACAACTGCTGTGCCTCTTCGTGAGGCTGCCGCAGTTCCTGCTTCCTTTCTTCTTCCTTCGTCTTTTGTTCGTCCTTTCGTTTTTCGCTTTGTTATCAATTGTTCATTGTTTCATTAACATAACAATTTGAATGTGATAATTTTGGCCTGTAATTCATTAATTCTTCATAATTAATTCATCTTTTAAATCCCGACTTAAATCCCTTATAATCCATATTTGCGGGTTTTCGTCATTAAATCAATTCGGTTTTTAGAGATTCGATTTACCCATATTGAATATCTGGAATTCATCTTTGATATACTTGTGTATGTTATTTACCGTCACCATCATTAATTCATTATTAATAACCTGTTTAACCTAATTAATTTGATTAGTTTGTTAATTTGTAAATAATCTTATAAATCTTGTAAATAATTCGTTCTAATCAGTTTCATTCATGCTTTATCGTTTTTATGACCTCATTCACATGTAAATACTATGTTAATCACTTTCATGCGAGTCAAATACCATTAATCGACCATTAAATTCACCAATGAACATTAACGAGATGCGGTTTCGGGTTCACAGCCAGAACTCAACCCAGGAACAGACGCAGCGACTGCTGCGCCTCTTCCAAGGGACGCTGCTCTGCTGCACCTGTTCCCGATTGATTTCTGTCCCTGAACTCAAGTTTCTGCCTTGACCTAGTTTATTAATTACGTATTTAATTAATTATTACTCGTATTATCATCCATAATCTGTTCGTTTATTCATTTATTCTTTCTTTTCTAAAACCATCCGTTTTAAATATATTTTCGACATAAATCATTAAATCCGATGTAATTATTGAATTTTCCTTTATTGTATTATTATTGTATTATTGTATTTCCTGTATGTTTCACATGTAATTAACCTAAATTTCTACCTCGACATTAATTGTATGTTAAATTACGTGTTAACCGACTTAGTTAATTCTCACATGTTAGGATAAATCTAATGGATGTTGCATTGCATGCATATAAATCGACAACATATCGAGTATAGACAATTTCCCTAATCATTATTAGAGGCCCTTTTCGAGGCGGGCGGTATTAGGTGTTCGATCAAAAGAGCTTCCTAATACGTACCCTCACCCCTTACTCCGAAACTCTGTGAACATCCGTGTTCATTGGCATCCACGAGAGTTATTCTAGACATAGAATGCTAAGGGTAACGAGTTCTTGGTGTTCATGTCACTACTTTGTGTCTTGACATGGCATGAGGTATTCGAACGATTTCCAATTTTCCACAATAAATTGGTGGCGACTCCACAAATGCAAAATAAACAAAGAGGAAAAGCTTGCTTCGCTTTTCTCCCCCGTGGGCCCGCGTCCACAGTGATATATGGTAATAATAAGAATTCCTATTGAATAAAGGATATGACGTAAGGCCAGTGGAGGTGACCGGAGTCATACTCAGCATGTGGTTGGCTGATTCCGTTACTCTCACTCTTTTTCAAGTACAAGTATCCGAGAAGGTCAAGTGTGAGGAATTTCACATAGAAGATAAGACGTATAAGATGTATAATTAGTAATAAATAGAGTTATTAGTTTTTAGCTTTAATAGAATACTTATCTTTATTAATGTTTAAGCCTTGAATTCTCCGAAGGGGGGATACGGTGGTGACGCCTTATATTTCCGCTGCTGCCTATTGTTAATAGAAAGAGTTATTTTGAGCTGCCTACTTGCTTTTCGGGGCGTTACAACTATTTAGCGTGGAAAGTCACTTACCCCCGCATAATAGAAGTACGCACGAAGAAATCGTTTAAACTATTGTCACTCCGTGCCATCATAATTAGGGTTGCCAATGGTCGTGCAATGTCGGGTGACTACTACCAAAAAAAGTGGTCGCCTGGCATTAGCCTGTTGGACTATCATGACGTGTCATAATTTTTGGAAAGAGCCACGACGCGCTAGGCTGTGGCACCATGACCAGGTTGATTTGGGTTTAGTTAATTTAGCCGAAAAATTATTAGATTATAGATTCAGTTCTTCTTGCACATTTGTGATAAATACATTTGCACAATGTAAGTGGAAAACTGTTAATTATATAAAATCATTGATTCAACCTTATTTCAAGCCTAAAAGACATTGGTGTGAGGGGTTTGTTAAAGTACAAAATCATTGATTGAGCCTCAACTATAATTACCTGTTCAATCCTCCGCAGCGGGCTTATTGAATTGGGTGCATGAGACCTGCCCACAAGCAAGTGAGGTTCTATCCTAAAACCAATTGGTGATAGGAGGAGTAGCCCACTTACTTATAAGCTACTCCCTAAACTATTATTCTACCGATGTGAGCAATGCCCCTCACATACATATGGGAAGAGACCTTAACAATCTCCCCCTTTCACATGTGTGTGCGCTGAAACTCTCTCTCACTTGGCGCTACTCCGCACCTGACTACCCCGCGTCCGACCGACCAAGCTACTCCGCACGATGCTACTCCGCACACTACTACAAATCCCTTACATTGATGACGCTTTTGCATTGACGCTTTTATAGAGCGTCGACCTCAAAATTAACCCTCCAATTTAATATTTTGGAAAACCACCTAAAAATATTTTGGAAGGCGCATTTTTTCTAAATTTCATCTAAAATCCCGCTAATAACCCATACAGTACGTTTTATTTTGTCATTTTCCTCAAAGAAAAAACCCTAACCCCTCTAACTTGGAAAATCCTTCTTTGATCATCATCAAGGACGAGTAAATATTTCAATAAATTCTAATTCTTCAATTCACAAAGTTACAATCTTCCTATCAAACATCGAAGGTACGGCTCTATTGCTCTATTTTCTAAATTGTTTTTGTTTTGATTGTATGTATTCTTCTGCAATTTGCTAGTGTATTAATCCATGATTTGTGAAATTTTGGAGTCAATTCTAATTCTTCAATTCAAGTTTTTGTTTTGATTGTATCTATTTTCCCTAATCAATCAATTGTTTTATTTTGCTATTCGATTTATAATTAATCAATCGGATTTGGGAATTACCCTCTTCGTGACCTGAACCGTGTTATGATTCGGGCTGGTTGATAGGTCTGCAACACAGTTATAATGTGTTTCTATTTCATAAGGTATTTTACTTGTGTTGAAACCTCAAATTCGTAGTAGTGTAGGCTCGCTTTTGTTGCTGGTTTTTAATTGTTGATTTTGTTGCTAAATGATGCTTTTTGTAATCGGTACTTTGCAAAGCATTGATTATCGATTAGGTGTATATTTTCATTTCACTTTTCTTGTATAAATTATCCACAATTTTGGCATTGAAATTTTATGTTTCAGGAAATCTCTATATAAAAGAGAATGATGTGATTCATGTGAAGAAGAGATTCATAGCTTGGAGTGGCTTATATATACCTAAGGATTCCCTATTGATATCTCTGGTAATCTTCTTTCCATTCTGTATTGATAGAAGCAGTTCATTGGAAACAGTTGGTGATCTAAACTCTTAAATTTTCGTTATATATGTCATATACAGTGATTACATTTTGTATATTCATATTGTTGCTCTGGTTTTATAGAATGAGTACATTCTTATTCTTATTCTTTTTATTGATTTGGAAATATAGGAGATTTTCACAGCTAGATACAAGGCAATCTTACATATTCATTCCGTTCTTCGAGAATCGTGAGATAGTTGATTTGCTAGAGGAGATTGATCCAGAGACGAAGAAACCCATGAAGAATAAGCCTCCTTCCACAAGTCCTGGGTCGTTGTTTTATGCCGTATTCAGGTATGTACTCTTTCTTTTGTTAGTTTTAGTGGTCTTTGAGCCCCTATTTGTTTATTCCGCTAACATTTAATTCAATGTCTTCATGTGTATGTTTTACTTTTTAGGAATCCTAGTTAGATAATTGTTTCTTATCTTTTTGTATTTCATGTCTCCTGTGCATTGTACGATTTGCTACAATGTTCTCCCATTTTGATATCATGTTCGAATTCGTCTCTACAGTTGCTACAATTCAATGTTCTGCTAACATTTTTATGCATCCGTTTTAATCGTGTTAGATGACTAGTAGTTATGGTTCTCGTGTAATCGTGTTTCATTAACCCGTCGTGGAGCATGTAATGCGCCTGGCGGTTAAGTTATCAGTTTTGTTGCCATTTACTTAACAGTTGAAAAATGTCCAGTCAATAAACCAAAATGTTGAAAAATGTTATCAATAAATCAAAATGTTAACATGTTGTCATCAATAAACCAAAATGTTGAAAAATGTTAAGTCAATAAACCAACGATCTGTGGAGCATGTAATGCGCTTTGGCGGTTAAGATACTATAATATTATCAACATATTAATTGATCGACATATTTCTTGTGGTATATTTTCACTCATAGCATTTAATAGATAAGTCATATTCATTTCTTTTTCTGTTGTTCCTTATGCTATCACATATGTAGGGTCAGGAATAAAAGTAGGATAGATGAATCGGTGTTTCTGCCAAAGTTGATCATTAAACAGGTTCTGCACGAAGTAATCACACAGGTTTTCAGTAGGGATATGACTCCATTTGGGGTGAATGAGAGATGCTGGTTGGTTAGAAGTCAATTTGAAATGTAATATGCTAGTTTCCTACTCCGTCGGCGTAGTTTATATGTCAGTTAATGCATAGGCTAGGCTCTGAGATGGGATGTATTTGGTGATATATTGATTACACAAAAATTCCGGAGAGACGGTCTCTCAATAGCATTATTGAGAGACCTTTCACATGATGGGGTGAGGGATCCACTTAATTTCTACTTTCCCTATTATGTCTCCCACTAAATTAGTGGGAGATGGTCTCTCATGTTACCTAATGGATTGATTAATACAAGCTTACATATTCACCCAAAAAAGTTATTTGAACTAGTGAGTTAAATTCTGAAAAAAGACAAACCATATGGCCTTTACTCCACCAAAATTATGGATAAGCTATTAAAAGGAGATGCATTTATGTGACCAGGAATGTATACCCAGCATAATGTTACAAAAATTTTAATGTCTTAAAGCAATACCTTCAAGGTTCTCCAAACAGGATTTCCATGAAGCAGTTTACAAATAATATTTTTGGCTAGCTCCTCTCTTTCTCTCACACTCTATTTTAATGATCCCTACTTAGTATCTACTCGCTCTCGTGTTTTCGTTTTCTAGTCTTCCAATTAGCTATGTACTTATAATTTTTCTGAAAATCAATAACTAGCTATGTACGCCTTATAATTATGGGCTCATTTATCTTGTATTGAACTTGTGTAATTTTTGACCCGTGACAATAGGCAAGGCAAAGGGTAAAGTTCATGTGAGCCCCATTTTTCATCTTCTTCCTTTTTCTATTCTTAATGCCTTAACGTCATTTCTTGGTCTCCTAATTTTTCATTCTCCATTTTCATCTATGCTTTCCTCCTCCCTATTTTAATTCTCCGTCAATTTATCCCTCTTTTTTAACAATAAATAATAATAATCAATAACTCACTTTCCCCCAAAACCTTCTTCATAATCATTGCATAGTCGCTAGGTGAGTTTACGACGACCTACCCTACGTCTCTCTTTAGGGTTAGCTTTCTTGTTGTTGTTGTCATTGATTATGTTCCGAAACACCAGGAGAGAGAAGTGCCAATTTGGCGCGAAATAATTGGCATCGATTAGTCGATTGTGAGATGGAGAATTGGGGGTTTGAGGTTGGTATTTATGGGGTCGGCTACGGTTGTCGGTTCGGTGTCGAGAATTAGGGAGTTTGATATAGGTATTTATAGGGGTCGATTTTCATCGACGAGGTCGGTGCGGCGAGGCAATATGTGGACTTGAAGGAGTGCCACAGGACGATAAAGGATTCATGGGTAAATCAAAGAAGAGGAGCATGGACTGGCAGGTGGTGATGATACTGATGAATGGTATATAACTATATACTCCATCTGTTAATTACTAAAATAGTTTATTTATTGTGTTCTTTCCCCCAAATCATCTGTACCCTTGGTGCTATTCATTCATTGCCCGCTTTCATCCGATGGCATCACTTATTTAGCTTACTATTTTGTTTATTAATGACCTCCTTTGGCTAAGATTGCAGCTACGGTAGTGTCAAGTACTACTTTGAATAAGTTTGAGTAAGTTTTGAGCTGTTCATATAATAAAATTGTTGAGATGGGCAGTACACAGGTATGCGTAATTTTTTTTTACTTCTCCTTATATAAATTAGTCTGGAACTCTTTAATTTTGTTTCTTTTGAGTGAAGTAGGTAAGTCGCGGTTTGCTTGTGCCTTGTGGGTGCGTGTTTGTGTTGTAATTGGCTGGAGTTTCCGCTGCGACTCTAACTTATTTCTATTATTGGGAGTTCTAACTATATTTAGTTAATTGTCCTCTAATCAAGTGCGCTATAAGTTTCCGAGATTGTGATTGTGATTGTTTTTGTGCTTTATTGACCTGAATCTAATATTGTTTAGTAGTCTCATCCTCTCGCTAATTTTCTCTCTTCTTACCTTTCGACGGGTAAAGCTATTCAGCACAATTTTGAAACATTTTTGTGAAGTGTATATGTACTAATCAAATATATTCATATAAATTATATTCTTTGCCCGTTATAGGTTTCAGATTCATCAGATGGTGATGATGCGCCTTCAAATGTTGATTGAAGATGCGCCTTCATATGTTGATGATTGAAGTCTCTGTGACATTGCGCCTACATGATTGAAGCCCCTACCACATTCAAACTACTGGATAGTGTCCTTGTCTAGCTAGTTACGTAGCATTTTTTACGATTTTTTGGACTTTTACCATCTTTCGGATCCCTTTTGGTATTTTTGATTTTGTCGTACTAAAAATTACGTACTAGTTTATATTAGTTAAATTATCAATGCTAGCTAGCTATAGTATTTGTGATGGAGACGGTATATGTATCAAATGTATAATTATTTATAAAAGTACGTGGATATGTTATTAATTATATACGGAGTACATTGCATTATGTTTTATTTTTTATGATTTAGTAATGATAGCTAGTAGTACTATATTATTTATAGGTGTATTTAATTAATCTCTACGTACGTTTTTATCAGAAATCAAAAAGTCGAAATTAGACCGTGACAAGAAGATGTGTCAATATATGAATAGTTGACGCCTAATTCCGTCTCATCGACTGACACATAAAACCATCAATAGTTGCGGAAGACGCTTAAAAGCGTCACATTTATTGACAATTAAACGCGTCAATAGCCACCAAAGACGCTTAAAAGCGTCAATTTTGTTGACAATTAAAAGCGTCAATAGTCCATGAAGACGTTTAAAAGCGTCACATTTATTGACAATTAAAAGCGTCAATAGCTACCAAAGACACTTAAAAGCGTCAATTTTGTTGACAATTAAAAGCGTCAATAGGCCATGAAGACGCTAAAAAATGTCATAATTATTGACTAAAAAAAGCGTCAAAAAATAGTGACGGCCCAAAATTTGACGCTTTTATAAAGCGTCGCTAAAAATAAAATTGACGCTTTAAAGCGTCGAAAAACGCTTAAAAAAGCGTCACCAATGCAAGGTATGTGTAGTAGTGGCATCTCTGGTCAACCAAGGGAGAGAGTCCAACGGTGGTGCTACCCCTCAACCATGATGCTACTCCGCGCTATCTCGAGCACCGTCACCACATCACATCTTGCGGTCCCAAGCCAAACCGTCGGCTCTGATGCCAATTGAAGAGTTTAGGATTCCAAGTAACTGGGGGGGGGGGGTTGAATTAGGTACTATTTTAAAATTTTCAACTTAATCTTTATTGTTTTAAAGTAAGTTGATTAACAATATGAGAAACAAGTGAATACATCAAATAAATCGAGTAATTAGAAGTGTATCACGTTGTTAAAGAGATTTGATGAAATCAGGAAACAACAGTTATTCTGACTGTTACTTGTTTGTCTTAGCAAAGGAAGTTAAGGCTACAGACCAAAAGTAATAATATTCAGGACTGTTGTTAAAGGAAACGCAAATGAAGAACAAATAAACTAATTGCATCGGAATCAAAAGTAACGAGAGATCAACACAATGAATTTTGAATTGGTTCGGCCAACGCTCTAAGGGCTTACGTCCAATCTTCTTTTCATTGATTAGTTAAGTGATCTTCTCCGACTACTTAAAACCTTTAAAATAAAAAGGACCAACAACCTACTCCGGTTGCAACAAGGTTTCAGAGACTACTCCGTCTAAGAACTCGACACTCTAACTTAAAATGTTTACAAGATCAAGTTTCCTCAAATTGATTCAAGAAAAATTGAGAGGAACTACTTATTGATCAAACAATTCTAGGTAGGAGAACATGATACTTAAAGCAGCAGTAATGAAGACTGTAACACTTGAAGACTTAGAAATTTTTTGCAAATGAAAGAAATGTTTTGAGTTCGTTCTTTAAAAACAGTTTTGCAAAAACACTTGAAAATTCTCAGAAAAGGTCTTGGTAAATGAAGGAAATGAGTGCTCCTTTTATAGAGAGGCAAACTAGGGTTTTGAAGGTCAAATCTTTTGGTAGAAAACAAATGTTTTTGACCTTAACAAGTTTACACATAAAGGAGCATTCTTCCAAAAGTGAAAGAAGAAAAGAGGCTTTGTAGTGATCCAAAAAAGTCTTTGTAAATTAGTCACAAAGCAAAATTGACAATCAAATGAAGACACTTTAGAAAATCAATTTTGGAAAAAAAACAAATTCTACTTTCCAAAAGTCATGTTAAAAGGATTTACCAATTTGAGTAAAGCCCTTTTAAAAGATGTCATTGGGATATTCTTTTCTTCATAAAAAACTTTCATTACATTAAAAATCAGAAATATAAACTTCTCAAGTAGAAGTCAGTATTTCAAAGCTTTGAGTATTTTGAAACCAAAGACTCTTATTTCTTCAAGTGACACGAACTAGAGCAACTGTCTTGCTTACTGTTGCACCAATAAATAGACTGTTGCTTAGTACCATACTCCCTTACCCTTACATTAGTGAATCTATTACAACACAAGTCTTGGGTAGCTTCCATCAACACTTCTTGACCTTGAACATTGATTAATTCTTGATTAAGGAGGTGGATACTCACATATGAGAATGATTCGGTTTTTCAAAATAACATAGAAAGTATGAAAATCAATTCTTTTATACTTTAACCAAGATAGAACCAAGTCAAAGTCTTGGGATAGAGTTATTCTAAGCAATCAAAGTCTTATTGCGGAGTAGCTTTAAGCACTGAAATCTTCGAGCAGAGTAGCTTTGAACAAAAGTCTTATTGCGGAGTAGCTTTAAGCAAATAGCAATCGGAGTACGTTGGGGAGTAGTTTTATTATTCGGGGTTTAGTTGATAGAGTTAATTTCTAAAACGTTCAATAAAATCACGCTCAACGTAGGTCGAAGAGTAGTGGCTGAACCAGCTTTAACAATATAGTTGTGTTTTCTCTATTTACATTTTTTTTCCGCTGCACTTTAACTCTCGATTTATTTGCAGAAACAACTGTTAAATACACTTTGACATCTGCTTGTTCAATTGTCGCTGCATGCGTTTAAATCAATAGTTCTAAGTATTAACTTCTCCTTTCATTTAAGTATTGTCTAAAGTGTTTAGGGTTATTATAAAAAAAAACGTTCATTAAGTTTAAATTTTTAAATAGTGAAGAGTTAGGAACGATAAACACCTAAGAGGGTGAGGGGGTGAATTAGGTGTACCTTTTAAAAATGTTATCCTTAACTTAGTTAATTGATTAACTTAAGTAAAGAATATTGAAGTACAAGACTTGAGAAACTTAATTAAATGTAAGTTCACAAGAAAGGTGCAAGATTTTATGTCACAAAGTATAGGTGATTGTGACACAGAACTTGACTAGGTACAAGCGAGAAATAGCAAAGTGAAAGAATGTAAAAGTAAATGAACAAACAAACGACATTTTAAAAATTAGTTCAGCCTCTACTCCGAGGCCTACCTCCAACCGTTATTTTATTACTTGTTTAGAAACTTACTCAAACTTACTAAACCCCTTTCAATGAAAATAACTCGCCAACCTACTCCGGTTGCACTCAAACTTAAAGCTACTCCGCTTCAAGAGTTTATGAGTTCTATCTCTAGGTGTTACAGAATCTTGAATCTCAAGAGTTCACTTAAATGAACATGGAGATCACAATTAAGATCTAACACGAGAATCATGGAACAAACTCATTATGTCACAGTACAGCGAACTGATACTTAGAGGTTTATAGCTTTTTCGAAAAAAATGAAGACTTTAAAATCTGAAAAACGTTTTGCAAACACTTGAAGAACAAAGCTTTAAATGCACAAATGATTTGCAATGTTTTACAATAAATGCTTTGAAAAGTTTTAAGAAATAAATGAGACTAAGACACTCTATTTATAGTGGATTTGATCTCAAGTAAGTGCAACTTAGGAAAATTAAATCCAATGTAAAATAGTAGCCTTTGAGTGATGGTAAGTGTTAGACTATAGGCTTGAGGCTTAAGTTATTGAAGAAATCAGAAAACTTAAGTTAATACACTCAACATATGACCTTTTACAAAAATGGCAAAAAACTTTTCTAGCTTTAAAAGTTTGACAAGTCCAACTTACCATTTATGTAAAAGGTGTGTGCACAAATCTAGAGGTTTATTCAAGTGGATTTGTGACTCAAAAATTTCAGATTGTTTTCAAGCTTTTGAAGATTCAAATGTTTAAGGTTTGAAATTTGCAAAGTTTTAACACTTAAAATATTTCGTTTTGTTGAAAACTTCCTCCATACGGTAGTATCAGAAACCACAGTACAGCGTATTGTTGCATGATTTTGCCATATCTAGTCTTGAATGAGAATGTTACACTTACTCTTACATTTTTCGACTAAGGCTAGGATCATATCATTGTCTTGACTTCTTGACTATCTTGATCATCTCGAGTCATCATTGAAAGTCCATTTGATTGCTTCAATCACTAATCACTTTCAACTAAAAGCAAACAATCAAATAATAAGGGGACTTGGCATCATCAACTCAATGTGTTCTAACAAATAGACATCTAAGAGCATCCGCAAAAGTTGGAAAATGCCTCCCCACATGTCCTCTCTCTCCTCAAATGGGGAGCCTCATTATTGCACACACTTCCTCTTAATTAGAGGCTCCACCATTTATAGAGGAGGTCCCCAAAAAAATAAGAAGGATAAAAAGTGTTTTTTTGGGGAGGTTCCCATATATTTGGGTGTGTGTTGGGGAACCTCATTATTGTATAGATGTAGATATGAATTGTGGAGGGTAAATGTAAAAGTTAGTGGAAAATGAGGTGGACGAATAAGAAAATGAAAGAGAAAATATGGGGAGCTTCACCTTTGCGGATGCTCTAATCCACCCCCTCTCCATTGTGCTCCTTGTCCTTGCCTCTTCATGAAGGGTGAAGGGCATACCACTCAATCGCCAGGAACTTGACATGCATGCTTGAACCAAAGATGGAAAGGAGGAACATGAATTAGAGGTTTTAATTTTAATTTTGTTTTTATTCGACTATTGTTATAATTGTTCCTTTGAAAATTTTATCGTAAATTTTCAATTATTATTTGAAATAATCGAATTCTGTATGATAATATTGAACCTTTTGTGTTTACGTGAACAACCAAGTAAACCTTTCTTTTTATGAATGAACCTTTTGACATATGAAAAAGTTCAAAAACTTTATGCTCGATTTGATGAAATCAACTACCAGGCGCACAATAAATGAAGACATCGTTATTAACCTACCAACAAATTACATTGCATGAACATTATTATGAACACAAAATCTCATTGAACACAGGCGATATCCGTCACAAGCTTGTGACGGATACCGTTTTCTCTCACAAAATGTCCATTAAGAGTTAAGTGGGAAGCACATGGGGGTGCCCCACCTTGTCCCTTCTCCCTTTTTGTGAGAGATCACAAACTTATGACGGAATTAGCCCGTCACAAGCAAGACTAGGTGTACTATGAAAGGCATTATTATTTGAAACTCTATAAACTTCCTCTTATACATATATCTTACAATATAATAATATATCATTCGTCACATTTTTATTGGGTATACGTGTAATTAATTACTAATTAACCACATGACAATAATATAACGTTTTGTCTAATATGTGCCTTTAGGGTACACATTACGACATTAAAATCATAAATGACATAGTTCGAAAACCATATATACATTCCGCCACTATATTATCTTAACGCACTATAGGGTACACATTAAAATCCTAAATATGGAAAGGTTTACAAGGATATTCGTGTAAATCTTGTCATATTTAGATTTTGTATGTGACCGTTTCAGCATACATTAGAAAAACCATAACAATAATAATTAACCTTATGATAACCCTTTTGACTTCAACAACTACCATGGTAACAAGATGAGGTAAATATAATCATAAATTCATAATCACTCTTAAGAACCGTTATATACCACCTTCTGACACGTGGCATAATGGATCAATTGGCAAGGATGACCTTGTGAAACTCCATAGATTATAATAATTATAATTATCTAGGGTATTATTGTTATTATTATTATTAGGGGCTTGATGGTAAATTTCCTTTCCTGATGATGATGATGATGATGATCTCAAGGATGGTAATTGTATATTAGCATCATGATAATGATGAAGATCAACACTGGATAATGATGATGATGTAAAGATTGATGCCATGGTGTCAATAGTTTGACCATCTAGGTGAGTTGCAACAAGCCTATCAAGGGTGGCCCAGTCGCTCCCGAGCTCGGTTTCCAAGTCTTTCACGTCCGAAACGAAGTCGTTTTGAAGGTGCATGGGTTGGTAGTAGCATGGTGATAGTTGGGAGGTGCTATAGTTTGGGCTCTCAAGAGTTGGGAGTTCTATAGACTTATTATCAAGGTTATGAAATGTGGACCTTGTAATAATATTATTTTTATTTTTGGAGGTCCCTAGGGTTTGAAATATTTGCTCAAGAACACCTTGATCATTGGCACCATGTTCATTGTCATCACATGGTGAATCAAGTATGGTTGAATAATGTGATTGTTCAATTGTCATGGTTGATGTGTTGTTGATGGTGGGATTATCTATTAGGGTTTTGATGTGGTTTTTCTTCTTGAATATTTTACAAATCACCCATCCTTCTTCTTGTGTGAATTCTCCATTACTCATTGCATGGTTTGTTACCTTCATACATAGATAATATACATACACAAGGTAAGTAAATGTATATATACTGATTTACTGATGTATGAAAGCGGAAATGATTATGATCAAACTCTTATAAATCCGCCGATAATTAGGAATATTCTTAAATAACAATTTTAGCTTTAACAATTTTTATGAAAAGAAATTCGTATGTGATAGTAATAATAACTGAATTACCTGCCTTCTATCCAATCTATTGTAACATAAATTCTGAAAAATCTATGAAACTTTGAAAGACGAAACTAACCTATCTGAATTTGCAATGAAAAGTCTATTATTATATTTTTTCTAGAAAAAAGCCATATATATAAATGAAGAAAAATACGGTCAAAGTGTTATCTCGAAGACCATCCAAAATTAAATGTTATCAATAGACTGGATATGAGGGAGTATGTAATTTACTGTAAAAAATTAATCTTGTAAAAACATGAATTTGGAAGGTATCCTTCAAACCCAACACCATCACGTAACTTACCTAGCTTCAACTTTTACTATTTAAGGAAATGTTCCATTTAAATACCAAAAAAGAAAGGTAATAATGTAAAAATAGTATTACTAATACTAAATTTTAATTATAATAACATATAAATTGTGTGACTAAGTGATCAACATTGAGATTTTAAGTTCGTCAAGTTTAACCGTCCGAAAATATCCAACTTGCTTATTTTATTCGCAACTTTCCATGTTGTATTAAGTTTCAACCTTAATAAATCAACTTCTTACTCTAAACGAGATTGTACCAGCGCGGTCGATAAGGAACACTCCTAATTAACACTAAAATTAAATAAATCAACTTCTTACTTTCAAGCTAGCCACTTTACTTGACGAATTTCTGAATTAAACTAATTCCATAACGGATTTTCTAAAATGTGCCCTTAGGGCACATATTAATAAGTTAATTAGAGAAAGTTTGTTGAGAATATTTCACTAATTATGATAAATGTAAGTTTGTACATCTATTTTTCATGATTTATTCTCAACAAACTTTCTATATTTAACTTATTAACATGTGCCCTAAGGGCACATGTTAGAAAAACCCATTTCATAATGACGACAAGAGAATCCATAAAGTTCAGACCACACAATCTAATCAACATCTATAAACAACCACATACGGATTAGTACTTAATACAACTATACTTTTTTTTGTGTCGATTTAGATCCTCTTTATTTTTTATTCTCTTTATTTTCTTTCATTATCTTTTAACGATTCAATTCGGATTATTTGCTTATGAATATTTTACTCATATTTAGATATTTTACGTATATACACAAATTATTTCCAAATAACTTTGAATGATGTTTTAAAAATATTTACAAATATACCCGTGCAACTTTGCACGGGTTTTAAGCTAGTTAATTACATCATAATTCAGAACCAAATAAAGAGTACTAACTAATAGTTATATTCTCCCGTGTACCGCTCAACTTTTTCATTTTCTATGATTTACCCCTATTTTCTTGCAAAAAAAATTTTGACCGTCAATAACTCTTGGCTACAAGTTTAGAATACGATAAACTTTTTTTTTAAAATTGACCGTCTTTGAGAGGTCTTTGGTTTGAAAAAAAATTGATCGACGTCTCAACACGTAGTCGGGAATTATGGTCGGTCAAAATTTATTCGTTAAAAAAAGTTTGACCAATCATATCTACCGGCTACGAGTTCAAAAAGCGGTGAATTTTTTTTTCAAATTCAAGGCCTTGACGAGATAATTAGTTTGAAAAAAAATTTCCGCTTTCTGAACTCGTAACAGAGACTTATTGTCGATCAAAGTTTTTTTTTTGTGAAAAACGAGGGGTACACCTTAGAAAACGAAAAAGTTCAGGAGTACATGAGAGAATATCCCTAAAAAAAATTAATGACTAAGAGTAAATAAGTGTGTATTCAACTTAAAATAGGCTAATGATACGAAATATTATTTTAACATGAGACAGTTTTACAAGAACTCTATTCAATCTCCTTTTTTGTGATCGATGGTATACTACAACTAAAACGAGCTATGATCCTTTTCATTTCTTGTCCACTTTCTCTCACATACCTAATTTTAATTATTATTTCTCATTTATTTCATCAACACCTGCATCGTTAAATCGTTTATAAAATATAATCCGAATTGAATCGTTAAAAGATAATGAAAGGAAATAAAGAGAATAAAAAATAAAGAGGATCTAAATCGACACAAAAAAAAAAAAGTATAGTTGTATTAAGTACTAATCCGTATGTGGTTGTTTATAGATGTTGATTAGATTGTGTGGTCTGAACTTTATGGATTCTCTTGTCGTCATTATGAAATTAGTTTAATTCAGAAATTCGTCAAATAAAGTGGCTAGCTTGAAAGTAAGAAGTTGATTTATTTAATTTTAGTGTTAATTAGGAGTGTTCCTTATCGACACCGCTGGTACAATCTCGTTTAGAGTAAGAAGTTGATTTATTAAGGTTGAAACTTAATACAACATGGAAAGTTACGAATAAAATAAGCAAGTTGGATATTTTCGGACGGTTAAACTTGACGAACTTAAAATCTCAATGTTGATCACTTAGTCACACAATTTATATGTTATTATAATTAAAATTTAGTATTAGTAATACTATTTTTACATTATTACCTTTCTTTTTTGGTATTTAAATGGAACATTTCCTTAAATAGTAAAAGTCGAAGCTAGGTAAGTTACGTGATGGTGTTTAAATGGAATATTTTTAAAACATCATTCAAAGTTATTTGGAAATAACATGTTAGATGATAAGAATTCGACATAGCTAAAAAAAAAAGAATAAATCAAAATATCTCGTCCCCGATTTAGCCTAATATGTATATTCATAGTCGCCTTGAATGCCCTGTTTACATGAGATAACGAACCAACTTAATCTTTACACAATTCATACGTTTTTCAAAAAATAACCAAACATCCACATATATTGAAAGATCCTAATTAACCATACTACAAATAGAAATAAATAACGTGCAATTCGATTCAAAGAAATATTCGAACCATGAGTTACTATTTATTAAAAGAATGATTAACTATTTATTAAATTAAATCATAAAAAAGTACATAAAGTGTTACTTGCAGCTCCATTTTAGATTACGTAGTTATTGTGTGTAACCGTCGTATGACTACACTAATAAAAGGGACAATTTATAAGAAATAGTGAAGGTTTTATGTAAAAATTGATTGGTTTTTAAAAGTGACCGTTTTACTCACAATTTAGCGGTAACTTTTTTTAATATAAAATGCTAAATTTTTACCATAAAATGGTCATTGTTATGTCGTCGCACATACAACGGTCTTATAATATAATTTGTGATTGAGAATGGGCCCTTGACACTCTTAGTGTAAACCCCTTATTCATGTTAGCTAATGCTAAATACACATCCCAATAATCAAAGCCTTCTAGTGTAGAGCCCTTATTCAGGTTTAAACAATGTAAACTTACTCATAATCAAATTTCATCCATATAAATTGCCATTAACTAACAAAATAAATTTGAGAGATCTGAGATGATCTCTAAATAAGTTATCACTAAAACTTAAGAGAGACGGTCTCTCACTAAGTTTTTGAGAGACCAATCTTTTGTACCTTTTTATTTGTATTTCATACCTCTTTTATTGTTGACCGTGACATAGTAATTTCGTACCTATTTACATAATAAATGTACCCATTTAATCATTAATCATGATTTGTACCTATTTTATTACCTTTAGTACCACATTTTCTTAAAATTGTACAATGGTCTCTCAATAAAGCTTATTAAGAGACCGTCTCTCAGGAGACCTACTCATAAGTTATTGATATAACACTAATCTGTACCCATTTATGCATTTTCATGACCTTTATTGTGACACAAAATAACTCCTTAACTTTGTTATATATTTTTATAATAAGTGTACTCATTTTATTTTTAATCGTGTTTTTACCTGTTTTGTTGCCCGTTGTATTGTTTTGTATCATAAATTATAAAATAATCTCATAATAAATTAATTGTATATACTATATAGGATATGAAGATTATTTTTAAAAAACGCAAAATTTTAAAAAGGAAACTGATATTAGGGAGACCTTAGAATATAAAGAAGTTAGTGAAAGCAACAATAAAATCATGGTGGTATAATTCTCATGCTAGCAACATAAAATAAATTCATGGGTTGGATTATTTAGTTAGTGGGCCTAATTTAAAATGATCCTAAAAACTATGTATGTTTAGTGTGGAAGTGAGGTGTTGAGGGAAAAAACATGTTTTGATTGTTGTTTTATTATATTATATAGATAAATCAAAATGACTCAATAAAATGAATGCACTTTTCTCTCTCATGTGAAGTACGAGTCTTTAGATGTAATTCACGAAATTTCATTTTGGATAATTTGAAAACAGTCTCTTTGTGTTATTAACTTAAAGGTAAAACTACGCGCATCCATCTTTTTCCGTCTCCCACAATTCGCGAGAGCCATTAAAGCGGATAATATTTGAAAAGAGTCACTTTGTGTTCTTTACATAAGAGTATGAATTATCATTATAAATTTTCAAATATTAATCATAGGGAATAGAGTATGTGTACATCGCTTACATGGGTGTCATTGTTAATGGAGGAGCTTTCATCAAGTCTATATTCATGCATAATCCAATCACACTTCTGGCCATGGGGAGCTCTTCCTTTGTAAAAAACAAGTGTCTTCCTCATCCCAATTTTCCTGCCATTGGTATGTATCACCTTATCTCGGCCGGTCGCCTTCCAAAAACCGGCCACCGTGGCTCGGTTTGTCCTTGTTCCAGTAGGGTACTTCTTGTCTTTGTGGCTAAAAAAGTACCAATCATTTTGTGGAGTTGTCCCTATTCTACACTTTTCTGAAAATAACTCGATTTTAATCATAATCACTAGGTACTTTGCATAGCAATTGAAAAAAATAAAAAGAATAAAGAGCTTGGAAATTGAAATGTTAGAGTAGCTTGGAGTATATTATTTGGATAAGGATTGATATACGCTAGGCGCTTTCAGAAAAGAAGAAGACATGCGAGTAATAAGGAGAATTAAGATCAGACGGTCTTACACAAAACGAGTCAATTATGTAATAAAAAGTACGCATACCTTGAATGTCCCAAGGTTCGAGCTCATTAAGATCAACTTCGAAAATCACGTCCAAGTCAATATTCTCATTAACAACCTTCTTTCTTAAGTAATATTGTAAAAGTTCTTCTTCGGTTGGATGAAATCGAAACCCTGGAGGTATCCTCGATTGCCCGTTAACCGATATATTCATATTATTATTATTGTTGTTACTACTACTATTATTATATTATGCGTTTAATCAGTACTGAACAATCGTACTATACTATGATGAACTAATTTACATAAGTGGACCAACCAAAATTATTAAAAAAATAATAAACTAAGAAAAGTAATTAAGGTTTGATGATCATATTATAAAAATGGTTAGTTATATAATTTGAAAAATTAAGAGAGGAAGGAAAGATGCGGGACAAAAGTATAGCAAAGAGAGTAAGAGAATGATGAAATGATGAATGTCAACTTAAGTGGTACCCCAAATAAAATGGGACATGAGAACTTGAAAGGCTCTATTATTTATATGCGGCAAGGTTGGCGATTTTTGAGTTAGACTATCAACAACTTTTTAATGTACCATAGTACCATACAACCATGAGCTTACTACATACATAATAACAGTTGATCTCATTTATAACAATCACAATTTTGCGAGGGAGAAAATATAATCATTTAGTGGTAAAAAGTAATTATCGATATATTTTTATTACTCCGTATTAGATAATGATTATTTATTTATTATAAAATGGTTATATTTTCTCAGTCATAAACTTCAGAATACGTCATGAGATAAGAATTTGTGATATACATCTTATCTTTGTATAGTTGTACATGTTTTTCAAGCGCATGTATATATAATATACAGAGCTGCACCTGGACCCACTGGGTCATGGGTCGGGTAGGAATATGTAGATTTGTTTCAAAATATTTATATTGTGATTTATGTAATGCTTGTGGTAGAATTGGTAAAGCTTCCATTGTAGTAACATATAGGCCTGGTGATCGATCCGGTACATTTTCCTTTTAGGATATATCATCACTTTACTTATAGTATAAAATAATTCATCTTGATACTCTTATCAAGCTAGCAATCATTTATTATGAAGTTGTAAGCAATTTTTTTTTTTTTTTTTTTATTTAGGACATGATTTTATTATCATTTTGAGCGATTTACAAATGCCTCACAACTCACAAGATACTGTAATACCGTCTTACCCGAAACATATAGCTATTCATATTATTTGTTAAATTATTTCAACGCATATATATAGTAGGGAAATGACTTGGTTTTTTTAAAAGAAAAAAAAATTATAATTGAATATTCAAAAATAATTATAAGTTGGTAATTTTCATACAATAGTTAAAAAAGTGTTCTCCGCGATAAATAAATAGAAACTCTAAAATAGTGATGTAAGGTTTACGTGAAATGAAACATCTATTGATATACTCCTTATAAATATAAAAAATCGACCCTCTTGCTATTCGTTCCTAGCTTCATTACTCCTGTATATATATATAGTAGGGAAATGACTTGGCTCCTAGGGTAGTAATATGTGTGGTTGGCTCACCAAAAATTCTTACATACATTGATGGGCGGTTTTCATGTATTAAATTATTGTACACGCTATATAACGAGGAAATTATTTGTTTTATCTGGTTCTACTTTAATAATTTGTTATATACAACAATGGTTCTCACTTTCGTTTTCCTTTCGATTCATGTTTCATAGTAAGTGTTAGGCATATAGTATGACTAGTGGCGAAATAACATAACATGTCTCGGACAAATTAGCTTATGTATTATAAAGTAAATAATATAATTGTAATTATGATAAATAGTTATTAAATAGTAAAAGGAGAGAGCTTATCTGGATAAGGAAGAGGTTGTGACGTGACTTGAGATCACTGTCCTAAAGTCTAATATGCCCCGTCTGCTACACACGGCCTCAATGGCATTCGACCCCCCAGGATTAACACAACCGCTGCGACTTCGGTGTAGGCAAAGACGAGATGAGATGACCAAGATCGTTGCCAGAAAACCTCAAAGAATATTTCTTAAGAATGTATGAGAGAATTATAATTTTTGTTGTCTCTCAAAGTGAAAGAGAAGGCTTGTTTATATAGGCTAAAAAAGCTTAAGAATTAACGAAATCAGTTTTTTGGAAAATAAGAAAGCATGGTAAACCGGCAATCACTTGATGACCACAACAATCAATTCCGTAGACTGCGCCAATCAGTCTCGGAAATTGAACCTTTGAAAATATTAAAGAAATGTTCCAAAAAACAACGTAACTAGTATTTTTCCAATGTGGGACAAAAAGACTATTAGAGCCATTATTCCAACAATCCCCCACAATGGCGAAAATAGGAGTAAGAGAGAAAAATTGAGGTAATTAAGGCAACGGGGATTTAGCGTTTAGATGCAGGTGTCTGTGGACTTTAACCAACACCCAGTGACATACAAATTTTCTCAAACCGTCATTTTTGGTGGACTAAGCCTTTAACCTTTTGATGGAGTTGGTAAGAGAATTTTTGCGCACTTGCTTGATCCCAAATCAGGGCTAGAACTCGCATAATCCATGAACTCATCATGAACTTTAAGGTTAGGAACAAATTATACTTGCCCCTCACGTAATTCCCGGTTATTTAATGAATGTCTCTAGAGGTCCAAAACCTAAAGAACCTCTTGGGGTTAGGGCGAGAAACCCCCACAATCACATAGGTGAGTTCATCAGGTTTGATTGTCGCAAACCATCAATAAAGACCATGAACTCATTAAGAGCTATTGCTCAACCTTCCACAATGACAATATATCTGTAAGTACAAGAAATGTACACAAAGTAATACCACATCACTTTATTAAATAGGAATGGTAGTAGTATTACATCTCGAGTTCCTTGTGACTTAGTTTGACCCATTGAACTTAGATGAACTAAGACGGGTATCCATCACAATTCGCCCCTTTACAGGTTTTAAACCCATTCCTAGTGGTGCCGCCAACACCAACTTCTACCATGGCCAATAGTAGGAGGATCTCAATATCCTCTTCACATTTTAATAAGTACGTACTATTATGATATCACATTGTGTAAGGGATCTCAATATCCGCTTACAATTTCACAACCTTTGTGAACTCATAGATATTGATCATATTTTCATCATCCTTTTGGTCAATATTCATCTTATTGTAGCTTCTTACCGGTGCATGACCATCAATATAATGGATCTCAAAGCACCCCACAGAAGAATATATGCTAGTAGATCACTGAACCTTTCAACTTCTTGTCCTGCCAATTCTAGCATAATAACTTCACATCTTATTGCATATTAACAACACAATTTGTATAGTTATCATACATGATATAGCATTATGAAAAATTGTATCTAAACGTCAAATGAACTTCATCATTATTTGACGTTCATTCAAAATCCAAACTCATTCTCAAAGATACAATTGTTTTCATTGATTAACTTACCAAAAACCAGGGTGTCCATCAACTATTACAACGACATAAGCTATATCATATCTCTCCTCTAACACGTACAAACATCATATATATGCATATAATTACTTTCCACCAAATTCATTTTGTCATGTATAAACTCAAGAATACATCTTAAATAGCTCATATATTAGTGATCCAATTATCACCAATAACTTCCATTAAAGAAAAATCCCGAAAACAAAACCAAATAAATATAGATTATGCATCTTTTACCTTTTCTTGGTTTACTAAAAGCATTTAAACCAAATAAAAGGTAGTTACTCGAATACATATATTGCCAACCAACCATTCATAAATTTATTAAACGGAGAAACGGGTTTATACAAACCCAATATCAGAGTATCCACAACTATCAATCATTCCCATGTAATTGTCATTATCAATACCAGTTTCAACTAACACTCAAACTCAAATAAAAATACGTCAGAGTTAAGGATAGTCATACTTTCACCAGACGCCCCCACAATCCACAACTTACTCAAAGCATTAACTAAGCAAACACTTTTTAAACCAATCGATTAATGCTCATAAGAATTGGACAACTTAATCTTAAAAAAATTCGTAAAACTTCCAGCTCAACTAAAAACTTCAAGTAGTGATAAGGTCAATATTATATGCTCAAAGCTAACATTCAAGATGACATAAGATGATAAACAAAAATCACCCTTTCTGAAATATGTCATCAAACATCATTATTGTCATATAGGAACTTATTAACATCATAAACCAAGATGCCAAATTATACTTTGTCATAACCAACTATTCATAACAAGTTATTTTAAATCCAATTTTGTATTGCACAAACATACATTATTTTCTTTTAAGATGCTCCATATATTTCCAAGTACATCACATATGGGAAACATTTTTCATAACTTAAAGAGAAAACACAACTTTTCAAAGTTTGCTCAAAAAAAAAAATACTACTTCCCCCACATGTTATCACACCATACATAAGTGATAACATAACATAACGTTCACGAAATTATACACAAATATGTAGAGATACATACGAGAATTTCACACCTAATTAAGTCTTTAAAAAAAACTTATTTTGGGAGGTAAGTGCATATCAATGTATGACTTTTGGTCAACCATATAAATGGTAGAAGTTATGAACCCCACAATTGGTACTCACTTAAACAAGTTACGAATGGTCTTATACTTAAAACAAAGAAACAACTAAGGTCTAAGTGATACATATACTGCAAAGGCTATCTCTAAATATATCAACATAAAAAAAATGTCAAATTTAATCATAGCCGCATAGGTATTCATATACTCCGTATATAGTAATATTCAACACCATGCATGTATAATGTCAGGTTTCTTAATATTTAAGATAAAAGAAGCACCCACTAACCATCCATCGTACAACATTACTACTCCTTAGCAAATTTCAATTATTAACATGTGACACAAAGCTAACATATTTATGATCAATCTAGAAAGTTGAAACAAACCTACAATATTCGAAAATGAAATAATACCAAATGAGATACCTCACAAGTCATAACCACACAATCCACAAACAATTTGACTCTTTGAGGAAAAGCTATCTCGATTAAATGTTCAACCAAGCCCTTTCATTTACAATTGAGAAAGAAAAACTAAACAAACATGTAAGATGCCACTTTGCAGTTGTTTTCATATTAACAATCCAATGAGATTGAATGACTGATAGCAAAATTTATAGACAACGATATTGACAAAAAAAAAAACAAAATTATACTGTACCATTCCTGATAAATAAGCATAGAACAAAATCCATCTTTTGGTGACAAATTAGCAGAAAATATAGCCATATCGCCTTAAATAAAAATAAGCAACGAGTAAGAATATTTGACTTTAGATTGTTAGGCATATAGTATGACTAGTGGCGAAATAACATAACATGTCTCGGACAAATTAGCTTATGTATTATAAAGTAAATAATATAATTGTAATTATGATAAATAGTTATTAAATAGTAAAAGGAGAGAGCTTATCTGGATAAGGAAGAGGTTGTGACGTGACTTGAGATCACTGTCCTAAAGTCAAATATGCCCCGTCTGCTACACACGGCCTCAATGGCATTCGAGCCCCAGGATTAACACAACCGCTGTGACTTCGGTGTAGGCAAAGACACAGATGAGAACAGATCGTTGCCAGAAAACCTCAAAGAATATTTCTTAAGAATGTATGAGAGAATTATAATTTTTGTTGTCTCTCAAAGTGAAAGAGAAGGCTTGTTTATATAGGCTAAAAAAGCTTAAGAATTAATGAAATCAGGTTTTTGGAAAATAAGAAAGCATGGTAAAAGGCAATCACTTGATGACCACAACAATCAATTCCGTAGAGCGCCGCCAATCAGTCTCGGAAATTGAACCTTTGAAAATATTAAAGAAATGTTCCAAAAAACAACGTAACTAGTATTTTTCCAATGTGGGACAAAAAGACTATTAGAGCCATTATTCCAACAGTAAGATATAGGGTAAATTGATAAAAACATCCCTTTAAGTACCAAAACTTTAAAATTACATCCTTTTATGTTTTTTTTACAAAATTACACCCATAAACTTCCATTTCCTTAAAATTTGATACCCATCTAATTATCCGGTCAAACAAAATTATAAACTGACTGTTTTGCCCCTGACTTATATACAACTTATCATTTACCCATTTATTTTTACACAGTCATTTCTCTATCCCCAAACTAAAATTAGATTAAATACTAAATTTCTTCCAAAATTAATCCAATGTCTTCCATCTCAACCTTTTATCATATCGTAATAAATCTACCAAAATCGTAATAAATCTACCAAAATCAACAAGGAGCTCTGATTGACCATTAATGGCGAGACCATTGTGGGCTGTCAAGGTACAATAGAAAGGTGTCGAGTGAGTATTTGGCTGAGAAGTTTCTTGATTTTTGGAAGAGTAACATTGATTGGAAGTTGAAGTCCTGTCAATCACATGTTCTAAGGAATTTGAATGTTCATATTAGCTATGGAAAGTGTTGGCTAGCAAGATTTAGGGCTAAGTTGATGATTCATGGCAATGGGAAAGAAGTATGCAATGGCAGGCGTGAATCAATGTGGGACATTGAGATGGAAGACATTGGATGATAAAAGGTTGAGATGGAAGACATTGGATTAATTTTGTGATAGAGAAATTACTATAAATGGGGTAAATGATAAGTTGTATATAAGTCAGGGGTAAAATAATCAATTTATTATAATTTTGTTTGACCGGATAAGTAGACGGGTATCAAATTTTAAGGAAATAGAAGTTTATGGATGTAATTTTATGAAAAAAACATAAAGTGGTGTAATTTTGAAGTTTTAGTACTTAAAGGGATGTTTTTATCAATTTACCCTAAGATATATAAAGTGATATATTACTATTAGGATTCTGAAACCCTAATACCTAACCTTTGTGTGTGTATCATGTATGTATGTATGTATGTATGTATGTATGTATGTATGTATGTATGTATGTTCACTTCTTTTAGCATGTCCTGTTATATCAACTGGTGTTTACGTTATCGAATATCCGGCAGCTTTGCAACGGGCACTTTCTAACATGGTCGAAAATTCAACTTTGCTATTGGAAGAAAAACAAAGAGGAAAAAAAAAGGAATAATTCCCGTGATACCAACCCCTAAAATATGCATTTTTTCTTCAAATATCCCTACTTTTCTGAAAAATTACTATCTGCTCACGTCTTTTAGTCACGATGATTCTTTTTCTAAAATTTTAGATCTTGGAAAACAATCATTTTGGAAAAAAAATAAAATAAAAACTTCATTTTCTACCATGAGAATTATCTCGACAAAAATAAAACGTAATTTATTTTCGCAGTACGAATTTTACTTATTTCAGTACATTTTGCACCAAATTTTCCATTTGTCTATTGTTACCTCTTCAATTTCTTTCAAATTATTCAATTATGAACTATATCTTGATATAGAACATGTATTTAATTCACTAATCCATTACTAAGAATCTAATTGACTTCTTGTTATAGGTGTTGTTTGGCCTAGTTTATGTGAAATAACTTTTACTTTGTAGAATGAGTTTTTTCATAAACTCCTTTTTGAAAAAGTTGTAGTTATTTGGTCTAACTTTTGTAAAAGTAGTTTCTTAACAAATTGATGTGTTTGGCCTACTACTGCTTTTTAGATTTTTTTTTTCCATAATCCTAAGAGTTTTTGGGAGAAGTAGAAGCAGAAGCATCAATTTGGTGCTTCTGTTTCTAGTAGCTTTTTATTAACTTCTGACTTTTGAAAAGTAGTTTTTTATCTCCCTAAATTATAGTGTTTGACCCTACTTCTACTTTTACAATTAGAAAAGCACTTAGAAAACTTGGTCAAACATCCCCATAGTTTTGCATATTTTTAATTAGGGTTTATGTCAAATTAATTATTGTTAACGGCTGTGGGATGACGGGGTGTTGGGGTAGTCGGATGTCGACGGCGACATGGGCAGTCAACGGCAGCGAGAAGGACGCAGGTTTGTCGCCGGATTCCGTTAGACGAGCCGGCGAGAAGGGAGATTACGAGTGGCACTTGCGAAAGGGATATGTACGGGAATGAAGATATTCGTGGGGTGAAGGTAATCCGGCGCGAGTGGCCGCCGTTAGTGGTGGGCTGGTGCCGGCGAGTGTTGGCGAGTGTGGCCGTCGGTGTGGTGTTTGTGGTTAATGTAGTACAATATTATAGGAATAACAACTATCAAAGCATGTAAATTCTAACAATGGGTTTCTATTGTGTTTGAAGAGAGATAAAGTAAGAGAGATGTGAGAGCTTTCTAGAGTCCACCAACCATGAGTGTCTTCATCCCCAACAACACTTCTGCCAACCTGAACCACCACATATCACCACCACACAGAACCGTTGTCCCTCCACCAACCGCCCTGTTGCCCACCCCTTCCACCCTCTCTGAGTCACTCGGTAGCACGCACATCGGTCTTCGCCCATCACCATGTAAATCGTCCCCCTCACCGCCACTCAAATCAAACCCACCACCAATAATCCCACCGCCGATCACTTACAAAAATGCCCTCACTAACTCCATCCTCAATCCCCACCAAACCTCTGAAAAACCAAAATTCCCAATTTTCTCCCCTAACCCAGATAATTCCCAAAAATCTTCTGATCCCTCAATAGCTTTACCTCCACAAGTTGTTAATTCAATCCGCTCCAAATGGGAAAACACCCTAATCATTAAATTGACCGGGAAATCAATTGATTCCGGCCATCTCGCCGCCTCCATCAAGATCCTTTGGAACTGCAAAAGAAACCCCCAACTCATCGGCCTCGGCAAAGGTTTCTATTCTTGCAAACCTGATTCGATTTCGGAGCTCACCAACATAATTGAAAATGGTCCCTGGTTCGTCCAGGGCCACTACCTCCATGTCCAACCTTGGAAACCAAACTTCCAACCATCAACAGCATCAATCACGACTATCCCCACGTGGTTAATCCTCCCTGAGCTTCCCATCGAGTATCACCGACATGACATCCTCAAAGCCATTGGAAATTCAATTGGGATCTTCATCAAACACGACCCCAACGGATTAAACAGACATAACGCCAGATTTGCCCGTATCTCGGTTCATTTGGATCAGTCTAAGCCGATTCCGAATAAGGTGTGGATTGGTAATTTTGGGCAGGAAATTAAGCTGGCGGATAAGCAGATTTATTGTAGTATTTGTCATGGGTTTTGCAAAGGGGTATGTACTGCCCCTGCTTCCTCCTCTACAACCACGGCTGTTGCAGCTGGTCAGAGTTCTATTGATAGTGACAAGGCCACTTTACAGCCTGGGACTATTCTTGAAAAGGACCCATCCCTATCTCAGTCTGATAACTGGACCATTGTCCCTTTTCATGATACTGGTAATGTTTCCTTTTCCCCCTCCTTTTTAAAACCTTTATCCCAAATTAGAAAGCCTACCCCTGTCCTTTCTGACTTGTGCTCTGATATCAACCCCACCTCCCCCTTTTCCCTCTTCAATTTTAACTTTGACCACACTTTTGGTTTTCCCTCCCTTTCCTCTATCCTTAACCAGCCTTTTTTTACCCCCCCTTTACCCATTTTTTCTTTATCCCTGCCCAAACAAAAATTTCCCAGGCCCCCTTCACAAAATGTCACCTCCACCCTCTCCCCCACAAAACGACCCGAACCCGAACCTGCCACCACCACTTCCTCTGTCTGTCCCAACCTCTTACATACCACCTACACCTCTTTTCCAACCCACCCCACCTCCCCGGGAAAAAATAACCCTTCTCCTCTTCCACCCAGAGGCGATTCCAGAGGTCTTTTACCAACCCCCAACACTCACCCTGCCAGAACTGCCTGTCAACGAGACCACCTTCACCTTCGAACGTCGCCTCGTCTCGCCTCAAGTAACCGTACCAAACCTCAGGTCAATTCTTGCCAACCCTTACAACCCACCACCATCCTGCAAAAACATCTGCCTCATAAACACCCGGTCGCTCTCGGGCTGCCTCCACCCGGCCCACATTCCCGACCTCTCGGACTTACCCAACCTGCCCCCGGTTCTGGTTTGCTTCTTGATGTGGTTCCTGCAACATCATCATCACCTCCACCCGTCCTTGACTGTCCCACCCGAGCTACAATTCCTACTGGATCCTATTCCCATCTTGCCTCAATTGAGGAAAATTTATCTATTGAATTCGACATCCAAGGATCTATGGGTAGCAAGCTTCGCGAATGCAGTCGTCAACTTCAGAACTGCCACTCGCCTGAGAGCCCTGGATTTATGGTGCAGCTGGGATCGAGTACCGAACTTGGCTCACAGGAAACTCCTTTTAACTCTGTGCGAGATGAATTCCATCTCCCCTCTGCCACATCCAGAGCCCGTGCCAGACGAGGAAGAGGTCGTGGCTTCTCAGAGAGCTCCAATCGAGCTAAATGATCTTCGCTCTGTCCCTCACAACATGAATATTCTATTCTGGAATTGTCGCGGTATTGCACGACCCTCCTTCCGTACTCACCTTGCTTACCTCATCAATGCCCATAACCCCTCCATTGTTATCCTCTCTGAAACCAGAGTCTCTTCCCCTAATTCTCTGACCATTGTGCGGAAATTACCGTTTGACTCTTTTGAGGTTCTGGACCCGGTGGGCTTCACTGGGGGTATCATCATTCTGTGGAACTCGAGCAGGGCAACGGTTACCCCTCTCAACAAACACAACCAACTCATTAATGTGGTGGTTCAGGTACCCCTTACTTCCTTTAATTTCCTCCTTTCTGCTATATATGCTAGTCCGAAATTTCGTTTACGCCGCACCCTTTGGACTGAACTAGTTAATATCTCTGAGAATCTCAACCTCCCTTGGGTTTGCATTGGTGATTTCAACGAAGTCACCTGTTCCTCTGAAAAACTCGGGGGCCGAAGCATTAAGTTAAATCGGGCTGACTTGTTCAAGACCACTTTTGACTCTTGCGACCTTATTGAGATTGGGTTCTCCGGACCCAAGTTCACTTGGACCAATAGACGACGTGTTAACCCCATCTTAGAAAGGCTTGACCGGGTTTGGGTGAACCAACTGTGGCTTGACCATTACCCCAACTCCCATAACTTTCATTTGACTCGTCTCTCCTCTGACCATTACCCTATCATCCTCAAAACCTCTCTCCCTCCCCACCCTGTGATTAAACCCTTCAAGTTTGAAAGTTACTGGTATTGTGAACCCTCCTTTCTCCCCCTTGTGTCTTCGACTTGGCCCTCCCTGTGCGGTTGCCCACCTACCAAACTCACCAGCCTTAGCTTTACCCTTAGTGACTGGGCGGCCGCTACCTTTGGTAGCCTTCCAAAAATGAAAAAGAGACTTACCTCCCGGCTCCTTGGGGTTCAAAAGGACCTCTGCAATCACCCCTCCTCTAGTTTCCTCATTGATCTTAATGACTCCCTCACCCATGACTTAAACTGTGCCCTTGACTTCGAGCACCATTACTGGAAGGATAGGTCCCACATCACCTGGCTCACCGATGGAGATCGGAACACTTCCTTTTTTCAAAAATCTGTCACCCTCCGCAGGAGTTTCAACCGTATCCTCTCCCTGACTAACGATGTGGGCATGACCATCTCTGGCCATGATGCCCTCAATAACCACATAACCCAATACTTTACCAACCTGTTCACCACTGGGAAAGTCACCATTCCCCGCACTCCTTCCTCTTGGTCCGCCAACACCGGGCCCCCCTACATCACCACCTTCTCGCTCCCCTCTGAGGATGATATTAGATCTGCCCTCTTCTCCCTTGGCTCGAATAAGGCCCCCGGACCTGACGGGTTTCATGCCGGGTTCTTTAAAAGATGTTGGGACATCATCAAGCCTGACTTCATCCCCTTCATCCAAAACATCTTCACAACCAAATCCGTACCCCCCTCTATCAACCAAACTATTATATCCCTTATCCCAAAGATCCCTTCACCTCAAAAAATCATCAACTTTCGACCCATCAGTCTTTGCAATACCACTTACAAGATGATAACCAAAATCATAGTTAGCCGTCTCAAACCTCACATGCACAACCTTATTTCCCCCAATCAAGGTAGTTCTATCCCTGGGCGAGGGACTGATACTAACTACATCATTGCTTCGGAAATTCTCCATTCCATGCATTTCTCAAAAAGTAAATTGGGCTGGTTTGCCCTTAAACTTGACCTTGAGAAGGCCTTCGATAGACTCGAGTGGGACTTCATTAGAACCTGCCTTTTCGCGGTCAACATCGACCCCAACACCATTTCCCTTATCATGAGCTGCATCTCTACTTCCTCCGCTAAGGTCACCCTTAATGGTTCCGCTCTTGACAGTTTCCTCCCCTCCCGGGGGATCCGCCAAGGCGACCCCCTCTCCCCCTACATCTTCATCATCTGTATGGAAGCCCTCTCCCGTCTCATCCATCAGTCTTGCTGTGATAATGATTGGACCCCTTACCCCCTTGGCAAAGGAGGTGCCTCCTTTTCCCACCTCCTCTTTGCTGACGACATTCTTGTCTTTGGAAGAACCTCTGAGAGAAATCTCTGTGCCCTCCAAGATACCATTCTTTCCTTCTGTTCCTCCTCGGGCCAAAAAATAAATTGTCTAAAAAGCAAAATCATCTTTTCCGGACACACTCCTCCCTCCGATGTCCATCTCTTTGAGGAAGCTTTAGGTATTAAAAAAACCAACAACCTTGGCACTTACCTTGGCTACCCTCTTCACGGCAAAAAACCTAAGCGAGCTGACCTTCATTTTATCATTGACAACATCCAAACCAAGCTTGCCAACTGGAAATCCCGCTTCCTCTCTAAGGCTGGGAGGATCTGCCTCATCAAATCCACCCTCAATGCCATTCCCACTCACTCTATGCAATGCATTCACCTCCCCTCCTCCATTCTCAAAGACATTGATAAAATCACTAGAAGCTTCCTCTGGTCCGGCCACTCTTCTAAGAAACTCCACCTCGCCAACTGGGACCTTGTTACCCTCCCCCTTTCTCTGGGCGGTCTTGGTATCAAGGCTGCCAATCCACTCAACGATTCCCTTCCTGCTAAGTTGAGCTGGAAAGTCTTACTTGACAAATCTTCTCTTGCTGCCAAAGCCTTGCATAGCAAGTACCTCACTCCCCGCCCTCGCACTTTCTCCTCTGGCTCCCATATTTGGAAAAATGTGGGAATTGGGTGGAGCCTCATTAAAAACCACCTCACCTGGTCTATTGGCGATGGATCCACTATCCGGTTGTGGGATGACCCTTGGACCAGTTTGGGACCACTCCGGGCCGCTATTTCGGGCCCCCTTAGTCTCCCCTCCTCTAATGCGAGACTCAACACCATTATCTCTGATGGCACTTGGTCTCTTGAGTCCCTTGACTTCGATCTTCCTGATCATATCACCCAAATCATTCTCGCTATCCCTCTCCCTTCCTCTCCTAGATGTGACACCCTCTCTACCTCCCTTGCCCCTAGAGGTAAATTCTCTGTCAGCGAAACCTACCTCCTTCTCTCGGGGCCCCCCGCCACCCCCCCTCCACCAACCCCCTCCCTTCCCTCTGACTTGTCCTGGTTGTGGGGCCTCCATACCCAACCTAGGATAAAAGTCTTTCTTTGGCTCGTGTGGTGGAACAAACTGCCGCACAAGGTCACCCTTTTTGCAAGAAACATCCTTCATAACCCGTCCTGCTCCCTCTGTCTCAGCCCCTCCATCCCCGAGACCTCCCTTCATGTCTTCCGCGATTGCAGCCTTGCCTCCGATTTTTGGACCTCCCTTAATGTCCCCCATTCCTTCTTCACCGCAGATATCCATCATTGGATCTTTGAGAACTGCAATTCCCCCTCCTCCTCCTGGAACACCCTCTTCACCTTTGCCACTTGGCGCCTTTGGCTAAGACGCTGTGATCTGACCTTCTCTTCCCCCAACCCTCGAC
Source organism: Silene latifolia (assembly GCF_048544455.1). Lineage (NCBI taxonomy): Eukaryota > Viridiplantae > Streptophyta > Magnoliopsida > Caryophyllales > Caryophyllaceae > Silene > Silene latifolia. Next base: position 7,813,620 of record NC_133531.1, read on the forward strand.
CTTCTCTTTCCTTTTGTGCCTCCATTTACGACGAAGCCTTTTCCTGGACCCGTGCCAATGACCGCACCCTCCCAGCCCCCTGTACCGGTACCGCCCCCATAGATGCCTTTAGCTTTCCTGTTAGCTGGGCCCTTCCGCCGCTGGGTTGGCTTAAAGCCAACGTTGATGCGGCTCTTTCCCCCTCTTCTTGTTTGGCTAGTCTTGGGTGTGTCATTAGAGATTGTTCTGGGTCTTGGGTTTTAGGCTGGTCTTGTCGCTTCCCTGGTCGCGACCCTTTCCTTTGTGAGGTTCTTGCCATCCATGATGGGATCCGTCGCTCTAGAGTCCTTGTGAACAATGTCTTGGTTGCCTCCGATTGCCTCGATGCTGTTAGCTCTATTTTGTTGTCTACTGCCCCTTGCGGCCCTTATACTAACATCATTCTTGAGTGTAGGGCCCTTTTGCAGGACTCACCCCATTTGAAGCTGGTTTTTGAGAAGAGATCTGCTAACCGTGTTGCGGATGCCCTTGCTCATCACTCCGTCCATGATACTAGTTCTTTCTTAGGCTGTTTTGAGTGGGCTTTTGCCCCCTCTTTCGTTGTTGATCTTTGTACTAGCGACTCTGTGTTGGCCTCTATGCCTCTTTCCCCCGACCCGCCCCCTTGATGTACTCTAACTTTTTTATTTTCGTTTAATGCAAGTTCCTTTTATCCAAAAAAAAAAAGTAGTACGAGTTGACGGTTCGGTTTGTTTTTCTATTTTTTAATTTTTTTTTCTTCTCATTGTACTGTACGTAGTAATTGAGTAGTCGCTTTGATTTTTCAATTTCTTTATTTTCCTTTTTCAATGTACAGTTTAATAGAAATTAATTAAATTATAGTTTGATTTTTCTATATTTTTTTTCAATTTTCAATGTAGTACGAACTATTATAAATGTTGACATGTGTTTTGTAAAAATAATTTATCAACAAAGTACATAATTATTAATAAATAATTTATCAATGTAGTACAATGAGAGGGTGAAATTAAAGTAGAATAGATAAGTGATATTAGAGAGAATAGATTAGAGAGAAAATAGAGAGAGAAAATAGAAAGGGAAATGAGAGGGGTATAATTGCCAATAGTGTACTACGATAAGTAAAATGTGTACTGCGAAAATCAGCACCCAAATAAAATTATCGGTTTGAAATTTTCCAGCCCGCTAAGTTCAAATCTTGACTCCACCATAATATAAACCTATTGAAATATAAAGCTAGCTGATGTGAATAATAATTGATAAATAAATAAACTATCCTAGTTTGTCAATAGAGATGTAAATAATACTTCTGATCAACACCGAAGCTTCAAGAATAAAGACAAAGTGAAGAGTGCAAGTAAGTTGGTAGAAGTGTTAGTAGGAATGTAGGATGCATGTGTACAGTACTCATAAACACTTAAATTGACGGGTAAGAAACTCTTTTAGATCATTTCTGGTTCGGACACCTATTTCACACGTGTGTTCCGGCAGAAATTATTGGGTGGTAGGTTTGATGGTTGTGTTACATCTCAGAGGAGTGGGACTAATTTTTCATGGGGAGCCAGAAGTGTTTTACAAGGATTAGACTTTATTAGGCAACATATAGGATGGAAACCAGGTTTGGCCTCGAATTTAAATATTTGGACAACACGTTGGCTTAATGGTGATTATCCGGAGCCTAATATGAGCGTTCTTGATTTAGAGCACGTTGGACTTCGTAATCTGCAAATAAGGAATTTGCGGACGCAGGCTAATAATGCCACAGGTACTTCATGGAACGCATCTTTAATTAGGACACTTTTTTCGGAGGAGAGTGCTAAACATATCCTTGCTATTCCTATATGTAATTCACGGGTTGATGATAAGCTTTATTGGCTGCATACTGGGATTGGGGAATATAGCGTCAAGAGTGGGTATGGGGTACTTTTCAATGAGTTTATGGAACGACGAGCAACATCTAAAGATAAGACAAGGATTGATGCTGAATTAAGACTCTTCTGTAAAAAAACACTGTGGCACCTCCCAGGACCAAAAGTATGGAAAATCCTGGTGTGGAGAATCATCTCTGATTCATTTTCGACTGGAGTTAATTTTGCAAGGCGTAGCCTAGGTAATGGTACAGGTTGTCATTTCTGTGATTTCGAGGGGCAAGAAACTATGGAGCATCTTTTTCGCGACTGTCCTGTATCGCGACGTCTATGGGCCTCATCTGAGCTAGGAATTCGGGTGGAGAATGGTATACATTTAAGTATTCAAAAATGGATTATTGAGTGGTTTTATTTTTTGGGTAATCTGGATGATGCTAAGTCAAGACTCATCAGGTTCTTGGCTATGGTGTCATGCATATGGAGTATTCGTAATAGGGTTCTCTTTCAGGGGTTGTCATTCCACCCACTAATGTTCTTCAGGTTATGGTCAAATGTAGTTGATACGGCGGATAAGGCATTGAGGGTGAGTAATAGAGAAAAGGATGTTATGGTGCCGGGAGATGAGAATGACTTATCTCTGAAGGCTGAATGGTTTCAGTGGGTGCGGGAGAGTAAACCTGTTTGTGTTGTGGGATCTTTAATGTTGTGCGACCATGTGCGAATCATGGTTGATGCCGGTTGGAAAGACGTCGATAAGGGGGGGCTTGGTTGGGTTGGGATTTCGTCTGTTAGGGCGATTATTTTCACTGGAAGGAAACAGGTGTCAGCTGAGTCAGCATTGCAGGCTGAAGGTTTGGGGATTAGAGAGGTTCTTCGATGGGCTCTTCATCACAAATATTATCACTTGGAGGTTTCTACGGATTGCCTTTCTCTGGTGGCTCTTCTGGCTGGGCTTGAGAGACCTCACCATCAAGTTGTTGACGTCGTTTAGGATATATAGGAACTTTTCGTGTTTTTCCATTGCTTAGCTTTTAGTTATATTCCTAGGGCCTATAATACTGTTGCTCATGGCCTCGCTTGTGAGGCTATGCGTAGTTAGGCATATCTTTCTTTACGGCTGCCAAAAAAAAAAAAAAAAACTTAATCATAGATTTTGGGTTCAAATTATGAGAATGCCGTAGTGTTAAATAAAAGCTTATAAAAGAGAGTTTTACCACTCTAGTAGTGCTACCCAACTCGAACCCAGATAAATCGTGGCATACATAAAAAAACACAAAATTTTATTTAAGAGGGACACATATGTCTTAATCATAAGATAGGTCAAGTAACTCACATAAGACAAAAACGGAATGCATATTTGCAAAATGTTTGTCATATCCACTATGCAAATGAGGGGTTATTTAACCCATTTTATTGTTAAGACGGATATATCCGTCTCAAAAAATACCTGCTATAAAAAAACACAAATTCTTATTTAAGACGAAGGTATTCGTCTTAAATCTTAAAACTGATCAAATACATACCAAATCACATGATAAGTTGCCTAGCAAATGTCAAATGTTTTGTCTTTTTTGTCACCATGTGGTAGTATTTGACCTGGTTTTAAGATTTAAGGCAGCTACTCCGTTTTAGGCAAGACTTACTGTAAAAAATAAAAAAAATGGGATTTAGACAGTAGAGTAACCTAGGAGAAGGGGCAGCGGTAAGTACTTCTCCCTCCATACCACACCAATGGTAACATTGACTTTTTCACACTTATCGAGACACGTTTTGCAACGTGAATATCTTTAGTTACACATTATTAAAAAATATAAAAAATTGATATTCTTATACTAACATTTTTGGCGATAAATCAAACAAGATCTCACATGACTATATTTTGTCTTATAGATTAAGATTAATATCGAAAATTTCCTACGTCCATGAATAGTACCAAGATTCTCAATGTTACCATTGGTGTGGTATGGAGGGAGTATATTTGATCTACTACAACTGGTGGTATCGTTTTTGAGCTTTATAATAATGTTTTCGAATTTTATTTTACGGATTATGAGCTTTATTAAAAAGTTTCTGAATTCGTTAACTTAAATTTTAAGCTCAAAAAATTAAAATATAACTCAAAAACATTATTATATATGAGCTCAATTAAATTTGAGTTTTTGATAAAAAATTAAAATAACTCAAATTTAATTGAGCTCATATATAATAATGTTTAATATACTACATCAGATATAATAAGTAACTTATACAGTACTTATATTGTGTTTCTGAATTTTTTAGGTTTATAAGTAACTCAAAAACTGTATTTAATATCAATTTTACTAGAAGGGTATAAGGTAAGTAGAGGCAAACCAAATTCTTAAATAACTAAAATAAAATTTTAATGTGACTGAGTTGAAAAATCGATTATTTATGTGCTATGTTTGAAAAGTAATGAAAATGTGACTTAATTTCTCCATTTTACAACTTGTTTCGAAGTACCGAAAAATTTGAGTTTATACTTGGTGGTAACTTCGGACTTTTTGGTGTACTTAGCAGAGCTCAGACCTAGAGCTGATCAAATGGCCAAGACCCGTTAGCTTGACCCTTCCCATCCCGGATTTATAATCGAGTTTGGGCCTTAATTTAGGCCCAAAAATCCCATGACCCGATAAAAAAACTCCGATTCTATATTAGGGTTGGGTATGGCCAAGCATTTGGCCTATATTTTGGCCCGACCTGATCCAAAGTAGATTTGAATGGGAAAAAAAATAATCTTATATAATTTGTAAAATGCAGTGATTGCAAGTCTTATTGACAAATTAGGCATGTCATAACAGTTGGGTTTGTTAGCATTTACGTATCACTGTGTCTAGGGCTGATAATGAGATGAGACAGCTTGTCAGCAACTCGAGCTCGTCTCCGTCAAAGTTTGACTTGTATGAGCTCGGCTCGGGCTTAAGCTTGGCTTGAGAACTTAACGAGTCAAGCCAAGTTAAAGGTGGCTCGGCTCGAAAAGCTCGCGTGTAGCTCGAACTTGTGTGATAGATAAGATATTGCTCATATTTTATAAAAAATATTTTGTCATGATTATACTTGTATCATACATATCAGATGTTTCATTGATTTTATTCCAAATATTTGTAAATATAACCTTCAAACCTTGTTAGTGAAGATATTGAAAGAAAAAAAAATTCATCAATTATACATAGTTTATATATAAGCTCAAGTTGAATTCAATATTGGCTCGAGCTCCCACTAAAACTCGCACACTTGATAATAAACACAATTTTTTCCAAGTTCGAGTACGCTCGAGATCTGCTCGAGCTTGACTGCTTGAGTTTTGCTTTATGAGTACAAGCCAATTAGTAAGGCGAAATTCGGGTTCCGCTTCTTATCACTCCTAATGGCTAATTGTGCCTTTGTCCCCAATTCAATGGTATAAGACTAAGACCATATTCTCTTGGATCGAAATTGGCTAAACTGATCTAAATGACATGAACTAAACTGAACTGAACTGAACTTATCTTAACCAAACTGCACTGATCTGAATTTATAAGCAGTAAAAAATTGAACTAAACAGATTAAAATTGAGCTGAACTAAATAGAACTGAATCAACCTGAACTGAACTTATAAAAACTGAAATTAAGTTCATAAGAACCTGACCTAACAATACCACTGTGAATCAATAACATGACATATGAACTACTATAATATTATGGTCCTCTTCTTTTAATTTAGAAAAGTCACCCTCTCAGTTCAGATCTCATAAGTTCAGTTTAGAAAAGTTCAGATCATATAAGTTCATTTCACATCCTATAAGTTTAGATCTTATAAGTTCAGAAAAGTTCAGCTTCTATAAGTTTAGTTCAGATGTAATTAGTTTAGTTGAGAAAATAAAGTCCATATCTTATAAGTTCAGTTAAAAAAAGTCCAGATCTTATAAGTTCATTTCAGATCCTATAAATAAATCTAGTTAATAAACTTAGCCAGCTCATAATTAGACCTGACAAACGGGTCAACCGGGTCGGGCTCAGATCGAATCATTTCGGGTCTGTAGACTTCGGGCCGGTCATTTCGGTTTCGGGTCGTTTTCGGGTCAACTATTATCAAGTTATTTGTATATAATAATCAGTTTGCAACAATAAACATTCGGTCGGGTTATATTGGGTCGGGTCAATACAGTTCTGGCCGGGTTGGATTATTGGTGTGGGGTCATTCGAATCGGGTCAATTTTGCTAGGTTTACTCATACTCCTTCGCTTGTCCCTCCATTCACTATTTTCTTCCATTTTGCTTTTACGCGATCTCCAACAAATTACTTTGACCGTATTTTTCAGGGTGTGTACGTTACTTTATTTTATCGAAAATTATATTTTGTGAATGATATTTTTTATAATAAATATAAATATTTTTATTTTATGTACTAATAATATAATATTAATTTGTTTTTGAATTATTTACGGTCTTGACCCAAACAAGTGAAGTCCAAAGAAAAATAAGAATGAGAGGGAATATTAGATTACTTTATATTAAAACGTGTTTAACAACTCATTAAGTTTAATTAATTTACTTTAATATCATTATATTAATATTTGTTAAAGATATTCTCGTATCTTCCTCGATATCTCGTAAATAATGTCTTTAGGAAATTGTAATTATTATTAGCTATCTTTCCTTAGTTCGTCATATATTCCTTGCACATATTATTTACCCTAGATTTGTATTCCTTAATATCGTACCTTGTAATTGTATAAATACTCGTAACATCAATGAAAGAATTATCACATTCAATCATAAAACTCACAATATTAACACTAATATTAATACAATAAGAGATGTAATATCACGCTATTGCTTTCTCCCTGCGATTTCTTTTGTAGTTTCTTTTTTTTTAGAACACCCGAAGGTAAATTAAATTAAAAGAGAATCAAAACGTACAGCATCAGATGCAGTCGGAGGTAACTCATCCAACCACACAAACCTACCAAGAACTTGTGGTTCCACATGCGCAAGAGCGTGTGCCACTGAGTTATTAATTCTACGCGTAAAAGACCATAAAACGGAATTAAAATTACAACTAAGAGCCAAAATATCATCTAAAACTTGGTAAAAACCGCTTCGTCCCTTTTTCTTCATCTTCAAAGCCTCGATAACTTGGCTGCAATCACTCTCGATGATAACATTCGGATGCCCTCTATTCCTCGCTTCCTCTAGCCCGTCATATATCGCCATCGCTTCTGCAAAATGAGGCTCCCACACTTGTTGTCTCTTCCACGACAAACCCCACAACACCCCCCCATTCTCATTGCGACACACCACACCCGACCCTACTCCCTCATCTTGCTTCACCCCCGCATCCACATTGACTTTTACATACCCGCTCACAGGGACTTGCCACCCTTCATTTCCGCACCCCTATGTCAACCTCCTTCCTCTCTCCCCCTCCCATGGACTCGTTCCCCACCCTGCCCCTTCAATTTCTTCCACTACATCTCGTATCCGCTGCACAACACGACAAGGCTCGGGTGTTATCAACTCAAAAATTACCTTGTTGCGATGTTCCCAAAGAGCCCAACATCCCACCATTAGCTTCATATGTTCCATAGCTCCCATTGTAATACCCCGTATTTTATTTGAGCGAGATATTATTATTTAGTAGTATCGTAAAAGTAATTAATTGATTCATGTTGTAAGATGTATCGGGTTTATAGTTTAGGTGGCATTTTCGGGTCAAGATGTTATAACCCATTTACCCATTTACCAAATGTTATAACCCATTTGCCCATTTACCATGTAACCTAATTTTAATCTAAGTTTAACCTAATCCTACCCTAACACAAATCGTCCTACTCCCTCAACCCGCCACCCTCATTTCAGCAACACCAATCCCCATCTTCACGCAATTCGAGGGAGAGAGAGAGAGCGTGGGTATCGTCAGTGCAGCAAGGAAGGGCTAGGGGTGGTCGTCGACGTTCTTAGGCGGCCGTGGTGGCTGTTATGGTGGCGGAAAGGTAAGCATTCAACACGTCTCCTCTGTTTCGTTTAATGTCGGGTTTTGGTGGGTTGTTTCGTGTCTTATAATGGCGTCTAGGGTAGTTGTTGGCAGGGTATTGGTAATGGGTGGTAAGGGGCGAGTGTATGGGTGGTGTTTAGGGTGGTTGTTGGTGGTGATAATGGCGGAAAAAAAAGCAGCGACATGGGTGGTAGAAACGGGTTATTACACGGGTTTTCGGGGGGAGTTTAGACAGGTGGGTTTTGGGTGGCACCACCGTGGACTAGGGGAGGTCGAAACGGTGGTGCTTTGTGGTGTCCTGTGTTCGTGGGTTGGCGAGCTGAATGGTGGTGATAGAATAGTTAATGGTTGTTGGTTGTGGCGGTGGTCAGGGGAGAAAAGGAGGTGTTTGGGGATGCGCGGTGGTGAACCGGCCAGGTTAGCGCCCTGGTTCGACTCGCGGCGGCGATCGACAGTGGTGGGGTTGGTTGTTGATGGCTGGGTTGAAGTGGGGGACTGGTCTGGTGGTTGACACGGTGGTGAGGTGGTGCGTGGTGGTGCGTGAGTGCGTGTGAAGGGGGGTAGTGCGATGACGGGCTGTTTTTGGTTTAGAAGCGGGTTTTTCATAGTGTAATCGTTGTATTCGTAATGAGTCGTATTCATAATTTATTTAATTAATCCCCGAGTCTTCTAAATAATTTATTGGGGTTAATTCCCGAGTACATTAAAATAAGTAGAGGCGGGTTTGAGTCGGGATTGTTGAGTTGTTCAATGTTTGATTCGGATTCTTTTAATCTTATAATTCATTTAATTATCATATTAATTATCCAATTTAATTTCCGAGTCAGTTAAATAATTCAAGTCGGGTTTTGAATCGGGTTTGTTGAAATAGAAAATTACTATATCGGGAAAGTTTCCATTTTTAGGAAGTTCTATCATTAAATAACCCTCTATCTTGGGAACGGGAATAGTGAAGTAATTGTTATCATTATTTATCTTTCAGAGAGCGATTTCGTGATGAAATATTATTGGGCATCCGGCCATTGGACTGCTTAACTGCTTAATTGGATTTGCTGGCACTTGAGGTAGGGAAATACACTTGTCTTATTATCGTCATTGTTGAATTGTGTTGACTTGATTCCTGATTGTTGATTTACGTTATCATTTATATTCGGAAAGGTGATTGACTGATTTGATCGTATTGAGTATGATATCACAACATCGGGTAACTGGCATGACTTTATGATTTATCAGTTCAGTGAATTATATACATATTGCATTGCATTAATTATCGTTGAGCATTTCATATGCATTGGAGTTGGGGATGATGTGGTGGTGACGATGTTGAGATACGATGTGATGTTGTGATAAGGCCCAGGCGGGTTCTCGGCAGACTTGCCCTGGTGTCCTCATTGTTATTGGTGCGGATCGACTTGGTCGATATTTATAGTCTACCGGGGATCGGTATGGCTGGGTTGTCCGGGGTATGAGATATGAGATATGTGCTGAGATGGAGATGGAGGTGTCGGAGGAGCATGCATATCATATTTATTGTTTCATTGTTTTCCCTACTCAACCTCGTGGTTGACCCTGTGTATTCGTGAACACCTGTGATGAACCATAATGGGGAGCAGATTTGACAGGTACTAAAGATTAGCTGACTTGGGAGCTATGGGATGCGTGAGGACTTGGCCAATCTACCTAGAAGTCTAGACCACATAGAAGATTTTATCACTTATTTTATTTTCCGTTGTGGGTTGTATTTATCTTATATTAAGTATTAGTTGGATAATTTGTAATAAACACGTAATCGTTAAGTTTTAATTTAAAGTACCTTGGTATTGTTTTACTTTGTTATTCACTACCTCGGGAAACCGAGATGGTAACAGTCCGGTTTATTAGGGAATGTCTTGCTAAAGGCTCCTTCATAAACCGGGGTGTTACAAAGTGGTATCAGAGAGAACGATCCTCAGGCCTAAACCAATGAGCCCAATGAACATAGGATGTGTCTAATTAAAATGAACCCGGGATAGGATTGTTAGGAGCACACTAAGGTAAGGTATGAGTTAGGGCCCCTCACACCGAAACTGCCCTCTCAGTTTGACCCGGAAACCCTGAGTGTATATGAGAGAAAGGGTAGCAAGAGTTGCTTGAGGTTGAGCATGAAATTCCTATATCGTTGCCTAAGTGTTAACTGATTGACACATTGATTATTGCATAATCGAGTGATGTATACCTTGCGACCAATATATTCTAACCATTCTGCAGGACAACGCTACGGTAAGTATTTTGTATGAATGATGACGTGAGCATATGATGTTGTAGAAATGAGAAATAAAATTTTCAAGTTCAGGTTAATAATCAATGAAGTGTTGTGGTAGCCGTGAGTATGAAAATAATTGCGAGTCGATGATAGTTACCTAGTTGGATGTTGAGTGATGTGTTGATTGTACTATTATGCCTAGTAATATGCGGTTATGTGCTCCCGAAGCCATGCTAGTATAGTATTGTGATAGTAATTAGAAACACTGTTGAATTGCATGTTTATAGTCATAGCAATCGTGATTTAGATGTACGGAGTAGATCGAGATGCGAAAGAATTCTATGGGGTAGATGTTTACGTAAGTACAGGGTGAGATTTAAGTCAGGATGGGTTAGTATCGATAGTATGGTTGTAAGAGTTTGGAACATAGAAAATGAATGACCTAGTGCTGAGACACGTTGTATGATTTTACTCTCGACTTGATCTTACTGCCATTTCTTTTCTGTTTATTGCCTAGGGATGAAAATCTTATGAGAGATAGCCTCGTGAGTTAGTGTTCATTTGGCATTGGTTTCATGCTCATATGATATACGGATTAGGAGTAATAAATATTTTAGTGGGCTGTGGTCAGGAAGTTCCTGTGCAGTGATGTTGTGACCAATGATTTTGTAAAAATCCTCATTTAAATTGTATTGATAATTTTTGCATAATTCCAACTCCATCGATCAGAAGATTCGCATATGTTTTCAAATTGTTAAGCCACGAAAATTCTTGATGTTTCTATATTAAATGGTAAATTTTGCAAACTGACCCAAGTTTCGGACCAATTGCTGTCACATGTTTGTTTGGACCAGCTGAGTTGTAAAATTCTTTAAAAATGGAATTCTTGTGCTTTAGACCTAATTCTTTTTCCCATGTGTTTTTAACTCTCCGTGTTTTATAAAAATAATACGAATCAAGTTTTAATCGAACGGTTATTTATTCGTGATCTTTGAAAGTTACAACGTGAAACATGACTTGTAAATGTGTGTTCTAGGTTGAGTTTCATACAGTTGTTTGATTAAATTCATGAGCCTTAGTAATGTAAATTTATAATGCTTTATGTGACGATAGTAGCACGCATGTTCAGTAGTTATGTATCTTCACAAGTGATAAAAATTAAAACTTAGTTGATAACATTGTTGGCATGATAGCGTGAGTAAAATTGGATAGCTTAAATTGATTCTTAATCAAGGGTGAAATATTTTAAACGAGTCCAGTTGTTGCATATTTTATGTATGTTTGGCATGTTGTAATATCTCTAGTATGTTCATCATATTTGCATGGTGGTCGGATATATATATAAATATAAAACTATGTTGTCATATCTTGGTAAAAGTTGATGGCGTTTAAAGTTAATTTGATTGTTCCAATATACTCGCATGGGTAATTATAATAATTATGTCTAAATGTTTACATATGTAAGATAGTAATGAGTATGTCTAAATGTTCACACAGGTAGGATGCATCTAAGTTCTAATGTCTTCCATATGAGTTGTGTGCCAATAGTTATATTTATTACCTGCATCACATTAAATTATTTCAGTGGGACCTAAAACTATAACATGATAATAAACAATGTTGTTATTCCTTATTGAATATGTTCGTTATTATATTGTCATAAAATGCTATAATGATTCTTGCAATTGTATGGGTGTGATATAAAGGAAACCGTTTGATATAACATGGCAATTGGCATATCTATATTCTCGAGTCGTTACTATCAATTATATTATAATAAAGATTGTTATGACAACTATGTTGACAATTATAATGGGATAACTCTTTTGATGATTCACATGATATGCGTTGGTTTAAATGATAGTCATTATAGTTACATTTAATTGAGCCTACGAGTTGCCTAATTATTCAATCATGCAAATCAGAGAAGTGTTCAAGTTGCTAATCTTTTATCATAGCTAGTGTTCTACAAAGTATATGATGGCAAATGTATATGTTTAAACTATTTATACAATATCTCTTGTTTTGCTGAGAATGAATTATACTAAGTTGCTGGACACAATTGAATGATATGGTTGCTAAGATATGAAACATATGTGGGATATGAAAGTGATGTTGTTGTTGTCATAGATCATATGTAGTTACTTTTACTAGGAAACATGTTTTCAGAATTGATATCGTGCAAACAATTTTTATAATTTAAAATACGAATTATGAGTATGTTGTTGATTGCTTAAATTCATCGACCTAATTCGTGACCTAAACCAGTGAGTGAGTAAATGGTTGTACGGACATGTCAATAAGGTCCTGTGATTGTGATAGATAGTAGTGGTAGATCTATTTCTGTGATATGTTTACAATTGTGAGAAGTTCTTAGATTGTTTTGTTGATTTTGCTCTCACTCGTTCATAGTCTATAATTGATCATCAAATTTGTTTAGTTGTGAAACCGTGTAAACCATGATTCCTTTCTTGTTGATTCTTTTAGGTTGATGTTGTGTTTTTTTTAAGCTAAGCATGAGCTAGTAATAAATTTTACTTGTTGACAATTAGTTATTTCCATAATAAAACTTTGTTTCGACTTTAATGTTAATGCGCAATCTCTTATCTTGTGTTCTTTCCTGTTACACGTGGTTGAGAGTGATTTTGTTGCATATGTATATGAAAGTTGACAAAGGTTACGAGGACGTAACCATGTTTCTAGTCGGGTTGGATTGTAAAATCTTAATGTGTATGTTGCACTTATTGATAGATAGTCGTTTTGATCAAGTTAATGTTTCGTTGTGGGGTAACTATACAAATGAGTTCTACATGTTTTGTTCTTACTTCTGTTAGTTGGTTGAGGCGTAAAAGAAGAGCGTAGTTAAACTATTGATATTGAGTTTGAGATTGGCCACTAGTGTTGAGTTGTGGGGCCTTGTGCCAAGTTATGTCTACGGGAGTTATGTTACGATCCAGTGTGACCATGGTTATTGAGTTACTTGAGTTGAGATCGGAATTTAGATGGAAGATGACGGTGTTCTCAGATGAATATTTAGTTGTTATACAATGGTGTTCTCAGGTAGTTAGTAGTTGTAGTTATTTGGGTTAAGTGAAGATGAGTTAAACTTCGGGACGAAGTTTATTTTTTTAGGAGGGCAGAATGTAACATTTCGCGCCTGTTATGTTTAATTGATGTGTCAAAAGTGTGTGTTAACTGTGTGAGAAATGCGTGACGTCCGTATGTACGATATACAATACCCTTCTGATGTTTGAGTACGGGAGCGAACTTCGGGACGAAGTTCATTTTAAGGGGGGAAGACTGTAATACCCCGTATTTTATTTGAGCGAGATATTATTATTTAGTAGTATCGTAAAAGTAATTAATTGATTCATGTTGTAAGATGTATCGGGTTTATAGTTTAGGTGGCATTTTCGGGTCAAGATGTTATAACCCATTTACCCATTTACCAAATGTTATAACCCATTTGCCCATTTACCATGTAACCTAATTTTAATCTAAGTTTAACCTAATCCTACCCTAACACAAATCGTCCTACTCCCTCAACCCGCCACCCTCATTTCAGCAACACCAATCCCCATCTTCACGCAATTCGAGGGAGAGAGAGAGAGCGTGGGTATCGTCAGTGCAGCAAGGAAGGGCTAGGGGTGGTCGTCGACGTTCTTAGGCGGCCGTGGTGGCTGTTATGGTGGCGGAAAGGTAAGCATTCAACACGTCTCCTCTGTTTCGTTTAATGTCGGGTTTTGGTGGGTTGTTTCGTGTCTTATAATGGCGTCTAGGGTAGTTGTTGGCAGGGTATTGGTAATGGGTGGTAAGGGGCGAGTGTATGGGTGGTGTTTAGGGTGGTTGTTGGTGGTGATAATGGCGGAAAAAGGCAGCAGCGACATGGGTGGTAGAAACGGGTTATTACACGGGTTTTCAGGGGAGTTTAGACAGGTGGGTTTTGGGTGGCACCACCGTGGACTAGGGGGAGGTCGAAACGGTGGTCTTTGTGGTGTCCGTGTTCGTGGGTTGGCGGCGAGCTGAATGGTGGTGATAGAATAGTTAATGGTTGTTGGTTGTGGCGGTGGTCAGGGGAGAAAAGGAGGTGTTTGGGGATGCGCGGTGGTGAACCGGCCAGGTTGGCAGCCCTGGTTCGACTCGCCTTGCGATCGACCAGGTGGTGGGGTTGGTTGTTGATGGCTGGGTTGAAGTGGGGGACTGGTCTGGTGGTTGACACGGTGGTGAGGTGGTGCGTGGTGGTGCGTGAGTGCGTGTGAAGGGGGGGGGTAGTGCGATGACGGGCTGTTTTGGTTTAGAAGCGGGTTTTTCATAGTGTAATCGTTGTATTCGTAATGAGTCGTATTCATAATTTATTTAATTAATCCCCGAGTCTTCTAAATAATTTATTGGAGTTAATTCCCGAGTACATTAAAATAAGTAGAGGCGGGTTTGAGTCGGGATTGTTGAGTTGTTCAATGTTTGATTCGGATTCTTTTAATCTTATAATTCATTTAATTATCATATTAATTATCCAATTTAATTTCCGAGTCAGTTAAATAATTCAAGTCGGGTTTTGAATCGGGTTTGTTGAAATAGAAAATTACTATATCGGGAAAGTTTCCATTTTTAGGAAGTTCTATCATTAAATAACCCTCTATCTTGGGAACGGGAATAGTGAAGTAATTGTTATCATTATTTATCTTTCAGAGAGCGATTTCGTGATGAAATATTATTGGGCATCCGGCCATTGGACTGCTTAACTGCTTAATTGGATTTGCTGGCACTTGAGGTAGGGAAATACACTTGTCTTATTATCGTCATTGTTGAATTGTGTTGACTTGATTCCTGATTGTTGATTTACGTTATCATTTATATTCGGAAAGGTGATTGACTGATTTGATCGTATTGAGTATGATATCACAACATCGGGTAACTGGCATGACTTTATGATTTATCAGTTCAGTGAATTATATACATATTGCATTGCATTAATTACTGTTGAGCATTTCATATGCATTGGAGTTGGGGGATGATGTGGTGGTGACGATGTTGAGATACGATGTGATGTTGTGATAAGGCCCAGGCGGGTTCTGCAGGACTTGCCCTGGTGTCCTCAGCTGTTGAGCTGGCAGATCGACTTCGGTCGATATTTATAGTCTACCGGGGATCGGTATGGCTGGGTTGTCCGGGGTATGAGATATGAGATATGTGCTGAGATGGAGATGGAGGTGTCGGAGGAGCATGCATATCATATTTATTGTTTCATTGTTTTCCCTACTCAACCTCGTGGTTGACCCTGTGTATTCGTGAACACCTGTGATGAACCATAATGGGGAGCAGATTTGACAGGTACTAAAGATTAGCTGACTTGGGAGCTATGGGATGCGTGAGGACTTGGCCAATCTACCTAGAAGTCTAGACCACATAGAAGATTTTATCACTTATTTTATTTTCCGTTGTGGGTTGTATTTATCTTATATTAAGTATTAGTTGGATAATTTGTAATAAACACGTAATCGTTAAGTTTTAATTTAAAGTACCTTGGTATTGTTTTACTTTGTTATTCACTACCTCGGGAAACCGAGATGGTAACAGTCCGGTTTATTAGGGAATGTCTTGCTAAAGGCTCCTTCATAAACCGGGGTGTTACACCCATCTCCTTCCAGCACGCCTCAATCCAGTCCCGCACACTGCCTCCATCACCCCTCACCTCGTCATCACAGCACAAGCCCAACCCGTCCCAGACACGACTCGAGACTCGACAAGAATTAAATAAATGTATACTTGACTCAACATGGGAATTGCACAAAGGGCATAAAGAAGACTCACCTCCAACTCGAGCGGCTATGTTTGCTCTCGTTGCCAATGCCTCGTTGCACATCTGCCAGAAGAAGAGTTTCACGCGGGGCCAGACCGGGACCTTCCACATCCTATTCCAAAGCCATTTCTCCCTTTCCCAATTAGAGGTATCCCCCATATCGAGTGACTCCCCTGCAAGGCACCTATACGCAGACCTCGCCGTATAATCCCCGTCACGTTCAGCCTCCCAATACCACGAATCAGCTGGGGCATTTGGGCTTACCCGGATGTTCATGATGCGTTCTCCCTCAAAAGGTAGAAAACGAGCAGCAATCGCCTCACCTCGCCACGCTCCATTTCCATCAAGGAGATCAGCTACTCGCAGGTTTTCATCTCCTAACGGGCATGGTGAAATAATCCGACCCGTTTGAGTTCCCGGAACCCAAGCATCCCCCCCAAACTTTCGTTGTCAGTCCATCCCCCACCCTTCTTCGCAGACCCTTTTGCAGGACTAATCGAGCTTCAAAAATCCCCCTCCAGGTATAACTTGGGTTATACCCGAGCTGAGTTGCCAAAAAATCACAAGTCGGAAAATACCTCGCCTTCATCACTTTAGCCCATAAAGAGTCCGGGTTGACCACGAGCCTCCACGCTTGCTTGCCAAGCAACGCAAGGTTAAAAAGACGGAAATCCTTAAACCCCATGCCTCCCTTGCACTTCGGAAAGCACATCTTTCGCCAAGACACCCAGGCCATTCCTCTCTTCCCCTCTTCATGGCTCCACCAGAAACTCGTTACCATCGAACGGATAACCTCGCAAAAGTTCGCAGGAATTTTAAACACACTCATCGCATAGGTAGGGAGTGAATTGGCAATCGCCTTTATGAGAACCTCCTTACCAGCCCTAGACAAGGATTTCCCGCGCCAACCATTGAGTCTTTTGCTAAGTTTATCACGTAAAATATCGGTAATGTTCTTCTTCGAGCGCCCAACAACAGTCGGAAGGCCTAAATATCTCTCCTGCTCTTCAACTTCCACGATACCCAGCGTATCAACAATCTCGTCACGCCTCTGTCTCCTCACACCTTTGCTAAAGGAAATCGTGGTCTTATCCAAATTTACCAGCTGCCCCGACGCTTCCTCATATCGTCTCAACAAATTTTTAACCGCACCAGCTTTCTGAACCGTGGCCTTAACAAAAAATATGGAATCGTCGGCAAACAAAAGGTGTGAGATTACCGGGGCAGAATTCGCAATACGCACCCCATGGATCGCTTCTCGCTCAACAGCTCTTCTCATCATATTAGACAAGGCTTCCGCACATAGGATAAAAAGATAAGGCGACAACGGGTCCCCTTGTCGTATACCTCTCGAAGGTTGGAATTCCTCAGTCGGATGGCCGTTTATAAGAACCGAAAATGATACGGACGTAACACATGCCATTACCCGTTCCGTCCATCCCGCATCAAAACCCATGACATCCAAAACCCGCCTTAGAAAAGACCATTCCACCATATCGTGGGCTTTAGCCATGTCTAATTTGATCGCCATAAATCCCTCTGTTTGTCTTGCATTCTTCATATAATGAAACATTTCGAAGGCTATAAGAATGTTGTCTGTTATTGCTCTCCCCGGCGTAAAGGCACTCTGGTTTTCAGAGACAATCTCCCCCAGAAAAATCTTCAATCTATTCGCCAAGACCTTCGAAACTAGCTTATAAACCACATTACACAAGCTGATCGGTCGAAAGTCTCAAATTTTATCCGGTGCCTTCTTCTTAGGAATGAGAACAATATTAGTTTTATTAAATTCCTCCGGAGATCGATTACCACGAAGAATGCTCAAAACAGTCCGTATCACCTCCGGGCCAATTATGCTCCAATATGTCTGATAGAACAGCCCATTCATGCCATCTGGACCCGGCGCTTTAAGAGGATTCATTTGATTAAGGGCCTCGATCACCTCATGCTCTTCGAACTCTCGCCTAAGCACTCCATTCATTTCCGCTGTTACCCGCCCCTCTAGCCCCACGAGAACATCATCAGCAGCTCCCGGATTTGAAGTCGAAAACAGGGACCTAAAGTAATCATTAGCGACACAAGCTATCGCCTCATTGCCTTCCCTCACAACTCCAGTATCATCGATTAATTTATGGATATGATTTTTCCGCTTCCGTTCCCCTGCCCTCAAGTGAAAGAACTTAGTATTTCGGTCCCCATCTTTGAGCCACAAAGCCCGCGATCTTTGGCGCCAGTATTGCTCCTCTTGACGGTTAAGCTCAGCCACTTCCGCTACTAATTTCTTGCGCCTCTTCACCGTCTCCTCTGTCCTAATCCCCTCATTGAGCTTTGCTATTTGATTTCTTTTCCTCTGGATCATGCGGCCAACCTTTCTAATATTGAATTTTTTCCACTTCTGCAGCTCCATCATGCACTCATTCAACATTCCACCCAAATCCCCACCTCCCCGAGCCACCCCACGTTCCACCGCCTCCAAACAACCTGCCTCCCCCACCCAAACTTGTTCGAAACGGAAAGGCCGAGACATCACCATCCCAACCTCTCGCCTGTTGAGCACGAGTTTAATTGGAGCGTGATCTGACCATTCGCGGCTCATATAGATCAGCTTTGCATAAGGAAACAACTCTATCCACGGAGCTGTGCACATGGCCCTATCCAACATGCATTGTCTATTCGCGTCACCAACTTGTCCGTTATCAAATGAAAAGTTATACCCTTCCCAAGGCACATCACGTAAACCACATTCATCTACTGCTTTATGGAAATTATTCATTTGCCGTTGGGGTCGGCTACCCCCCTTCATTTCCGTGGAGAAGAGTATTTCATTGAAGTCGCCCAAGCACACCCAAGGTAGCTCATTCTGCCTGTGAAGCAACCGCAACAAATCCCAAGACAGATGGCGCTCAGCCACCGCGGCCCAACCATAGAATCCCGTTATCCTCCATTCGTCCCCATTCCCTCTAACTGAAGGAAATGTAGATTCATATACATAAAACATACTCTTATATGTCTAAATAATTTGTCATAAAATTAAAACGGATCTTATGCATGCAAACAATAATATAAATAGAGGAGAAATCATGTCCTTACAAAATGGATTTCGGCTATTAGGGCACAAGAGAGATCACCTATCTCTTCTTGTTCTTGAGCTATTCCAATGGAAGAACAAAGATCTAAGTGTAAGATCTCTCCCTATGCTTTATACCCAAGGCTTCTCTTAATTAAATTAATATTACAAATACTAGTTATAATATTAATCAAGGTAGAAAAATGGAACCAAAATATTTATAAACTCTTATACTATTTCGGTTTTTAGAGAGATAAAAGGGAGGATTTTGATTCTCTCTAAAACTATATTTTGGATGAGTGAATTAGAATGAATACACACTAAAACATTTTAGTGTTATTAGGTAAAATTATAAGAAAAACAATGATGGCATTTGCTTCCCCAAAACCGTGTAAGAGGAGAGAAAAATGGGAGCCAATGCATGGAGAAATTGTTCTTCACAAGGAACAATAGGCTTGCATGGCTAGGTTTTCTTTTAATCATTGTGTTTTCCACTAATTATAAACAACTTATAATTAGCTAAAAATCCTTCTTATTTTCGGCCCTTTGCTTAATATGGTGTCCATATTATTTTTGTCAATTGTCTATTTGTTACATGTCACATGTCACATATATTTGTTTATGTATTTTTATCATATTAAAAATCAACGTATTAATAAAAATACGTCATATACAAAATCGACTTAGTAATTTCATAATTACTTGTGCCAAAAATTTTACCAATTTATAAATCACAACAGATTGTATTTATAATAATTTATTCAATTCCGATTGTTTCTTTAAACAATTAATTTCATCCGAGTAATGATACAATTCAATTACTCAGACCGTATCTCATTTAATCACATTTCAATTTGATACGTAAATTTTACTTCCAAAATCGTCCGTCAATTTTCAAGTAATTCAATTAACTCGTAACATTATACGATTAATTAAATAATCAATTAAGAGTATTGCCCTTTAGGTATGACCTAGGGGTCAATCGATCACCACCGTCACACGACAATAATGTCAAACTCTAGTCAACCAATCATTACCGATATATGTTGACCGAGTTGACAAGAATAACAATATTACTTCCCAATTGTATTCATTTTAATGAGACTTAAACATGTGATCATCATGATCAACTATCGTGATCGCATTATTGTCGGAGGACACATATTCCAACAATCTCCCACTTGTTCTCGACAAGTGTGCGTCACCAATTCTCTTGTCCTATTACTATCTCCCACTCAATGCAAGGTGTCTTTCAGGTCGTACTTGCAAGTGATCATATCGAGAGTGGTTTCCTCGATCCGGAGAATAAGCGATTGACCGGATTTATCCACTCGGATGCCATCCGAGCGTGGGTACACGAATTTCGATTCATTACTCCTCGAGTGGCCCCGAGATATTGTTATAACCCCGACTAGGGGTGGACAATTCCTATCGCACTCATTCCCTTCGACTAGCCACGACCATCATAACCCAAAATATGCCCATTTGACCCCATTTACGAAGGTCGTAGTAACACAAATCAAAGTTAATCAAACTGTGCCATCTTAGGTGAATAGTCTTTAGTCAAAAGAATCGACTCATTTGAATACTATAGTAGCTCTCGCCACGACCAGGCTATATAAATTTGCCAGAACTCTATAAGCGGTCATTAGGCCCGACAGGAAGTTCCTTAACAATCTGCCTATGTGATCGACTAGTCATCTCATATGACTCTATGGCACTTGAACTTGCCATCAATCGCCTCACACTCTAGTCACTTCGAGACGTCACCTCATATAAGTAACTATGGGCAAAAACAATGTTAATCCATGTTCACTTTAACGGGGTTCAATTGTCTCTACAACTCGTTTGGATATAACAATGTACAAGGTGAGTTAAGAATAACTCATACGACAAATGTCGACATCACACTCGGGTAGTCAATATCATATTGCAACCTTGTGATGTTTATCATAAGTGTAAACACTTATTGATTGCAATAGAAGTTTAACATCCCATGTGTCCACGTGTTCAAACTTCTTACACTTGCAATTTCCTTCACATTCATGTTCTCATACCATGAATTTTACCAAGTACACATCAAGGTTCTCGACCTTGGTTTTGGTTCTTTAACTTGAAAGAACTTTCTTATCGATCATCTCATAACGAACAAATTTGCGATGAATAATACAACTTGTACCGATTAAGTATTCCATCCACACACAATGCACTAGGTATATGTTTTGTAGAATCTTGTAATAGTTGACAAGATTATTAGCTTAGTACTTCTTACAAGTCCTAGCTTAACTAGGAAAGATTATCTTTGAATAACTTCTTATTCAACCAATCATCTTTCCAAAACTTCTCATTTCTCTTTTCAAGTTTGAAAGATTTGGGATTCTCATAAATCCTTATATGTGCTCGGATCTTCTACAAAATGTGCAACCTCTTATCACATAATGGAACATTCCGACAAGCACTGAAATCGCTCATCGGATTCTACTTGAGAATTCATGACGTTTCTATTATGGCTCACCAACCAATCATCATTCTCTTATGCATATGATTCAAAATTGGACATGTACATGATTATTCTAATGGCGGAAACATTAGTTATTGATAATCATGAGATCAACCGTTCTCAGGTTCAATGAACTACCATGACTGCTAATGGTAATTTCATTTTCATTCATATGAATATCCTATGTATATGTTGATACGATGTGTATCTCTTTAATACTAATCCAACATCCCATGATGCAATTTGATTCATCATTGTCCATTTTCATCCAGAATTGAAAACTCAAAAGCTTCTTTATGAAAGAAGGTATTAGCTCGTCATTCTTTAATGAGTAATGAGTTTTATACATTCAAGGATGATAGCTCCCACTAAATTCCATGTCTTCACATGAGAATTTCCTAACTCCCACTCAATTCAACATATTTCGAAATTGACTTCTCAATCGAAATTTGTCAAAGATACAAATATAAATTGCTTTGCCAAGTTACTAGGATAAAACCATATATGTTCCCATCATATCCTTTCAAAAACCTATTTTGAAGAGGTCTTATCTCAACCTTACGGAAAGAGATTTTTTAAATCTCTAACACACTCATGTCATAATGATGTGAAGTAATGTCATTATTCAAATATAAACAATATTTAGAATACGTCCTTCGGAATACTCTTTCGGAAGGAGGATTAACCATTTCTTAGCGAGGTTAAGCAATGACATTTGCGTGGTTAAAACGTTGGCTATTGAAGATATCGGAATATCAATCTTTGCAACTTAATCTTGATCATAACTAGTATGTTACTATGATTTATTTAGGCTCTTAAGTAAAACTCATGATTGAAACTATTTGGTCAAAATTTATCATATAGAACTTAGTCAAAACTTGTTAAGACTTTACATTAGTCATTTTTATCCAAAACTTCTTTTGGTCTCCTCGTGTAGTTATTTTGAGAATTTATTCTTATGATTACTACACTTGGTCTCATTAGATCTACAGAACTAACTTGATACCATAGATCTCATCTATCTCATCTATTTGGTATACTATGTAAATAGATATACCTTTATTCAAATCATTGTCTCTTGTGTAGATCTACATTTACACAAGTACACAATTTTATCTTGCCTTGTGTGTTGTGTCCTCATTTTTCTCCCACTCTATCTTTAGAATAAATACACTATATATTCAAAGATAGCATATGAGACACTAATCAATGATGTTGAAGTATAAGGAGAACTATCTCATAGACCGACTAATATTAATTGATTTCATGTGTGTACTTGGTGATTGACATACCTTTAAGAGAGTTCATAGACTCAAAATCACTTCATAGATGATCATACACAAGCCTTAAGCATGTGGACATATAATGAAACCCGTCATTATATTTGTCTATTAGATCACCTTTAAGTGAATAATCTTATGTTTCAAAACGCAAGCATTTTAAAGATGAAATTTAGAACATTAAAAGGATAAATGATAAAACGGGTGACTCGGGTTGCAAACCAAGTCACCATCATCCAAAATACAACTCATTATCCAAAGTACCTTTCCATGTCAAACACGGAAACTTAAAGTTCTAAAATCCAAAATATTACTTAAAATAAGACAATGAAAAACAAAGCTCCATAAAAGCTATCCTTAGCTTCTTCATGGTTTCTTATGCTTGCTTTTCTTTTCCTTTGTCTTTGCTTGGTGGAGGCCCTAATTACAATAAAAAGGGAGATACATTATCACAACTTTGCATCATAATACCATAGTTGAATTTAGAAACATAAAAGAAGGTTAGTCATTTACCTCTTTGGAGTGATCTTTCCAGATTTGATATCACCAAGGTATTTGGAACAATTCCTCTTCCAATGTCCCATGCCATTACAATAATGGCATTTGTCAAGAGGACCCTTCTTGACTTTGGATGTGCTAGCTTCACAAGACTTAGCTTTGGTGAATGTGGGAGCTTGCTTCTTGCCCTTTCTCCCATTCTTCTTGAACTTCTCCTTACTCTTTGTGCTTATATTGAGCACATCCTTGGGAGGGTTCACATTTAACCCCATGTCCCTCTCGGCTTGCACAAGTAACTTGTGCAACTCCTCAAGAGACACGTCCTTGTCTTGCATGTTGAAATTCACCCGGAATTGCACATATGCCTTGACTTTAGACAAGGAGTGTAGAATCCTATCTACGATGAGTTCTTTGGGGATTTCAACCTTTTGAATTTTCAAGGTCTCGACAAGCTCCATGAGTTTGAGCACATGAGGGCTAACCTTTTGGCCCTCTTTGAAGTCGAGATCAAAGAATGCCGCGGCCGCCTCATATTGGACGATCCGCGGAGTTTGTGAAAACATGGTCACAAGTTTGGAGTAAATCTCATTAGCATTGCCCATTTTGAAGGCTCTCCTTTGGAGTTCCGCCTCCATCGCAAATATCAATACATTTTTCATTGCGGCGGACTCCTTTTGGTAAGCCTCATAGGCTTCCCTAGTGGCCGCGGTGGACCTAGTGGAGGGTTCGGGTGGAGAGGCCTCGGTAAGGTAACGAAGCTTGTCGTCACCCTCGGCGGCTAATTTGAGTTGGGCATCCCATTCGGAGAAATTTGACCCATTCTTTTCAAGTTTACATCGATCCATAAAGGATCGGAGCCAAGATGAAGTAGCGAGTGGTGTAGCATTAGGAGTTGGTGTTGCCATTTGTTATGAAAAAGAAGTGGTCTACAAAACAAAATATAAGGAGTAAAACAATTGTCGTTTTAATAATACTCGTAAAAATGTATGATTTAAACAAGTTTTATGCATTTTTCTAGTGACCTCTACCCAACTAGATAAATGATTCCAAGACCCAAATTCATATTAATTTGGGCACGGTGTGGCCGATGAAACCCTCATCAATATAACTCGGTGGATTAACGTTTTAATCGATTCTACTTTTAGAACTCTTGGTCGATAATATTACATTAACATTTATCTATAGCCCAAAACACATTCAACAAGGGGACGGTGTGGCCGATAAAACCCTTATCGAAAAACTTTTGTTGAGTTCAATCCAAATTTCGAATAAATGTGTCCATGATCCAAACCCACATTAACTTGGGCACGGTGTGGCCGATGAAACCCTTATCAACATGAATTCGGTGGATAGACATTTATCACCCACTTCCCCTACGTAACAAGGTTTGTACCCCGGTGTGGCCGAGTGCACTCCCTCACGAAATAGGTTTTCATGGTTTCTACTATTTGGTAAGGCTATGTCTCAATTGATAGTTTTAGCAAGAGGTCATGTCAATTTATTATCTATCACGTTTTAAGTGAACTAAAGCGGTGAACTACGATAATTCTAATTGACACGGTCGATAAACTCGATAAAAGACTATGCATGTTTAGTTATGGCGATTTAGCGATGCATGTGACATAAAATAAAATGCAAGCATAAAGATAAATAAATCCTAGTATGGCCTTTCCTAAAATAGAAAAACTATTAATCTATTACATATTCGGAAACCAACTCCATTGGTCCCTTGAACTTCGGTTGTGGCACGCATCTCGAGGTAACACCGTCTTTATGTATCGCCATTCTTGAAGAAATCCGTCTTTTGGAACTCCGGAATGAATAAAATTACATAATAAATTACATAATTTCCTATTATACATTTGTAACTAAAATAAAATAAATCTATTAAATTACAAAACGGTGATACGAGATCACAATAAAAATTACAACCGAATCGATATTCCCATACATTTCGGGAAATACCAATTAAAATCTAAGGCCATACTAAGTAAAATTACATAATTCAAAATTACATAAATTAAAATTTATGACAATCATAAAGAAAATGCAGCATTATAATATGTATGAACATGCTCAATTTTTATGCTAAATCGCCTTTTAATTAGCCAATATCGTATATTACTCGGTTTTTACGGATTTGCGTGATTTCAACATTTTATAATCACAAAAATGCATAAACTCATATTTATGCATAAGTTAATTACCCTAACCTCTTAGGACTCAAAATATAGTCTTCACTAATAATTTGACCATAATTAACCTTTATTTATAAAATTGTTCAAAAATGGACCAAAAATTACAAAAATAAGCCATTAAACTTCAAATAAATCTAAAAATTTCAAATAAATTCAAAATTTGAAATTTAAATTCATGAACATTCTGGAAAAATTCCATGACACTCATAATGTTCAAAATCTTAGGTTAAAAATTTCGAAATTTTTCCGGAAAAACAATGTTGCGGTTTATCGATTTTTAATAAAATAATCATAAAAACATGGAAAAATTATTTTCATTAACTTTTCAATTTTAGATCTGAAAAATATAATAAAATGCAACATTAGACATTTTTCCTAAGTCATAGATTATATTTTATTAATTTTCCACCAATAATGTCACTATTTATGCCATTTTGCTTCAAAAATTCATAAATCATGCTAAAAGACTTCTTTATATCCAATTATTTTACACACATCTTGTAAAATTTCATGTGACAACATATAAATTTTCTATGACCAGATTCGAAATTTAACTCATATTAACCTATTTTTCTCTTAAATCCGAATTTAATAATGAAAAATTCATTTTTCGAGCATAACAAGTCCAAAAATTATGAAAATTTTCAGGTTATCTCAAAATAATATATGTGACAACATATCCAAAAACCAAGTTAAAATTCGAAGTATAGCTATTTTTAGACCAAAAATGACATTTTTACTCATAAAATCACATTTAAATGCCATTATTTTAAATTATGAACAATAAAAATCCGAAAAATTAACCAAAATATCCTAAAACATTTTAGGACCAGAAATATTAACATGCATGTAATAATTTCGTGATATATCACAATAACACAAATTTTACAAGTTTTATTTTGTTATTCATATAACTCGGAAAA